>NW_027491366.1:1200000-1523654 GCF_021521415.1 Bidens hawaiensis | reverse complement strand
TGGTGGGTTGAATGGAATCTGCAACGAGGTGGGTGGGGATATGATGGCCGGAGTTTATGGTGATGGTGGTGGCGTATAGAGCAAGAAGGGAGAAAGGAGGGGAATGTATTAAATATATATTTTCTTTTCTTTTTTTTTAAATTTAAGGATACATTAGAATTACAATTATGCCCATCACATGTCTGGCATATGTCATATTTAACTGAGTTTTTCTAACTAGTTAGCGTAAGAACATAACGTGTAGGGAAAAATGTTTAAAGTACACCGCCTGTAAAGAAACTAAAAAAAGGACACGAACCGTAAATTGGTTTTTTTAAAGGACAAAATTTGTAATTCTATCTTAAAAATATACATATATATTTTTAAAAAACTGGATAATAATATTTTCAGTACAAACTCTGAGCACCACCCAAATCCACTGTCTTATTTTCCACTGTCTTATTTTCCAGTAAAAAATAAGATGAAGATTTATTACAAAAATTGAAGATTTCTTCAAGAATCGCAACGAAAAGTAAAAAACAACTTTGGATCTTTTTAAATGTCAATAATAAAAGAAGAATCAAGCTCCTTCCTACTCTATAAATAGCAAATTTCAAAAAACTGTAAAATAAGATTTAAATTCAAACAAAATTTTCAATAATATCTTAAAAACTAAAACGAAAAGATCTAAACTCTCTCGACATAATACCTTAAAAAACTAAAACCACGATATCCTAAATTCCAAAGGTTCTTTTCAGGATTCATGGTAGCTTTCATCCATAGATTCTTGTTCAAAAATTTGTCAATATAAAATGGTCATATCTGAACTCTGTCAAAACTTTATCAATATGAAAGACCTTTATCGTCACTTGGACTGGAACCGCCGTTGAGTTGCAGTTTTCCGATACACCAAGACCTTCAACGCCACATCACCTTAGGTCGGAAACCACTATCGAGTCGCAGGTTACCGGTAAGCCAAGACCTTCACCGTCGTCATCACTTGAGCCGAAAGCTTGAAAATGGGTTGTTGGAACATGTTAGCTGTTGATTGTTTGAAGAACAACAGAAAATCTTTTATGTTACTTTGAATTGTAAAGTATGGAGGGTGAGAGAGAAAGAGAGAGAGAGGGGAGAGAGAGTAATCTTGATAAAGAAAGAGAGAGTAAATGAATATAGATATTAAGGCCATCCGCTATGGTGGGGGGCTTCGAAGCCCCTCCACCGTGCCACGTCAGCTCCACGTAAGCACCGAGGGCGTCGAAGCCCCACCCAAAGATGCCCCGCTATGGTTTAATGCCCCCATGGGCGCCCCTATTATACATATATATGCATATGTATATATGTGTGTGAGAGAGAGATGAAGAGAGGAGGCCCACCCAATTCATCAACTGCGCCGGCCGTTGCAACGACCGGATCTTCGCCGCCCAGCCTTCGTTGGCGCCCCACAGCGGTGTTCCGCGCCCTCGTCGCCCCAAAAAACCCTCCATCCACGCCCCATAGCGGATGGTCTAAGAGACATAGGGAATCTTTTACCAAGTTGGGTGATGTAGACATAAAGTAAGGATATATGAATTTACCAAGTTATCCTTTATGTACTTCTTTTCATTAAAAGAATAGAAATTAAATTCAGATTTTATTTGAATTAATCTCAGCCCTTCATTTGATTAGATCAATGGATATAATAGGGTTTATATGGTTTTCACAGTTGCAATGGGTTTTTATTTTAACATTTCCCTTTATTTATAAGTATAAGAAGAAAACCTCCTCTAGTTGAAAAAACCCCGGAAACCCAAATGTGAGCCTCATGTTGTGCCACGTATGCACTGTTTAGATTTATTGTTTTTAAATAAGAAGGTTAGTAAGGTAATTTCATAAATATTGTCCTTTTCCATCTTTTACCATTCTCCCATCTCTTATTTCTCACTTTTGTCTCACCATCCTAGAAGTTTCTCTCTCTCTCTTGTCTCTCCCATATTTCTCTCATTTTTCTCTCTATCTTTGTCTATTATTACCAACTTCAAGAACATAAATTTATCCATCTTCCAAAACAAAATAGAGTATGTATCTATCCGGCCAATAATGTTTGTGGTGGTTCCACTCTTGCAGTGGAGAAGAAACAGCGACAGGTCGAAGAAAGCAAGCCGGATCCGATTAACTCGGAATTTGGTAGATTTTTTATATTTTTTCAAGATCTTAAGGTTTGTTTCTTTCTTTACTTTTTTTTTTCTTTTTTCATTTCTTTTCAGATCTAAGTAATGGTAGATCTTTAATTTATTTTTAGATAGATCTTTACTCTTTTTTTTCTTTTGAATATAGTTGGTAGACATTTTTCTTTTATTATTTTTTTCTTTTTATCAATAAAAATCTATATGATTGTGTATATTGGTATTGATTTGTTTTTAAGTTTTTTTTCTTCTTTTTCTTTTCAAGATCTAAAGAATTGTATTTTTGTTCTTTCTTTATTATTTTTTTTCTTTTTATCAATAAGAATCCATATTAGTGTGTATTTTGGTATTGATTTATTTATAAGATGTTTTTTCTTCTTTTCCTTTTCAAGATCTAAATAATTGTATTTTGTTTTTATTATTATTTTTTCTTTTTTCTTTTCAAGATGTCACCACTCCGGTAGCTGACCTTTTTCTCACAACCTGCCGGTGGTTCCAACCTGCCAGTGTTACTTTCACTTTTTATTATTATTAATTTTTTTTATAATTAAAAATCCTTATTGGTTTAAAACATATGTTTTTTTATGCAATTTAACATATGTTTTAGACAACTAACATATGTTTTTTAATACAATTAACATATGTTTATATTACTTCCAGATAGGGAACCTTGTAACATCCGGCCCCTCGCACCACCAATATTGTCCGCTTTGCTCCCGATGGGTTGCCCATCCGGGAACTCACGGCTTTGTATTTGGTTTCCCAAGTAGAGACTTCCCAGGATGTCACCCATCCTAGTACTACTTCCACCTAAGCACGCTTAACCGTGGAGTTTTCATGTGCTCCACAGCCAACTAAGCCCAAAACGCGTTGGTGATTTAAGAGGCATGACATTTACTTATGAATCAAGGATCTCTCTTGTCCACAGCCGATATAGGATTTGCCTAAGAGTGTAACGATGTTGTGTTTGCCAAGGGTGTTACAAACCTTCTAAGAAATCAACTTGTGGTGCGATGGATTTCTAAAGAGTTCCAGAAAAATGCGGACTTGTTAAAAGCTTACGGAAGCTTGTGAAGAGAGAGATTCTGGGGTGTTCTAGAAAGATTCTTTGAAATGGTTCATACTTGTTTAAAAGCCTAAATGGTTCATACTCTCAGTTTTCTTCTTACACAATTTTTAGTCTCATACTCTTAGTTTTCTTCTTATACATATAATTATAAATAAATAAATAAATAAATAAATAGTAATGTTTTATTATCCATTTCAAAGAATCTTTCTAGAACATACTAGAACCTATTGTTCATTGGTCACATACTCTTCCACTATAATATCAATTTACTGTTTGTTACCGGTTCATCCCCTTACCACCACCGCCATAACCGTTAACTATCATCACCGGAGACATGAGTCTGTACCATCGTCTCACTAGAGGCGCCACCTCAGCAAAACTTCTAACCAAGCTTATCGTTCCTACTCACATTCACTCCGTCCGACGTGTAATGCTTCTGAGGACAGCTTCGACAACTATCGTCACTTTCACTCTGAGGAGCTCCAATACTTGTCGTCGCTCCGCTTTACTTCTCGGTGATAGCGATTTAATCACTAAATCCTACTATTGAAGCTTTGAATACGTAGATCTAGATGTAATCGTGCTGATTCTTCATATTAGCTCGTTTTTATGCTTAATGTAACGTATTTTGCGTACTGTTTAATTATTTCTAGGTTTGGTAATGATTTATTGCGACTAGATTCTTCGTTTGAAGCTAGATCTAAACGCATTTGATATATTTTGTTTGAAATAGAATTTTTTTTTTGAACGGTGACTTTCACAGTTAAGATATATCACACTCCTTGGTCCAACAGGAAAAGGAGCCCCGCCATCCCACCCGGGCCAGACCATGTTGACATAATCGGGATCCACGCTGGCATCCGAGTTTATAGTTTCATACTATATAAACAAAGTCATCAATTTTAAAAGAATTTTCATAATTTCGTTCTTATAATGTTTTAATTAAATAATTTAATTATTCTAGAATTATTAGTTCTCTTTGTCTTCCGAAGTCCATATTTAGTGACAATATAATGTAAAATTAAAAGTCTATAAGCAAATATAGTTATAGATCTACTAGTTTATAGTATGCGTAACATAAAGTTTGAAACCTTTTTAATAAGTTGTGATTTTGTGATACTATAACGTATACTCTATTTAAAACCCAAACCCCATAATACGGCTACTACTTTTTAATCGACGTGTTATAACAGGTGTTAATGTGTTACTTGATAGGAGGAAATGAGCAATTAAAAAAATAATTAGTGATGGGACATGATAATGAAACTAGCTTAAATATGGTGCACCAATAAAGTATGATGTTTTTTTTATTTGTCAAATATTTTGAACTAATACGGGGATCAGAATATCCATTGTCATTCATATATGAGCGTACGTACGTAGATAAATATCTTGAATGGGTAGAATATAATAGTGGATGATGATATACAATTGAAGAATTACTGTTTTGACAATCTTGTGATAAATCATTAAAATGTCTGACTAATCAGAGATATAATATCTTAATCATTCGATCAACATGATTCAGAAACTTAACCATTAAGAGACTCTATGAACCACAAAACTATGCCTTTTTATTAAACCAAACTAACTCTACCTTTGACCGATTCAAATGTAACATCTTAATTTTTATTTTATTTTTTGAGAAAATATTGATCCTTTTATATATAACACAAACCGAACTACATCTGGATAATGAGTAAGCGAGCAACAAGCTACGCCGCTATCGCCTTTTGAATCGCAAAGCCTATTCTACTAAATATAAATCCTTGGTTCCTCGGGCTCTGCGAGTCACTGTGGACCACCTTCTGCACCCGCTCCAAGAAGCGAACCGCCTCGGGAGTTAGGGATCCAAAAGTGTCGAAGGCAAATGGAATGAACACGTGTTGATTCTCCAAACACGATGTCTCATGCTTAGCAACCTTCCTAGACTCCGCTCTCAAAACCGTCTGTCCCGGTACGAAGCCACTGTCTCTCAGCCCCACCAACGGGGACACCCCAGTGAGGTCAACACACGCATGCTTACCCCCTGCCCAGCCAAACACAAGAAAATCCGCAGGACGCATGGTAGATCTACCATCACGCGGATCAGTCAAAAAGTTAACAGGTGCCTCTTTCTTGGCTGAGATCCCGGCACGTCTAAGCACATCCCATAACACATCTCTAACCCAGTCATGACGATACTTGAATCCCGGCAATTTCTTACAGTGGAGGGCATGCTCACCGAATCTATCCAAACAAGCTTTTTTACAAATGGGGAATAATTCATCTAGAGGGAAAAGGGGAATCATAAGCCGGTATTTAAGGATGGCTCTGTATTCAACTGCCGACATCCGTTGCCCAAGACCTTCAATGGGCATAATAGTCAAAAAATCCTGGGCATGAGCCCCCTTGAGACAAGCTAAAACTGTCTTTTGTCTCAAGGTCATATCGAATCGTTCCTCAAAATCATGTACGTGTTTACCATAAAGAGCACTCGCCAAGGTTTGTTGAGGTTTCTTGGGGGCGGTCTTCTTATCAGTAAAACCGCCTATATCAAGGTTCGGGAGAGTTGTTCCAATATTACCAAGTGCAAAAGAGTAGTCAGGATCTACCCCCGTAACACCAGCGTTTCGCAGGACGTGGTCTTGCAATTTCCACGACTGAGACCTGGAAGCCACAAATGCATATGCGGAAACATCCTCAGCCGAGAAAATTCCTAAGCCTCCGCAACGCATAGGGAAGGAAGCCAACCTCCACTAGAGGTCCCCAAAATGCGGTCCTCCACACACAACAATATCTTCAATTTCCCCGCAGGCCCGCATCAAAGATGGACATAGCCTCTTTAACATGTTCAGGTTGACAGGTCCGGAGCCCAAACACTAACTTAGCAACCCCCATGCACGAGCGTAACAAAAGGAGCTCACTTTGGGGGTCCCTCAGGTCCGGCAGGCGTTTCATAAGTTCAACCGCCCTCAAAGCTCTTTTAGTTGCCAAAGACCGAATAAACCCTGCATCCCGACTAACCGCCCCCCCCCAAGAGTTTAAATCCCATCGCAGGCCTGCTAATCTCTCCAGGGAATAAACCTGACACTTTCTTCGAATCATCACATGACGGCCAAAAAACCTCTGTTTTTCGAATATTAAGCCTAAGCCCTAGAGACACCCCCTCTGAGCGAATAATGCCCAACGCTCTAGCGACCTCCTCAGCCTTACCAATAATAGTGCCATCGTCTAAATACCAAGCATGGAAGGGCAAGGGACAGGTTCCCTGCACCTTAAGGATGAGCGGATGAAGGACCAACGCAAAAAGAAGAGGGCCAAGGGGGTCCCCTTGCTGCACCCCAGTAAAAGCCCCAATATGAGTATCCCCCACATATAAACGGGCAGGGCGGGCATATAAAAACTGGACCCGTGGGAAGATGGATGGACATATGCAGCTAACTTCCCTGAGAAGGGTCGTCCGATCCACCTCGTTGAAGGCGTTAGAAAAATCAACAGTGAGCATAGCCAGGGACCCGTCAGAATGAAACGCGATCAAAAATCTGTTAGCACTATGCAATACCGCTTCTGCCCCATTAGGGATCCCAACCCCGAATTGGAAATCCCCTAGATAAGCAGCAACCTTTTTCCCTATTTTACTCATAGCGACTTTCGACACCAATCTTCTCCAAATGGCTCCCACTGTGATGGGTCTAATTCCATTGTCAGGCTTCAACAGGGGGGCAACGGTGCCGAAGCAATGAACTCCGCTAGAACTTTTGGACAAAGCCCCCTAAGCCACAAGTTGACAACATCAGTGATGGCCTTTAAGAGCCCGAAGGCGGTCGGAGACCCCTGGCCACAGAAAGCGTCTAAAATATGTTGGGCCCGCAAACCATCCCTCCCACAAGATGTACCTTTCGGGAAGGTTTTAATACATTCCAACACACAATCACCGTCCATCTGCAAGGCTGGTTCCGATGGCACGACGGAGGGCATGGTCGAGGGGTCCATCACAAGATGTTTATCAATCAATGCTCTCAAAGTATCCCCCCCCCCCCGGCAGGCGCGACCCCGGATGAACACAGGACTTTGATCGCCGTTGTGTAATGGCCGTCCGCTACCTTCTGGAGGCACTGCTTGATATTGCCCCCTCCCTCTTCTTTATGTTGGCAATCCCACATCACTGGAAGTTCAAGGAGCGGTAGCACCAACTCTTCTAAACCTGCCCCATCTTTTCAAACAGCCAAAGCCCGCATAATGGAGCTACATTGAAGCGATTTCCTGTCACCGGACCTTCGTTCTTGCCTAGTAGCCGGTTTGACAACACGTAACGTGCAACGAGGCAACAACAAAAGTTTAACCCAAACCTCAATAGACCTCAGGGAATCCACCACTTTACGGAGCCCCCCTGACAAAGCCTGGGCAAAAGCCATGCGACACGCGGGCGGGATACTCTTGACAGTGGCAATAGGAACGGCGAGGACGCGCTCAAGGAGAGCGATATCTACCACAAACGTCTCAGACTGACCACTCCCAAGTTCCACCTGCGAATCGCGGGGTTGAGGGATCCCCACAATAAAATCAAAGTCGCCTCCTGCACGTGGGGTGCATTTAACAACTTCTTTTCCGTGCAGACAAGGCCTATTCAAGGCATGCAGGGCCATGCACTCCCCGCATAACCAGTTCTTAAGCAAGCGCAAGGTTTCGACAACGTCATTGTAGAGTTCCAAGTCCGAAGCAAGACGCTCCTTTAATTGATCTCTCTTTTCCTTTACATTGAAGTGATCCTGCTGAAAATGCATGAGTAACCTAGAGTACCCCTTGTATCCCGGGATACCATCTTTGCAAACATGAAAATTTTTAAAGGGGCAACGCCAAATCCCCGTGCCCGAGCTAGGACCGGGCTCTCCACCACATGCCCTCATAAATCACTTAAGAAATTAAAACTTGTTTTGTTTGTGGAAACAAAGGAAATTAAAATAAAATTTGGTGTTGACATTTAATCAAACACCTGGCGGGCATTACTAGCGAAACTTCCAAACTAATGCCATTCAAAACAAATCGCCCAGAAAATGAAATGCTAGAAGACCAAATAAGCAAAAACCGAGAATGGGTGATGACGGTGGCAAAATAAGGGTGAAGCAGTGAGGTGGAGATGGGGGGGGGGGGGTAACGGCAGTGGCGGTGGTGGGTGAGAGGCGGAGACGGAAAGGGAGGGTTACGGTGGAGCTGTGAGGCGGAGATGGAGGTGGTGAGTTAGGGTGGTGGGTAATGGAGGTGGTGGCAGGAAGTTTTTCAGTATTATGAGGTTATGAAGCCGAGCTACTTTAAAATAGTACATATAACTTTTTTTATAGAGAACGAACATAATGTATAATTTACTTTGATTTTTTAATTAAATACGATCTGTAAGATGCTTATATAATTTGCTTATAATTCCGTTGTCAAACTCTCGCTATAATAACCAAATACTATAGTTTTCTACTTAGAACAAGTTATATATTAAACATGTACGGATTTTACTAGTTGTATAAAAATTGTAAAAGGAAGAAATTAAAAGTTATAAATTGATTTTCTTTAGTTTTTTTTTAATCAAGAAAGAATGTGTTTGTTACTTTGATTTCCACTCATTGGATGTGGGTTTTTCCTGTTTGATTTTCAATTACTATAATAATATTAATTAAGCGTCCACAATAATGAGCCTTCTGTATTTGTTGATTCTATTCTATCCATCTTTTCTTTAAAGCTACTCACAGCTTCCTCTCTTTTTGATTTTTCATATTCCTAATAAACCTACTGCCAATAATTGAAATGTCAATGAGAAACAGTCAACACACTTTGATATTCCTAGGCAATATGTTTGAATTTATTTTCATCAATTTGAACCCTCTTTAGTCTTTACCACATAATTACATATTCTCATGGGCTTCAACTTCTTGAGTCACTTGTTAAGTTGTTTTTCCAAAAACAAAATTTAAAATAAACAAAACATTATTCTACAGCTAGCACCCGTGTGCTTGTGCTACCAACATCATAGTTTAAAAGATCACAAAACAGGTGATCGGGTAGGAGATCAAAGCTCAAAACTATTCCGATGATAATAGGTAATCTTTTACTATATGATGATGTCACGTAATTGGTCATGCCGACGATGAACACCTTTTTTCATTATTTTGCGCGAAATATCACTATAAAGTTATTACAAAAATAATGTAATTCGTTTTAGATATTCAATTTGTGAGGCTTTAAACATTTTGAATATACCCTTTGTGTCCATTTTTGCTCATTTTAGTGGTGTATAGTATTTAGTTATCAACCACCAAAGCCACATGCTAAAGTTAATAGAAGCTGCCTAAAAAAGATGCTGTGGAGATATATATGTGATACTATTCTTTTCTTTGCACCAAAGGGTTTCCTTTTTATGTGTGGTGCTTTTCATCACTAATTAATTACCTATGGCTTATAGAAACTACGCGAACTTAAGGATCCTAAACATTTTTTTTAACGACGAACTAAAAATTCAATACAACAACCCGGTTAGCAATTTGCCAATCCACAAACGTTACAACAAAGCAACCACCTAGACAACTAGGAAGAGGGGAAAAAAGTCCCCTAAAACCCAAAAAATATATTATACCAACAAAAACAGACCAACCTGATTACAATATAAAATGAAACATACGCCAGTCCTCCTACAAAATATTAGTGCATCTCAAATGAATCTGCACCCATAAGGACCGAGTTTTGACATCGATCAATATATCAAGCCCCTTAAAGAAAATGTCATGTTATTGAAAACCAAGTCATTACAACTTCGCATAAACATCAAAATGGACAACCTTCACCTTCCTCTTTGATGTTGGAAGTAATTTCCAACTTAATAGGCTCATCACGTGTAGGTGATCGGGTTGGACCTATTGGGCTCGTGAGATTCATTATTATGTAATGGGTTTATGGGGTTACAATTAGGGTTTATTATATTTGGTAATGTCTTGGCTAGCAAGGTAGGTTAGTCTATATAAACCAAGTTATGGTTAGACATCATATAGGGTGAACAAGATGTAACTGAGTTAGGGTTTATCAAGAGTAAAACCGAGTTAGGGTTTAAGAGTTGTAATCAGTTTTAGAGTTATATTTTCTGATTAATATAAACGGAAGTTAGTCGTTTAGTTTGTGTGTTTGATTATCGATCCGGGACTTGATTTGACACACGAGAGTAGCCGTGTAATTCCAACAAATCTTTAATTGAGAATGCATAGACCGATGGGATCTACACAAGATAGATCCCAAACTAACTATAAACATCAAATGATCATTATTAATTAAAGTTTTAGCTTGTTAATTAATTACTAGTTTGTGGGAGGTTGCATAGGTAATCTAATTAGAAACCTTAATGACCGACCAATGTAATTAGCGTTGAAGGTAGCCGTAAGGAATATCATTGTGTGTGTGTGTGTGGGGGGGGGGGGGGGGGGGCTAAAGTTGGTTTGAAAAGTGAAAAGCTTAGAGATTCGATTGACAGAATCTATCTTTTAAACCGGGTTTTGTTTGCTTATGTGATGCCTATAGGTAACTGTTGACAGTGGACAAAGTTTTTAAACTGGGTTTTGTTTGCTTATGTGATGCCTATAGGTAACTGTTGATAGTGGACAAAGTTTTCATGTTTATGAACATGCATGGTCACACGTACACTCATTAGTTTATCCTCACACGTGGCTCCATAACCATAAGAGTAACACCTACCTTCCGGGGGGGGGGGGGGGGGGGGGGGCACTCCTATCATTTTACAAGCTCACTTAGGTGGTAAATAATATTATTGACTCATTTTAAGCCGTTGTATAATTGGAACAACTTTATATATATACTTTTGCAAATTTAGTAAATACTAAATATTGAAATATACTTATGTAATGTATGTCTTTACAAAGTACTTAAAATACAATGTATATTTGGTTCGTCAAAAACAATCTAAAAGGTGACCTTTTAACCTTATTTTTCTAAAGGTTTAAAATTTCATATATACCAATCCGTAACTTAAACCTTTGGAACTTCAATTATAAACTTTGACATGTTCAAATAAGTTGCCTATCGTTCAGTTATCATGGGATTATACATGTTCAGTTATCTTATTCTAGTTCGATAATTTGGATTGAACATATAGATTGGATTGTTCCTTTATTTGTCGTCATGAGAACAAAAGAGGAGAGATGTTAAATCCGCTTGCTTTTCGTCAATGTTGATCAAAATTCAAATAAAAAAAAAGGTTTAGACAAATAACTTGCTTTTTGTCAATGTTGATCAAAATTCAAATAAAAAAAAGGTTTAGACAAATACAAATGATGAGAGAAAAATGGTCATTAAAGAAAACTCACTAAAACTTGATACATGTATGATATATTGAGTTTTAGTTGAGTGTATACTATTGAAGTTTGTAAGAGTATATATAAAATTATTAGTTATATAATTTAAGCATATACAAATAAACTAATTAAGCAAAACAAAATTACTAAATAAGAATGTATAAATTAGGGATGAAAAATAGGTATAGGTACGGAACGGCTATGATCGGTACTGATTCGGTACCAACTATTTGATGTTCTACCGGTACGGTTCAATTCAATACCGGTAATACTGAATTTTTGCCTACAGTACCGCTAGAGGTGTACAAATCGGGTATTAGAAAAATCCGGGTTCGGGTATTAGAAAATCGGGTATTAGCAATACCCGGGTCGGGTTCCGGTCCGTGTATTGCCTCTAAAAACCATACCCTATGTATCGGGTTCGGGTTAAGTATAGAACCATGTATTATAAAATCAGATATTTGAATAGCCTATTTCTATGTAGAGGTGCACAAATCGGGTTTTTTCTAATACCCGGGTTCGGGTATGAAACCGTTTTCGGGTATGATCGGGTATTGGAAAATCGGGTATTGAGAGAAATCGGGTAGGGTATTGAGGAGAAAAACTCAACCCTATGTACCCGGGTAGGGTATGATCGGGTTCGGGTATTGAAACCGGGTATGACCGGGTATTAATACCCGATTTTGAATTTGTAATTTTTTTATACATTTTTTAATTTGTTTAAAATTTAAATTTGCTGTAATTTATAAAAATAATTAAACTATATTACAAAAACCATAAATCCACTTAATTACAAATTATTTACTTAGTAATATGCATTTTATAAAAAATTTAAACATAAAAATATACTATAAAAACTATGTATTATTTCGGGTATTTGAAAATTGGTATCGGGTATAACCGGGTATCGGGTATAGGGTATGACCGAGTCCGGGTATTTACGGGTATGAATCGGGTACTGTTTCCGGTACAGGTATTAACATCAAAATACATACCCTATCCATATCCTACGGTAGACGTGCACAAAATCAGGTATTTTTTAAACCTGGAACCGGTTTCGGGTATGGTCAACAAAAGTCAAACCAGGTTCGGGTAGGAACCGGTTCCGGGTATAGTCGGGTATTTGACCGGGTTTTGGCCAGTTCCGGGTCGGTTTTTGACCGGTTCCTCCGGGTTTTTTCCACCGGTTCCGGGTACGGCTCCTAAGAGAAATCTTATACCTGGTCCTACCCGCGGGTAGGGTATGGGTAGGAACCGGTTCCAGGTCGGTTCCGCCGAGTCGGGTCTAGTTCGGTTATTTTGTGCACCTCTACCCTACGGGTAGGGCCGGTTCCAGGTCGGTTCCGCCGAGTCGGGTCTAGTTCGGTTATTTTGTGCACCTCTACCCTACGGGTAGGGCCGGTTCCGGTTTCGGGTATAGAATACCGAGTATAAAAAAAACCGCTTCCGGGTATTTTTTTCGGGTCCGGTTCCGGGTACGGGTTTTTTGTGCACCTCTATTTCCAATCCAGGTTTCAAAAAACCATATTTTTGGGTTTTTTTTCCGGGTATATATTAGAATTTTTTAAAAGTTGCACTTTTTAGGGGTATTTTTCAAGTATTTTCCAGTTATTTTTCAGATAATTTCGGGTATAGATCGGGTATTTGAAAAACCCGGGTCCGGGTATTGAACCGATTCGGGTTTTCGGGTATTACCGAGTACAAATTGGGTCCGGTTTGGGTACGGGCTTTGATACTCAAATGCATACCCTATCCATACCCTACGGGTAGGGTCGGGTACGGATTCGGGTATTAAAAACCCGAGTATAAAAAAACCAGTTCCGGGTTTTTTCTCCATGTCCGGTTCCGGGTTCGGGGTTTTTTGTGCACCTCTAAGTACCGTTTGTAAGAAAATCAGGATTCAGAAATTCAGAATTGAAACAGGTCAGTATTGAGCTCATCCCTACTAAAAATCAAGAATAATGCACCAGGAAAATACAATATGTAAACTCACCTGTAAGCACTTGATTAATTGCTAAATTGGTAACTACCAACTAGGAATTAGTTTTATACTTTTATGCAACAGTTATATATGGTACTCCATCATTTTAAATATAAAAACCAGAACACAAGATGGCTATTACATACACTTTCTAATCCAAAATTATAATTTTGAAACTCTTTTAAGATCTCACTCCAACTAAATCTGATGAGTTCCATATACAAACCTCCAAATTCAACTCCCCACATGAATTAAGATACCCAAAAGGAACCAAAAGAAAGTCCGAAGGCGGAATCCCATCAACCCGACCGGGCAAAGTCTGCGTATACGACTTCAATCTTAACGAGCTGCTTCCTCTTTCTGAAACTAAACAATATAAAAACCGTTCATTAGAAGTAGTCGGCCCAATACAAGTAACCATAACTGTGTGACCTATGTTTTCGGTCCCTTTACTGAGTATAAAAAGAAGCCCGTCTTCTTCGGCTTGAAGTACAAGAAACGTTTCATCCATGCCTAACGATACGGATAACGGGCAGTTGTATAGGAAACGGTGGCCTGAGTCCCAGTGTTTGGTTGTGAAGTGATCGGATAAGAGTTCAAACAGACATGTGAAGTTACAGCTTAGAAGAGGACATGTCACTTGGCTTTGACTTTGACCGTATGTTCTTATAGCAGTGTGATCATTCATGTTTGAGTAATCCAGTGCGTTACTGTACCCGTAGCCTTCGATCTTGGACGAAAGGGTATTGTCGTCTTTGTAAGTCAGCCCGTCGTTCCCCTGCATCATTGCAAGCTCAACACTTTTCAACAATTTTATAGTATGAAATAAATAATAATAATAATAATAATAATAATAACAGTAATAAAAATAGTTATATGACTTTACCAGATTTTCTTCATGTAGAGGTACAACATTGCGTTGACCTCTATATGTCAATGGGAGTACACCAACATTCGACTTTTCAACTGATAAACTCAACCCTAGACCTTTTTCATTGCAGACCACCTGCACAACGACATAAATCAACAGATAAATAAAAAACCCGCATGAATAGTTTTATAAAAACTGTTAACATTGAAGTAATTACTAGAGACGTCAAATCCCATTTAATCAGAAATGTTTGATATGGATTCGGTTTTATACCTAACATGACAAATGGATGCACTAAATTCCCACTGTGTAATTAAATGCTTACAACCTCTTACATATCTAATTTAAATAGATAAATATAATATATAGGTATTTAATCACTTCTAATACAAAATTGATAGGCCTGTAATGAACCGAATGCTCAACATACCTTTCGGCAGGAAGTTCGTATATGTTCGTTTGTTCATTTACATTCGTTTATTATCGTTATTTAGGTTTAATTAAGCTTGTTCATGTATATATACATTCAAATTTTCTTAGGCCCATTACAACTTAGTCTAGTTTAATGAAATTAAAATCTCACATTCTCACTCATTACAATTTACTCTAGTTTTATTCATTTTTGGGCCCAACAAATAGATTTTGACGTTCACCTTTAATTAGTGTTCGCTCAATTTTGTTCTTTTATTCCGGTTCACCTACGTTCAATAACTCTATTATGTTTGTTCGTTTGTCTATACTTACGTCTTTAACCATTCATTTATACTATTAACAAACGAACACGAAAAAGTTAATTTTCTTAACGAACAAACGAACATGAACAAGAAAACCCTGTCCCTTTAATTTTTCCTGTTCAATCGTCTGTTCGACAAACCCCGTTCGGTTAGTCTACAGGCCTAATACTCAAGGAAGATACAATGTCGACGGGTCAACGCAAACCAAACTAAATGACCAGTTTTGACATAAATCGGTTTCAATCTATTGGGCCCTTGCATTTAACCAACTTAATAACGTTATCAAAACATATAGCTTACCTCTCCGGATCCATAACCACCTAGCCCTTTCTCTTGTTTCTCTCTCTCAGAAATATGTTCTTCAGTCCATGAAGATAAGCACGTGACGACAATCGGGCCAAGCTCACACGGTCCACCAATAGCAACACTCTCATAGTAAAACAGCTGGCAATGTTAATAAGAATCCAAACATTAATCTTAAAATAAAAATCACATTAAACGCATTAAAAATAACACTTGTAAACACACCTGGAGAAAAAGAAGACAGCCACCGACTGCGCGTTGTTTTCCTTGGCGAAAACGAGACACCTCTCTAACTAACTTATCAAGCAAAAACTTTGCCCAATTATACTCGTGAACTGAATCCATATCGGTCAAAAAATGCAGAAACGAAGGACTAACATCTAGCCTTGCAGTCGGGCACAAAAGCGTGCCCAGCACGTATAAAAGAAATGCTCTTTTAAAATCATCTCCCGCTTCCGGTTCTCCCAGTCTCTCCTCCAAAAACCTCACAGAAATCCCGCGATTTGAAGCGTTATATTTTAACCGCAAATCCGCTACTAAATCGTCAGGCCCGGAATTTACCACGTCTCTACCAGTAGCTGGTAATCCCATTACAAGTTCCACATCACGTGGAGATAAAGGAATCCTTTTACCACAAATCTCTAAACTTCTTCTAATTGTATTAAACCGTTCCAACAACCAAAGGCACAAACTACGGCGTAAGGTTCTACATTTAAGATCAAGTAAGCTACCGAACCCGATCTCCTTAACTGCTTCCTTTTGTTCGAGAGTAAACCGTTTCATCACGTTCACTAAACGACCCGGTGAGCACCTTGTGACAAGGTTAGCCTGTGATTCATAAGCTTAGTTTTAAAATGCTCTCATTAAAGCGCATAATGCGCACGATGCACTGATAAGGTGGTGTGATGTGTTGCGACTCGCTGATGCGAGAATGATGCACTTTATAATTGCATAACGTGGGAAGCACACAATGATATCTGATCATCTGATGCTCACATTTCTTAGCTAAATTGAGTTTATGCATATATTACTTGTACCTTATGCATTGACTACTTGTACACAGAGTTAAAGACTTAATTTGGTGATAAATAAATTCTTATTTTTAGTGTTTTAAAGTAACAGGTTAAAAATATTATCTATAAATAATTTTTTAGTAACTTTTCTAATAACAAACGACTCACATGCGTGATGCTTGCACATGACGAATCGGATTTGGATCAAAAAGCATCGGCGTGCCGCGCATTAAAAAGCCAAATTCATAAAGTATATAAAAAGAAAATAGAAATATTATGGGCCAATAAAGAACATATCATATATGACCTGTTTTCTAGGTTTCGGTTCACGAGCTGGAGTGGAACTCAAGTAATCATCCCACACTTCACGAGCCCGTTTAGTGTACTTTTCTTTCTCTTGAACGGTCATCACTTTCCAAGCGTCCGATGCTGCTTTCGTCGCCTAAAACGCGATAATATCAACTCTTAACACAATGGTTTCTTAAATAAAACCAAGTTTGTTATAAACGAAACAGGATTACGACGCTTACAACTTTAAGACCAGAAGATTCAGGGTGAGACGCACTGTACTCCTTAATAAACTCGCGGCTATAACATCATTATTCACACTTATGCATGTTAAAAATACAATAACTAGTGGGATAATAAACTTTTATACCTAAAATGCACCCAAGAGCAAGCGGGACGGGGCGTACCACCGCCTTGTTTCTTCTTCTTCTTCCTTCTCCTACTGCTTTCGATCTCGTTACTCGTCGGTTCTTTTCGCTTGCTTACCATTGAATCATCATCTTCATCATCACTATTCACCTAAACATATATTAAACCATGAATTCAATAACATTACTACATTTCCTTAACAACAATAAGCAATATACACATTGGGTAAATGTAGAACCAAACTTGGTTAATTAGTAATTGAGAATCAATTATACCCGATTAAGGGTTAACCTAAATACAATCAAACAACACCCTTTTAAAGCGTATAAGAGGTTATTATAAATTATAATAATTATACCAGTGGTGAGATGTCGGTTCGGTCGAAATCAGGTGAGCTGTCAGCAGACATGTTGTGTGTATGAATGAGGAAATTAAGTTAGGGTTTGTTGTTGTTTTTTTAGGGGTAAGGTTCTGATGGAGTTAAAAAGGTGGTGGGTGGTGATGATCGGTTGGAACAAAGTGCATTTGGTGTCCGATGATTGGTAACAACGTTTGAGTTTGAGGAGGTTTGAGGTTGAGGTTCCGGTCGGGTTGATTTGCAACGGCCCACCGTCCTTGTAACTTGTGTAACCTTGCACTGTAGTTTTATTGTTTCCTACCCCTTGTTTTATCTAACTTTTATTAATTCTTTACTCCCATGGTGTTCGTAAAGATCTTATTCAATTAATTTTGATTAACTGTTAGTCGTGATCTCGCCATCTGACCTAGCGACTAGCGGTTACTGCAAAACTAGATTTTGGGATATGGTATTTTTTGTGTTAATAAATATGTGATGTTATAGATGTTTTGATAGTCATCGCATATGTGGTTAAGGGATTTTGCGATTAGACTTTTCTTCACGGTGAGGGGTTGTTTCATAGTCGAATCCAACAAAGGTATGTCATTAAAAGATAGAGAATGTCACCGTTCTAAGATCAAATTTGGTTAAGAATATGTGAATAAGTGTCATGACTCTTTTTGGGAAAACATTACTGCCATCAAACTAATGGTGTTAAAAAACTAGATTTTTTAATAGTATTGGTTTAGTGAAAATTGGGGGGTTTGAACCTAAATTATTATATGGTTTTACGTTTGCTGTGTTTATAATTTTCTAACAAGAGTAGAGTATGTAATATTTGTAACAAGATCATATGCTTTCATGTGTGTTTTCAAGCAAGTGAGTTAATCTCTCGCGCTACAACTAGTGCTCAATGTACTTCTAAGATAATCATTATGCCTAACAATCCTAACCCAAAGGTTGGCAATTTTGTCCCAAAGATTATGTTTAAGAAAAACTTGTGGCTCTTCTCTATATCAAAGAGGACAACAAGTTAGCATGAAAGGGAAATTTTTGTTTGCATTGCAAAATCAAATGTTATGGAATAAGGTTAGTCCAGTAGAGACAACAAAACAAAGGTGTAAATAAAGGAAAAGGAAAGGTCATGCAATGGGTCCAACGAACGAAACTACGAATAAGAAACCTCAACATTTAAAGGAACATGTTATAATTGTGAATTTGTGACCAACATTGTTATCTAGCTACAATATGCAAGACCTATTAACGAGAGAATCTTCGATATGAGGATAAGCTAACATACCAGAGGAGAACATGAATTGGGTGCCCTAATAGTCTAACACCAAGTTAGGAGCGAAAAATTCAAATGATTCGGTGTTCTCCTAAACAATTTAATTAGTTTGCTCCAAGTATAATAAGTCGTATTGATGGGATGTGGTTGACAATTTGTTAAGCTTGATTTGTAATTATCTTATTGGTAGTAAGCCAAAAATAGGGACATATGTGGTTTAATTAAAAAAAAAAACACAATTCTTCTCTTATACAAATTATTTCCTCTTAATTTGGTGTTGACAATGGACTACGGAGGTTAGAGAAAACCAAATTTAATCGTGAAAAAACAAAGAGGCCACATTCGTATAGGAAACTTGTCTGAGTTTTTGTGTAAGCGATTGTGTATGGGGTAATTTAAACCTTTTCACATGTTCCAAGTGAAAGGGCGGCATTAGGTGATCCCAAATTTATCTTAAACTGATACAATCTCGTTTACTTGCATCATAACCACGTTTACTAAAATTTATATAGTATGTAATATTTTAAAAATATTTTCTTTTACATTATACATGGTTTGAACCGATCTCCTATTTCACATGTTAACAATCTTATCATCTCATCAAAGTGAAAAAGACAATATTTAAAAATATAATAAATAGTGCTATCGTAAAAATAGGGTTTTTTCCCTTGAGGTTTTTGGCTTTCTGTTTCGACCGTACAATTATCCTATGACATTTAGAATTTTTATAATGAATATCTTATGTATTTATAGAGATATTAAGTCCATTTTTAAACCCTAAGATCTTCAAGAATGATCCCTATTCGTTATGATACTAACTTTTAAATAACGAATTTCTTACTTGTACGTCATCCGCAACCTCGAATGTGCCACCCTTTTTCAAACGGTTGTTTTATGTATCATAAATGGCGGCTTGAAAAGTATGGGATTAAGATTTAACTCCTAGCATTCTAAGTAGGAGACTATGATTTGACTTCTAACATTCAAGCAGTAAGTTAATGAATCTCCAATCGATCGTTTGTGTAAGGCCCCGTCACCGGTAACCCTACTTTCGTGTTGGATTTACTCATAAACGCAGTTCTAAATATCATAGTTAATTAAAACATTTGCGGAATTTAAAAACTTTCATAAAACATTTCGTAACAAAACACGTCTTGTCTTAAAACATCATTTTGTCTTTCAAAATAAACGAAACATTAAACTTAAACGTCTTGAGTCTTTCGATGCCAGCCTCTTATTCAGTGCCACGTGTCTCCTCAAGCGAGCTGCCTCATCCTACTCACCTGCGTGCATACTAAAAGTCAGCTACGCTGAGTGTGTTCTAGTTAATCACATAATCATACAATACATTCTTATATTTCATACTTAACCTCTTAACTTTCTTTCATACACACCTAAGTGCATATACTTTCATTCTTACCTTCGTACTTTCTTTACATACATAATCATACGTTTTAAAGAGCCTTTCGCCCTATAACCTCACAGATATTATAAGGGTCTGGTCCCTAACATCACAGATATTATAAGGGTCTGGTCCCTAACATCACAGATATTATAAGGGTCTGGTCCCTAACATCACAGATATTATAAGGGTCTGGTCCCTAGTTCTCGAATATTAGTAGGGTTCGATTCCCTCTTCGTTACCATACAACCATACATCATACCTCGAGTATTATTAGGGCTCGGTACCCTTTTCGTAACCATACAACCGTCTTTTCCTTCTTTTATTAACTTTATTACATTCATACACATAAGCATACATATCATACTTACCTTATACATAGCGTTACAACCTGACGGTACGTGCAATATCCGAAGATCGTTCACGTACCATCAAGCAATCATTCATACATATCACATATGGCATACACTTATCACTTAGGATAAATGTATTAACAACATATCGAGTATGCACACAACCCCGAAAACATAACAAGGAATGGGGCTAGAAACTCACCTGAACACGGTTACGTTCACCGTTAATCGTAATCCCTTTCTTCAGTTGTGCACGGCTGACTGTATAACAAGTATACGTATCAATTAACTATCACTTCTCATATTGCATTTCTATCTTTATATGACCCACAACGAATGGGGGTCCGGGGGCAGCACCCCTGGCAGCGGGGTCTAGGGGCGGCAGCCCCTAGCAGGGTCCAAGGGGCAAAGCCCCTGGCTGGGGTCGAGCTGCCAGGTCTGCTTGGAAAAATTTTATTTCCATTAACTGTCTTAACACATTTTTCATTAGGTTTTTAATTTATTTCCTAATCGAACTTGACTTTAAGCGAAGTTAAACCTTAGGCGAACTTAGCTTTAAGCGAAGTTAAACCTTAAGCGAACTTAGCTTTAGGCGAAGTTATCAGTTAGGCGAACTTGGCCGTAAGCGAAGTTATCAATTAGGCGAACTTGGCCTCAGGCGAAGTTACCAGTTAGGCGAACTTGGCCGTAAGCGAAGTTATCAATTAGGCGAACTTGGCCTCAGGCGAAGTTACCAGTTAGGCAAACTTGGCCTCAGGCGAAGTTACCAGTTAGGCAAGCTTGGCCGTAAGCGAAGTTATCAATTAGGCGAACTTGGCCTCAGGCGAAGTTACCAGTTAGGCGAACTTGGCCGTAAGCGAAGTTATCAATTAGGCGAACTTGGCCTCAGGCGAAGTTATCGCTTTGAAGGCGAAGTTATCGCTTTGAAGGCGAAGTTGCCCAGTTCAGCCGCTGTTTGGTTTCTATCAAGCATTTTTGGCGATTTTAACACCCTTGTTATGGTTCGACATCACCCACTACGCTCCCCAACCGTTTTCGGTCGTATAAACACTATAAAGCTTGGATCTTTAAACTTCAAAGATCAAGAATCATACCTTTTTGTGCTTGTTTGGATCTCGTTTAACTTGTTTAATCACAACTAATCGCTCACTCTCTCTCGAATCACGCTCGTTCCTCTCCTTCGGGCGCCGGCGGTGTGTGTGGTGTGGGTGTGTTTTGGAGTGTTAGAGAATAAGATGGAATGAGTGATGTTTTAGGGTTTAGGGGATATTTATATCCCTTAAGCCCATGGACCTAAGGCCCATTCTCATTTAACCCATCTCAATTAATCTAAGTCCATGATCCGCTCCTTACTCGATATTAAATAATCAATAACGCGAAATCACTAAACATAACTTTCTTTATTCAACCTTAAAATTTTAGGATGTTACAAGTCTCCCCTCCTTAAAGAGGTTTCGTCCCCGAAACCTAACTATTACATAAACAAACTAGGGTAAAACTTGCGCATCTCATCCTCGGCTTCCCAAGTAGCATCTGATCCCTTGCGGTGTTTCCATATCACTTTTACTAAAGGTATAATCTTGTGACGAAGCTGCTTCTCCTTGCGATCAATGATCTCTATCGGTTGCTCGATGTAGTTCAATTGTTCATCAACCTCAATGTCCATCAATGGCACGTGAGACGTGTCATCAGCTAGACACTTCCTCAGATGGGAAACATGGAAGGTTGAATGAATTCCTTCTAACTCATCGGGTAAATCCAGTTTATAAGCTATTTCACCCACACGGTCTACAATCTTGAACGGTCCAATGTACCTCGGACTCAACTTCCCCCTCTTTCTAAAACGGATAATTCCTTTCCAAGGCGAGACCTTAAGCATCACATTGTCGCCAACGTTAAACTCAATTGGTCGTCGCCGCTTATCTGCATAAGACTTTTGTCTGTCTTGAGCGGCTTTCATTCTTGCTTTGATCTGATCGAACCTTGAAGACGTTTCTTGAACCACTTCTAGGCTTCCCATTTCTTTCTGACCAATCTCACCCCAACACACCGGGGTTCTACATCGTCTACCGTAAAACATCTCGAACGGTGGCATACCAATACTTGAATGGTAACTGTTGTTATAGGAGAACTCTGCCAGATGCAGATGATCATCCCAACTTCCACCAAAATCTAAAACACAAGCACGTAGCATATCCTCAAGGGTTTGGATCGTCCTTTCAGACTGTCCATCGGTTTGAGGATGATACGCCGTACCGATGTTCAACCTCGTCCCCATAGCTTCATGGAATTTCTTCCAGAACCTCGAAGTAAACCGTGTATCTCTATCAGACACGATCGATAACGGTACTCCATGCTTGGTTACAACTTCTTTGATGAACAAGCTTGCTAACGTTTCTGACGAGATGGCCTCTCGTATGGGTAGAAAGTGAGCACTCTTGGTCAAACGGTCCACAATCACCCAAATGGTATCATGTTGCTTAGCTGTACGGGGTAGCTTAGTTATGAAATCCATGGTGATGTGTTCCCATTTCCACTCAGGTATCTCTAGCGGTTGCATCTTCCCATAAGGTTTTTGGTGCTCGGCTTTGACTTGTAAGCAAGTTAAGCACTTACTAACATAATCCACTACATCATTCTTCATTCCTGGCCACCAGTAATCTCTTTTCAAGTCTTGGTACATCTTTTTAGCTCCAGGATGGATTGAGTACCTTGACTTATGAGCTTCATCTATGATTCGACTTCTAAGATCACCATGGCGTGGGATCCACATACGGTCGAACCTAGTCTTAACTCCATGAGTGTTTTCCATCAACTCATCTTGCTGGCCATAAATCCTTTCTTTCTTTACTAACCCTTCATCTACTAACACTTCTGACTGCACTTTGATGATTTCTTCAAAAAGACTTGGGTTCATGATCAACTTGTATGACTTCACTGTTGCAAGGACTTCCCTCACAGTCGTAATCCTTAATCAACTCCAACCATCTTCTCTGCCTCATGTTCAATTCTTTCTGCTCGAAGAAGTACTTTAAACTCTTATGATCTGTATAAATAGTACACTTAGTACCGTACAGATAATGCCTCCATATCTTAAGAGCATGCACTACAGCTGCTAACTCCAAATCATGCGTCGGGTAAGTACTCTCATGGACCTTCAATTGTCTAGACGCGTAAGCTATCACCTTCCCTCGTTGCATCAACACGCAACCTAACCCTTGATGCGAGGCATCAGCACAAACAACGAAATCCTCGTCACCATCGGGTAGAGCAAGGACTGGAGCTTGCGTGAGTCTCTTCTTTAATTCTTCAAAGGCTTCTTCTTGAAACTTTCCCCAACTGAATATTATCGACTTTCGGGTCATACCGGTCAGCGGTGCGGTTATCTTGGAGAAACCTTCGATGAATCTCCTATAGTAGCCAGCTAACCCTAGGAAGCTTCGTATATCAGTCGGATTCTGCGGAGTCTTCCAATTCGTTATCGTTTCAATCTTAGCTGGGTCCACGGTGATCCCCTCCTGATTAACCACGTGACCTAAAAATTGCACTTCTCTTAACCAGAACGCGCACTTCGAAAACTTGGCATACAACTTCTCCTTCTTCAGAGTCTCCAATACCTCTCTCAGATGCTCAGCATGGTCAGACTCTCTCTTTGAATAAATCAATATATCATCGATGAAGACGATAACTGACTTATCCAACATCGGTTGGCACACCCTATTCATCATGTCCATAAATGCTGCAGGAGCATTTGTTAGACCGAATGACATTACGAGGAACTCGTAGTGTCCATACCGCGTTCGGAACGCTGTCTTAGGGATGTCTGCCTCTTTCACCCTCAGCTGATGGTAGCCTGATCTGAGATCTATTCGTGAGAACCAACTTGAACCTTGCAGTTGGTCAAACAGATCATCAATCCTTGGCAAAGGATATCTATTCTTTACCGTAAGCTTATTCAACTCACGATAGTCTATGCACATTCTCATACTTCCATCCTTCTTTTTCACGAACAATACTGGTGCGCCCCACGGGGAAACACTCGGTCTTATAAAACCTTTGTCAAGGAGTTCTTGCAGTTGAGACATCAATTCTTTCATCTCGGACGGTGCTAGACGGTAAGGCGCTTTTGCGACAGGTTGGGCTCCTGGTATTAAATCTATCTGAAATTCTATCTCTCGCCCCGGTGGCA
Source organism: Bidens hawaiensis (assembly GCF_021521415.1). Classification (NCBI taxonomy): domain Eukaryota; kingdom Viridiplantae; phylum Streptophyta; class Magnoliopsida; order Asterales; family Asteraceae; genus Bidens; species Bidens hawaiensis. Next base: position 1,498,989 of record NW_027491366.1, on the reverse strand, counting down.
ACCCCGGAAGATCCTCAAGGAATACTTCTGGGTAGTCGCGCACAATAGGAACATCTTTCATTTCTTTCGTCTCGGCCGTAGCGTTGACGACATACGCCAGGTAGGCACAACACCCTCGCCTTAGCAAACCCTCGGCTTTTATCATCGAAATGACATTAAGCCCAGAACTTTCCTTATCACCATAAACCGTTACCGCACTACCATCCAATGACTTTAACCTTATCATCCTACTCTTACATACTATCTGAGCCTCAAACTCAGACAACCAATCCATACCCAAAACCACATCGAACCCTCCCAAGGTCATAACGTACAAGGTAACCGGGAACTCATGTCCTTCCAATTCTATCTTACAGTTCTTAACCATTTTTGTTATTTTAACCGAAGTGTCACTGGCGGTTTCTACTACAAAAGTTTCAGGCACTCGGCAGCCTTTCATTTTAGCTAGTTTACTAAATGTCGTAGCTACAAAACTTCTATTCGCACCAGAATCAAATAATACGGCAGCAGAAATGCCGTTTACTAAGATCGTACCGGTCACAACATCAGGAATCTGTCTAGCTTGCTCTTGGGTCAACATGTAGGCCCTAGTCCTCGGCCTTGCTTGATCAGCATCTTTCTTCCCACTACCTCCAGCCTCACCATCTGTGCACTCTCTCGCCATGTGACCTGTCTTGCCACATTTGTAACATGCTGGCTTAGCACTGCACTCATTGGCATAATGCCCTACCTTCCCACACTTATAACACACATTAGACCCCATCCGGCATTCCCCACCGTGAGCCTTTCCACATTTGAGACAAACACAAGAACTTTTACCCCACTTGCACTCACCACCATGCATCTTTCCGCAGGTCTTACACGATCTCTTCTCCCACACTCTCTGCTTCTTATCTTTGGGGTTCCATAACTGAGTACCAGGTCGTTTAGCAGGAGCTGCCCATTTCTTCTCTTTCTTCTCGTCTCCCACCACCACATCATCCGCAGTCAGGTCTGCATATACCATCTCTGCGAGTTCGACAGCAGAATCGAAAGTAGCAGGTTTACTTGTCCTGACTAACATGCGGACTCTCTGTGGTAATCCCCTCACATAACACTTGATTCTCTTAGCCTCAGTGCTGACCATATCGGGTACCAACCTAGACATTCAATTGAACACTGTAGTGTACTCACGATGTGTCATCGTCCCAGCTTTCAAGTTTAGGAACTTCATCTCCGCCCTTTCAACCTCGGCGTCAGCACAGAACTTCTTCATTACTAACTCCTTCAGATCGTCCCACTTCATCTCTTTGATCTCTTCTCGGGTCTTCCTCTGCTCCACACTCTCCCACCAATACATAGCCTCATCTTCAAATGATTGGGTGGCATAACCGACAGCTTGGTCAGGACGACACTCGCTGATTCGGATAATTTTATCCATGGCGGTTATCCACTGAAGAGTGGCAATTGCGTCTCCTAAACCGGTCAGCTTAGGCGGGTCAAAACCTTTGAAGGACTTATAGTTGCAACCGCCTCGGCCTCTCTTTCTATCATCAACTTTCACAGACCTTACCTCACTTGAATCACCCTTTTCCCCCTCATCATCTTTCCCACCATTACCACCTGCCCCTTCAACAGTTCTTTCACGGCTTCCAGCAGACCTTCCCGGAGTAATATTCTTCACAGCAGTGGCTACAGCTTGAACAATAGCTGCTTGAATTGCGGGATCCAGTTGAACTCCTTCATTGTTTTCCGGGTTTCTTCCAGCTGCGCTTCCTTCAGCTTCGGTGTTGGAAGCTGTCTCAACCGAAGGTTGCTGGACACGACGAGCCCTGCCGCGTCGTCCAGTGCGACCTCCAGCTCCAACAATGTCTCCAGCTCCAGCCATCGTATTCTAAAAGGGAAAACACAAACATCATCACTCAAGGAACTATTTAGTACAAGGATAGCAAGGCTAACAGGTAATAACGGTGGCCAGTTGTGATTAGCTGATCACGTTACTTTCCGTGTCCTATACACTTCCCTTTATGAGTCTATTTGTGCTGGTTCTACTTAAGCAGTTAGTCAAATCAAACAATCAATTATTTCTATCCCTGACGTTCACATATCTTTTCTTTCTCATTAACATGTATCATTTAATCATACACTTTACCTTTACTGATCTTGCTTGAGCGACACATGGCATTCTTGAACTGGCATCTTCTTTCCTTTCTTACTTAAATCCCATTCTCTGTTCGAGTCTAAGCATGTAGGATGCTTAAATCTCTCGAACTTCGCTCTGATACCAACTTGTAAGGTCCCGTCACCGGTAACCCTACTTTCGTGTTGGATTTACTCATAAACGCAGTTCTAAATATCAGAGTTAATTAAAACATTCACGGAATTTAAAAACTTTCATAAAACATTTCGTAACAAAACACGTCTTGTCTTAAAACATCATTTTGTCTTTCAAAATAAACGAAACATTAAACTTAAACGTCTTGAGTCTTTCGATGCCAGCCTCTTATTCAGTGCCACGTGTCTCCTCAAGCGAGCTGCCTCATCCTACTCACCTGCGTGCATACTAAAAGTTAGCTACGCTGAGTGAGTTCTAGTTAATCACATAATCATACAATACATTCTTACATTTCATACTTAACCTCTTAACTTTCTTTCATACACACCTAAGTGCATATACTTTCATTCTTACCTTCGTACTTTCTTTACATACATAATCATACGTTTTAAAGAGCCTTTCGCCCTATAACCTCACAGATATTATAAGGGTCTGGTCCCTAACATCACAGATATTATAAGGGTCTGGTCCCTACCATCACAGATATTATAAGGGTCTGGTCCCTAGCATCACAGATATTATAAGGGTCTGGTCCCAAACATCACATATATTATAAGGGTCTGGTCCCTAACATCACAGATATTATAAGGGTCTGGTCCCTAGTTCTCGAATATTAGTAGGGTTCGATTCCCTCTTCGTTACCATACAACCATACATCATACCTCGAGTATTATTAGGGCTAGGTACCCTTTTCGTTACCATACTACCATACAACCGTCTTTTCCTTCTTTTATTAACTTTATTACATTCATACACATAAGCATACATATCATACTTACCTTATACATAGCGTTACAACCTGACGGTACGTGCAATATCCGAAGATCGTTCACGTACCATCAAGCAATCATTCATACATATCACATATGGCATACACTTATCACTTAGGATAAATGTATTAACAACACATCGAGTATGCACACAGCCCCGAAAACATAACAAGGAATGGGGCTAGAAACTCACCTGAACACGGTTACGTTCACCGTTAATCGTAATCTCTTTCTTCAGTTGTGCACGGCTGACTGTATAACAAGTATACGTATCAATTAACTATCACTTCTCATATTGCATTTCTATCTTTATATGACCTACAACGAACGGGGGTCTGGGGGCAGCGCCCCTGGCAGCGGGGTCTAGGGGCGGCAGCCCCTAGCAGGGTCCAAGGGGCAGAGCCCCTGGCTGGGGTCGAGCTGCCAGGTCTGCTTGGAAAAATTTTATTTCCATTAACTGTCTTAACACATTTTTCATTAGGTTTTTAATTTATTTCCTAATCGAACTTGACTTTAAGCGAAGTTAAACCTTAGGCGAACTTAGCTTTAAGCGAAGTTAAACCTTAAGCGAACTTAGCTTTAGGCGAAGTTATCAGTTAGGCGAACTTGGTCGTAAGCGAAGTTATCAATTAGGCGAACTTGGCCTCAGGCGAAGTTACCAGTTAGGCGAACTTGGCCTCAGGCGAAGTTACCGGTTAGGCAAACTTGGCCGTAAGCGAAGTTATCAATTAGGCGAATTTGGCCTCAGGCGAAGTTACCAGTTAGGCGAACTTGGCCGTAAGCGAAGTTATCAATTAGGCGAACTTGGCCTCAGGCGAAGTTATCGCTTTGAAGGCGAAGTTATCGCTTTGAAGGCGAAGTTATCGCTTTGAAGGCGAAGTTGCCCAGTTCAGCCGCTGTTTGGTTTCTATCAAGCATTTTTGGCGATTTTAACACCCTTGTTATGGTTCGACATCACCCACTACGCTCCCCAACCGTTTTCGGTCGTATAAACACTATAAAGCTTGGATCTTTAAACTTCAAAGATCAAGAATCATACCTTTTTGTGCTTGTTTGGATCTCGTTTAACTTGTTTAATCACAACTAATCGCTCACTCTCTCTCGGATCACGCTCGTTCCTCTCCCTCGGCCGCCGGCGGTGTGTGTGGTGTGGGTGTGTTTTGGAGTGTTAGAGAATAAGATGGAATGAGTGATGTTTTAGGGTTTAGGGGATATTTATATCCCTTAAGCCCATGGACCTAAGGCCCATTCTCATTTAACCCATCTCAATTAATCTAAGTCCATGATCCGCTCCTTACTCGATATTAAATAATCAATAACGCGAAATCACTAAACATAACTTTCTTTATTCAACCTTAAAGGATGTTACAGTTTGAAAACGGTGTGGATTAGATTGTGGATTGCGTGTATATAGCATAGCACTTAGTGTGTAATATCTTGTTGAGGGCTTGAGGCTTACTAAAGGTTTTTGTATTTATTTTATAAAAACGTAGCAAATTGATATGGTAATATTGCGATAGTTAAATCTTACTAATCTATTAAATCAATACAATTTTGCCACATGTCCTTCTAATAGGGTGTCCACCTAGGCCTCCATGTCATTTCATTTCTATTCTAAGACTCTCTAATTCATGTGTCATCTCACATACTATTTAAACCTTCTAATTTTCCACCATCATTTTAATCATTATAATTTCTCACTCTCTCTCCCTCCCCCTCTCTCTCTCTCTCCGGTAATTTCCACCATCGAGATTAATCGTTTTCCGGTAATGGCCAACAATGTTATTTGATTTTCCGGCAAGGTAATATCTTTTCCAGTAAGGTTTTATATTTATTTTAATTGTTATATGATTTTGTAATAATCTCTTTAGGTTGTATATCAAAATCCAAGATTGAATTGATATTTTGAAGTTATTACGATTTTCCGGTAAGATTTTTGTTTTCCGTTTTTGTTTGTATTTTTCCGGCAACATCATATTTTCTTCCGGTTATTGAAGATCTAACCTTTTTATCTTTGTTTTCAATGTTAACTGATTTTTTTTTAAAATCAGTTTAGGTTCTAAATCAAAAAAGGCGATGAAGCTAATATTTCTACATTTTTACGTTTTTCCGATAAGTTTTTCCGTTCATGTGTTATAAATTCGAACCACGATCTGATTCAGTTGAAACCGTGAACGCCAATTTGGAGTAAGAATTTGGAAGGTTACGACGTTTCTATAAATTCAATTAATTGGCCCTGTAATTACGGTTTCCAAAAATCCAATTGATTGACGCCATAATTACGAATTCTGGAAGAAAATGGAAAAGCTAAAATTATATTTGTTAATTCTATCATTTATTTATGGTTAAATATTTATTTAATTAAACAAAACAATTGATTTTGCATTAATTGAGTTTATTATTAATTAGAAACATTAATTGATTGACATAATTTTGCATTAATTGAGTTTATTTAATTAAACAAAACAATTGATTTTGCATTAATTGAGTATATTATTAATTAGGAACATTAATTGATTGACATAATTACGAATTTTTGAAGAAAAAGGAAAAGCTAAAATTATATTTGTTAATTCTACCATTTATTTATGGTTAAAAAATTATTTAATTAAACAAAACAATTGATTTTACATTATTTGAGTTTATTATTAATTAGGAACATTAATTGATTGACGCCATAATTGCATTAATTATATTTGTTTTTTTTTTCACATTTTGTTCTTCTAGGTTCTAAATAAAAATTTCATTCATGGACATTATTATTATTCTTTTTCCGGTAAGGCCAATAATAAATTGTAAATTAGTGGTTTAACATTCCATAACATGTAGCATTACCGAGACAAATTTTTTTTTATTTCTAAAACGATTACAATTTCGACTTTTAAATTCCAAGTTTAAGTTAAAGTTGAAATTTGTAAATGGTTGGTCAATATTCCATAACGTCTAAACTTCCCTCATTAAAATTTATTATTTTCTAAAACTATTTGATTAAAAAAGTTTAAATTTCCAAATTTAAATTTAAGTTAATTTTTTTATTTAATTGCTGGTCAAACGTTTAAGTTGGTCAAACATTTTTAAATTGCCTGGTCAAACATTAAAGTTGATTTTAACTTTAAGTTGGACTTTTTAAATGGGTGATTAAACAAACATTCATAATTTCTAAAATTACCATCACTAAGATTTATTATTTCTAAAACGATGCAATTTAAAATTTTTAAATTTCCAAATTTAAATAAAAGTTGAATTTTTTGAATTATTGGGTAAATTTTTCATAACATGTAACATTACCACGATTAAAATTTATTATTTGTAAAACGAATATTAATATTTAATTTTCTCATTTCAGGTTATGTTCCCAAGTTGATATAGCTAATTTCATGGGCTGAAGATTTTGTTGATAAGATATCTTATTTTTTGTTTAATATTGATGTATATTTTTGTTATTATTCATGTATTTATGTATTTTTCACAATTCATGTAATTTATTTGATTTTTATCTAATCAATCATATATAGCTGTTGGTTTTGTCCATTTAATATATTTTAATCAGAACCGATGTATTAAAGAAAATTTTATTTTTGTATCTTATATTTATCTATTTATTAATGATAATCTCTATAATTTATAATAGTTATTATAATTTTAGTAATTTTGTTATTATTAATTCATTACCTTTTCTAATTAGTTGTTACATCTTATTTTGATAGAAATAATAACATTTACACCTTATCATTTTTATATTTCGATATATTTGACTTAAAACATTATTATGTTATTATATTGTAAGATACGTTATATTTTCTATACATAACCAATTACGTTATATATGGAAAACCCAATAAATAAGTTATAAAGTTTTCATGATTTTAATTACAAGATATTTAGACTTCTTTTAAATTCGAAAATTAACCAATCTTTCAACAAATTTTTAAAAGTTTTAAAACTCTCCATAATTTTAAACTCATTTCAAAATCTTTCTATAATTTTTTTAGGGTTTCAAAGTAACCGATTTGATTTTCATATATGTAGTTTTTTCTAAATTAATTAGTCATATTAGTAAATAATAACCGTGTTATTTTAGAACACAATATTCAAATTGACATAATTTCTAATAATAAATACTTAATATATCATAAATTAAATAACCGTTTTATCATATTTATAAATATTATTCGTCACATATGATTTAGTGAATATTATTAAACATGACAACTTTTCATAATTTATTAATATTATTATTCCCATGAATCAAGATATTTCAAATTATTTCTATCTTTACATAGAAGACCAAATTCAAACTTAAAACTACAAAATTTAAACTCCTTTTTAATTAACATATTTAAACTCTTTTTAAATTCGAATATTGACCAATCTTTCAACAAATTATTAAAAGTTTTAATACTCTACATAATTTTAAACTCATTTCAAAATCTTTACATAACTTTTTAAAGTTTTCAAATTAACCGATTTAATTTTCATTTTGGTAATTATTTCTAAATTAATTAGTCATATTAGTAAAATTAAAACCGATTTGATTTTAATTTTTGTGATTTTACATTAACTAGAATAAGTTATCATTTTAATATTCAAAATACTGATTGTCAAACTATAAATACTTACCATAATTGTCAAAAATCAAACAAAATTTCATAATTTTTAAAGCTGACTAATTCTAATTTTTTTATATTTTGTAACTATTTTGAAAATATTTTAAAACAGGTTGTTTTAGAAGAGTATAAAATTTGTTAAGTATAAAATGACGGCCAAAAAAGGTTTTTATATTTCAATATATTTAGTGACAAGTTATTCCACCCGCGTGTCACGCGGGCCTATACCCTAGTTATCAATAGTGAACTTATGAATTGAAAACACCTTCCCGAAATGAAAAAAAAAATCTAACCAAAATGAAAACCAACGATTTGATTTTATGTTCTCGTAAAGCCGAACTCTCGTCCTGGCTTCAGTTGCATGTAGTAAAACTGAAAATCGAACCAAACCAAACTTACAGATTTTCATCTTTTATTTTGAATTTTTCAGGAATAAATGATGTAATTAATGTAAAGTGTAATCCAAATATTTTAATTATAATATATAATAATCAATTAACTATTAACCAGACAAATAAAAAAATATATACCCAAATTTTATATTTTAAGTTTTTAACTAATTTAAAAACCCAACCTAAAGAAACCTTAACCCGGATCCAAAGGGAAAGTCAATGAGATTGAAGATGGTTTTGGAGGGTGTTCAATCGACATGGATTAATGTAAATGATAAATAATCGATGTTTATTAATTATAGAAATGCAGACAACATTGTTGTACTCAATCCATTGCTTCAACCCAAAGCTGCAAGCAACTCTTATTCATGGAGTAATGCAAGAGTTGAAGGTTTCATCTTCCTTCTTTCTTTTGCATAAATTCCATTCTTCTTCTTTTAACCTTTCCATTCTCCTGTTCATGTCTTTGATAATCAATTTATCATACATTGCTCATTACATCTCAATAAATTCTTCGAAAATTTGTGTTTCACTGTTGAATCTTCAGGTTCTCATTCTTAATAATCCATTACTTATGCTTTTTTTAATCTCATTTTATTCTATAATGCTCATAATTTACAGCTTTTAATTTTTTTTATCTGTTCATTTAATGTTTTTTCAAGAATTCGTGCTCATAATATGTAGGTGCATCATGGTGTTCATGCATCTTTAAATGCTTTGTACTTTATATTGTAACCAATACCTCCATTATTGGATACATGCACTCCTGTTTGTTTATTCAATCATTTAACATGTGAAATAAGTGAGCTCAATAATGTTATTAACATTAATCATCTATGAAACTAAAGACCTATAGTGTACCAAAAAAATCCTGCATGTATGTCCTCCCAAGTTACAAACTTTTGTAATTGTTTTTCGCATAGGATGGATCTTTATTTCGTGTCGTCGCCAAGTAAATTAGGAGAATGCAGAATCTGCCATGATGAAGATCAAAATTCTAGCATGGAGATACCGTGTGGATGTCGTGGCAGCCTTAAGGTACTCTGTCTCTTAATTTTATATTTTTATTCCAAAATTTTTAATTATAAAAGTTAGAACATTTTCACAATGCATCATATTAATTTATTCATTTGAGTAATTTCATTTCATTGTTACTCATTTTTTTCAGTATGCCCATCGTCAATGTGTTCAACGATGGTGCAACGAGAAGGGAAACACCACATGTGAAATTTGCCTTCAAGTTTGTCTTCTGTGATATATATTTCTTTCAGCCATTATCTCACATTTGACATTAGTTTTTAGCAAAGATCAGAAATTAATAGTTTGTTTGTGTATGAGTTGTAGCCATACAAGCCTGGTTATACATCGCCGCCTCAACTCTTCCACTATAGCGGCTTTCCCTTTCCAATTAATTTCCGGTTAATGTTTATTCAATTTGCTATTTTCATCATCAAACAACATATACTAAATGAAATCCCATTTTATTTCAGGGTGCAGTTTTCATCTATGGTTGACACTAATCTTGACTCGTTAGAATCTGACTTTGACGAGTACATAACTCCAAGTTCAACAAGCCTTTTTTGTTGTCGTATAGTTGCCATATTCGTAAACACACATATAATCACTCGTTTATCATTTTAACAATCTGTTGCTATTTTTGTATTCAATTTCTTCACTTGTTTTCTCGCAGTTTATCACTCTACTCGTGTTACGCTACACGCTTCCAGTCATCATTAAAGTAACCGCTGCATACTCCATTAGATGTGTCATGGTAGCTTCCAGTTTCCACATTTGTTTTTTTGATAATTATTTTGGAATATTAATTTGTTAATTTTCTTACTGCAGTTGTACTTGTTAATGATCATTGGCATTCTTCTCCCAATATGTATTATGGCTAGAGTTTTTACTGCCGCCCAGCATTTACATCGCCAACAACAACAATTGGTAAACGCTAAACAAAATTTTACAATACACCCACGTGCGTGTGTGTGTTTAAGATTAACTTAAAATGTAAAACGTTGTTTATGTTTGGTAGGATCTGTCACAAACAGAGTCTCAGCCACATCTGATTCATGTTACCTAAGAAAGGGGTTGCTGTGTTTTGCATGATGATGCCGGATTCTAAAAGTTTCTTGTATCGTCGATCACTCGATCATAACTCCATTTTATTTATCAGATTTGCGGTTGATATTAAAACTTTATCACAACATTTAATCATTACCATTCTAGTAATTAAATAAAATACGTACACTGATCTGATTTATTAAATTGGCTAGGGGTAAAATGAAATATGTAAATTGAACGCATCTAATGCGTGTGTGTCAAGAGATGGAAACAAGCTCTTCGAAATAAATGTTATCATTTCTTTGAACTTAAAAAACAATGTCTGTGTATCATCTTTTAGCTGGCATTCAAATTAGAAAAGGAAAATAATGTAATGATTGGGATGGTTTAATCGGCCATTAAATAAAGACAATGATATATGTAATCTAAAGCTTGGAAATCACACAATGGATGCTTAGATTTAGGAAATTGCATTATTACTGAATAAAATGATTACCATACAAAGTGAATTAACAAGATTTATAAATTAAGTCAAAACGATGCATCTAGACTCTAGTTATCACTTTTTTTTTTACGTAATTCAGTTTAAATTTTTTGTAAAACTTTTAGTAAAATGTCAAATGTATAAAATTTGTTTATTATTACTTTTTAAGACATGCATTGATGAATTTTTTATTTATATATCCTTTGTTTGTATTGTAAGATAAACATTAAACACGTATAGATGTTTCTTACAAATTATGGTCCAAAGTTAAACGGCCAAGAAACAAAGGGCATTTGACCCAATGGTATCTGATGATGTAATAGGTATTCTCTCTTTTTGAAGGACGAGAATAGAATAGTCAGTTGCTCAAGCGATTTGATTAATTAGTAGAATGGTACAAACCAACCCGGCTCTTGTTGATACAACTTATTGTCTATTGTTCTAACTAACATATTCTAATGTGATGACTTTCGATAAAAGACATGTTAGTTTATTGTTAGCATTAAACCGGTTAATTGCATATTAAAAATTATGTTATTGCAAACTAAAACCACTATGAGCAAACTTGAAAGATTAATTCTCTACTGATCTCAATTTTGCGCAAGATTTACAAATAAGCGAATCGAAGATACAGAGAACAATTACCAAAATCAAAAGACCAAAATAAGATTTGGACATCACAAATGTGATTCATGAAGATACCAAGAACATAACATATAGGTACTCTTCAAAGAACATTACTCATCAATCGAACTTAAATTAATCCAATTCATAAACAAAAGTTAAATAAAAAAAAATTAACACTCCATAGTATATTAGCAACCTTAATAAAAATCAATTGTTACATATGAAGCAATTCCCTTATTACTTTTAGCAAAAAAGAATGTATATATATAAAAATATATTTTATACCTATATGTTTATATAATAAATTCAATTAAAAAAAACTAGCTTAAAACATCATTTTCCGTCATTTTCGTCATTTTTCATCATTTTCGTCCTTGTGATCTGTTCAGTTTTATCACCCTTCGGGTCAAAAAACAAATCATCTAGTAGAACCCGGTTCTTCGGCTATGGTCTCCAACAACGGCTTCTTCGATCTACACATCGAAATCATCTTCTTAAACTCCGGCGACGAAAACTCCTCGATCTCCTCCAAACTCAACCTCGGCGGCGTAGGCGGATTCTCGGGCAATACCCTCACGCTTCCAACTTTACCCACCCCAGATTTCACAGCAATAAACAGCGCGGCCAGATCAGCCGTGGTGACAACTGAATTACGTCTGCTCATTGGAAACATGACGTAAACAGCAGCAACGTCCAGATCATCGTCCGCATTGAGTGCAAAGAACCGGGCACCGATTCGGAGGGTTTTCGAGTTGACTAGAAACGTGTTGGGTGATTCCAACATGAGTTCGGCTGCTTTAAGTGGTTGCCGGAGTTTGTGGATTTCGCCATTGGGGTATATTATTTTGGTGGCTTTGGAGTGTTTGGTTAAGGTGCATGAAGCATAGTTACCCATGATGATGTTTTGAGAGAAGTTGGTTGGTTTAAGGTTGATGTGTTTGGGTTTGATGAATGGAGGTGAGAGGAGTATTTATGGTGTTTAGGATGTTTGACAAAATTAATGTTAAATTAATGTTGGATTAATTAATGATGGATAAATTAATAATGGAAGGTGACAGTTGGAATGGATGTGTTGACAATGAGGTTTCCGCGTCCTATAAAGAAGGTGAATAATATGTTTTTGATCTGGCTGATGTGTCATGTGTGTATGGTACAACAAAATGCCACGGAAAGTACAAAATAAACCGTGTTTAGTTATGTGAAGAGATGAATGTCACAAAATTAATAAGTTTTGAATGTATGATATTTTGATGTAGTGATAAGGAATGTGAATTTTTGATTGTGTAAATACTTTTAATGGTAATATCTTAATATTTTCGTTGTATATGTGAAAAATAATAATTACATATATATATATATATATGTAGGCGAGTTTTTACTTAATTAATAATATTGTGGTGTGAATTAGATTAGTTTTAACTTAGTATAGATGGGAATGGGATTTGATTCTTTAATAAATGTGTATGCATGACTCTCAATCACGTGTGTAAGGGGTGAACCTTGGAGCAACGATAAGTTTGTTGGCATATGATCTAGATGTCATGGGGGTAAAGTCGTAGTAACAGTCTCTTAAAGAAACACGGGTAAGAATGTGTACACATACCCAAGTCGGCCTGACACCCCTGTACTCCCCACATCTGGTTGCCACAAGCATTAGGTTTGCGTTTATTATGTTATTAATAAAATATTGATAACATGATTGCTTAAATTAGCTCAAACATAAGTAGAATCGGAAACTACTTATAAGATTATACGTATCTTACATGGATGCCATTAAAGTATAGTTAAAGGGTTTCAGGATCACCATGTCAATTGTTGCTTGTATTTTGTTCGTAATTTGTGGATTAACTACTCATGTGAGTGGTGGTATGTCTAATTTCATGATCTATCGCCATTTAATGGGTGAGTCGCACTTGTAAACGGCCAACGATTATAGAGTTGTTGGTGTGTAAGATGTAGAACCTTGTTAGCTACATGACATTGTAGTTTATATTCCAAATATCTCAAAGATCTATCGCCTTGTTAATGGATGAGTCGCACTTGTAAATGGTCAGTGTTATAGAGTTGCTGGTGTGAAAGTCTGAAAGATGTAGAACCTCGTTTGCTACATGACATTATAGTTTATATTCCAAACATCTCAAAGTATAATATATGTTAGGAGATTAATTAAAGTTGGATACTTGGATATCATAGAAACTATGGTCACTTATTACGCAAAGCTAAAGTAGCTCAAAATGCCTTGTGATTGGAGACTTATCCTCTAGCCCTTGCTATTGACTCAAGGTTTGCAAAGACCCAAAGTAAGCACCTTACTAGCTAGTTGTTTATAACGATCTACCTTGACAAGGTATAAACTCCTATTAAAAAGGTTATTTAGTTATGGCCTTCTCTCATAACACATATCTCTATCATAAGTAAAATGTATTTGAAACAAGTACCCGAGGCTAATAATGCTACATTATATATAGTTAATATTGGTCGGTTAAATAACAAGTTCCAAAAATTTCATATAGACGCTTTTAATCTGTCAAGGGCAAGAAGGCAAAAAACTATGTTTAACGCACAATTTGTTAGAATATATATATATATATATATATATATATATATATATATATATATATATATATATATATATATATATATATATATATATATGATGATTTGATTTAGGTGCTATCAATTTGCATTCATGGTGAGAACTACAATATAAGATAACGTTGTGGCCATTCTTGTTACCATCTTTGCTTTGTAAATAAAGCCATTAAGATGGCAAAAATCACCCTACCAACCCTCTTTAATCGTTTAAAACGAAGATAATGCAGTTTTAAATTAATTAACGATGATCTCTCTCGGTGTATACTATGAACGTGTTTAATTAGTTATAAAGTTATGAATTAACTTCATGTCTTAAACACACACGTGAAAAATCTAATCCTACACCTACTAGCCTTCTACAAAATTTCATGAACAAGACATGTTTTGTTGATGATACACGAACAATAGGTGACACATAAGCCGGTGATGCATGTATAACATCATGTTTAGCCTGAAATTGATGGAATAAAGCGGGATACATGAGTCAAAATTGACACATGACTTTCATCTCGTGTAAGTCCTAGCTATACGAGTTAAATTTCTCTAAGACAACCATAGGAGTAAATAACATATATTTTCAATCATACATAACTAACTATTAGAGAGAATCATATAAGAAAACATAGCTCTTATTGATTTTAGTCATAAATACTAGGAAGAATGGTCAGGAAGATATTATCATAGCCTAAATATTTAAGGTATTTAACATATGATTATAAAAAACATTCTCCTCTTTGTGTGGTTTCATAATATAGCTTAATTATCTAACAATCTAAATTCGTAAATATGGAAGAGAATGATCAGGAAGATATTATCGCAACCTAATTAATATCTATCATGAATATAAGTGGTTCGATACCTCCTATTTAACATGAAAGTTTTTTCTTAACAACTAAATGTTATACTTTATAAATATAACTCTTCAGAGAGATTGAACCCTTTATGAGGATGACTTTAACATGAAAGCTGACTATGTAAGATGTATAGTTTTGAAAAATATAATTGTTTTTACAATTTATCATGTAAGATTTAAATTATTTTTATATAACTAAATGAGTATATATAATAAAAATATACGTTAATTTGTTTATTTCATTACTTCAAATGGGAGACATTTGATGACGTAACTTTAAAAAAGTAATAATTAACTTTTAGTTTCTTTTGACACAAAAGTAAGGGGAAAAAGAGAAAAAAAAAAGAGAAATGAAAAACATAAACATGTTATATTTTAACTATTATTATCACAATATCTATAAACCGGAATTTTGTAGAGATTTTAAGAAGGATAAAGATAAGAACTTATTCAAATTCACTGTCGAAAGGATAATTTTTCATTTTCATCGTAGTAGTATTTATACTACACAAAAAGCCACAGGGGACAAACTCAACTATTGAATAGATGAGTGTTCATGTAGCCAAAGGTTTGACAAATGTGTCATCCATCTTCTTTGAAATAATTTACAACAAAACAAGGTTAAACAACATAAATCCCACACAATCCTTTACAATTAATATTTAGATTGAATCAAATACAAATTATATTAACTTGCCAACAATGCAAATTAAATAGTGTAATTATATATATAACATAATTTAATTATACTGTAGTGTAATTACAATATAGTTACACTACCGATATATATATATAATTATATTAGTGATTCACACAGTTAACACATTAATTTAATATATGCGTTAATATTACCCTTAATATTTTATGTTCATCTCTATAAGAAAACGCTAACGTTGAAACATGGAACATACAAAACACTTCTTAAAATAAAAGTAACTAGTAAATATAACTTGGTACTTATTTGCCCATTTTTGAATGGCACATAGAGAGACTACACACATTGTCAAACTCAAACCTTTCATGGTTGCTGATGTGTTACAATTTACAACGTCATTAATTAATTAGGAGTCGTACTTGTGTTAGCTAATGACATAGTAATTAAGAATTCGTCGCCATTCAAAGAAAGAAAAAAAAAACAAACAAAACAATTATGACTAGATCGAAGGTCATTGTTAGATATTAACGATTAGGGGGCTTGGTGGGCATGATTGTGCAGTTGGGAGGAAGCAACTTGAACTGTGAAGAAGTTGATGAAGGGTGAGAAAGATATGGGAGTATGGGACATGCATTTACGCCACCTTTTTTTTTCACTTTTCAAGGATGATTAATATTATTGAAGAGAGACAAATTTTAAAGTTGCATAATCACAGAAAAAAAACTAAAGTTAAATGGAATATCCATCCCTTCGTCACAAAAATTAATCCTCGTTGGTAAACTAGTAGCTCACCCGGCGTGTGTAAGGCCCCGTTACCGGTTCCCTACTTTTGACGTTGGATTTACTCATAAACACAGTTCTAAATATCAGAGTTAATTAAAACATTCGCAGAATATTAAAAACTTTCATAAACATTACAATTAAATTCATAACTTTGTCTTTAACGAACATATTATCTTTCAAATTAAAACATTAATTAAAAACGTCTTAGGTCTTCAGATGCCAGACTCTTTATTCTTCTGCCATGTGCCCCCGCTCAAGCCAGTTGTCTCATTCTACTCACCTGCGTGCATACTAAAAGTCAGCTACACTGAGTGAGTTCTAGTTAATCATACAATATACAACATACAACATATTCATAACTACATACTTTTGTACATACTTCATACTTTCATATTTGCATAACCATACCTTACGTTTTAAAGAGCATTACGCCCTATAACCTTCGCATATATTATTAGGGTGTGCAACTCTTTAACCTTCGCATATATTATTAGGGTATGCAACCCTTCAACCTTTGCATATACTATTAGGGTATGCAACCCTTCAACATTCGCATATATTATTAGGGTATGCAACCCTTCAACCTTCGCATATATTATTAGGGTATGCAACCCTTTAACCTTACCTTACCGTTCATTATCATATCCATACATTTAATAGCATACATATCATAGTCGTATATACTTCCTTATTCACATACACATATCATACATACTACACTGTACTTGCCTTAACGATACGTGCAATACCCGAAGGTCGTTCACGTACTGTCAAGCATACATACATAATTATCACAATCGTCATTAAGACATACACTTACCATTTAAGGTAAGTGTATTAACATTCACATCGAGTATGCACACAGCCCCGAAAACATAACAAGGAAATGAGGCTAGAAACTCACTTGAATGCGGTTACGCTCACCGTTAATCGTAATCCCTTTATTGAGTTGTACACGGCTAACTGTATAATATTTACATGTATCAATTAACTATTACTACTCATATCGTATTTCTATCTTTATATAACCCACAATGAACGAGGGTCCGGGGGCAGCGCCCCTGGCAGCGGGGTTCTAGGGGCGGCAGCCCCTAGCGGGGTCCAAGGGGCAAAGCCCCTGGCTGGGGTTAAGCTGTCAGGTTAGCTTGAAAAAATTTTATTTTCGTTAACTATCTTAACACATTTTCCATTAGGATTTTAATTTATTATTTAATTCGCTAACTCCTTCGCCATAACGAATTAAGCCTAATTCGTTATCCTTTATGATCTGATTCGTTAGTCTGGTTCGTTGTCTCATCATAGCGAATTGGAGCGTGACGAACCACCTGATTCGTTACCTAGTTCGTTATCCAATTTCGCTAGCCTACTTCATTATCCTAACGATTTGGGCGGGTAACGAATCACTTGATTCGTTATCTGATCATAACGAACTGGGGAAACTGATTCGTTACCTGATCATAACGAATTGGGATAATCAATTCGCTACCTTATCTTAATGAATTGCACAATCTTATCCAGACTTTGACTCATGGGGTCAAAGTCAATATCGTCAAGAACAGCAAATAGTCAACAGATCTGTGATTTGCAATTAAACCTTCGTTTATTAACCAAATTACACGATTTAGGTATCAAAGGATTCGGAATTACAGTGCCTACATACCCTAACCCTTTGTTCGTCCAAATATTCATGTTTATGGGGTGTGATTTAGGCATATATGCTATGAGTTCTTTTAGGTTATCAATTAACCTATCAATCGCTAATGGATTTCAGTAATATTTGCTGTGTTGGATCCGTTTTCAACATATTAAAACAGATTTGTGATTTCCCAAACCAATCCGAACCTAAACGAACGATTTCTAATCATAAGCGTACCTTAAACGAGTCAAACTACGAACACGGTTAAGCCTTGATGTTGTTTTGGTTCTTCACAACGATCTAGCACCAACAAGCTCGGGTTCTCGTCTTTGAATCTTGGTTCGGTTTATAGGATGATGTGTGTGTTTTGGAAGGTGTAGACTAAGGTGTAGAGATGGATGAAAATGGAAAGGTTTAGGGTTCAATGGGTACTTATACTCCCTTAAGCCCATGGACCTAAGGCCCATTCCATCTTATATTCCATCTTCTAAAGTCCAAGCCCAACCGTGTACAGTTTATTATCTAAACCGATAAACGACACAATATAAAATAAACGAATTTTTTTTTATTATAACCAAAAGTAGGGTGTTACAGCGCGTTGCGCCGGGACAGGTAGGTGATGTGCTTAAAACAGTCAATTAACTATTAACTAAATTAAACAAGTAATAAAAACTAGACCTAAGACTCAACTACACAAAACACCGGCAAGTGAACCGATCAATTGTACTAAAGCTAAGTAAGTCCGGAATATCGAACCCACAGACTCTATAAATTATGTTAATTAACTAATTAGACTCAAATTACGACACAACTATTTATTATTAATGTTTTAAGGGGGGTTTTTAAACTAATATTAAACTAAGAAAGTAGATAAACAAGTAAACGAGAAACAAGCAATTAATCATAAGATCGAAACCAATAAGAGAAGGAATCTACCTAGGTAAGAATCCCATGCATCAACAATCATCAAGCAATGGACTAATAACATAATATGAAAACTGATTTCTAAACGTATTCATCTAACAAACCCTAAAGGACCCTCAATTGCATTAAGTAAAATCCTAAAGAATGAATATTAGATTATTAAGCAATCAGTTATATTGACTTCCTCACAGTTATCAAATAGGGTTAATTAATAGTATCTAAAGCAAGCAATCTTACGAAACGTTACACTCTAAATAACTTGATAAGATTAACATGACATCGTGAACAAGGATCAACACAATAAGCAAGAATATTGTCACTAATCTATCCTAGCATGCGATTGACCAAAACACATGAACAACTCCTCATCTTACAGCTATTGGAATTTAGCAGAACATTCAAAACCTTAACCAACTATCAACAAGCTTCTATGATCTAATGGGCCCATTCAATCACAATAATCAAAACACCAAGTAATGATTAAACATAAATCCTAAATTTAAAGAACACAATCAAGAGATAAAAGATCTATGTGAAACAATAGTTAATAATCAATCAAGATAACAAATACTCATATGCATCCTGAAAGCAAAATCAAGTCTTTACTATTTAATATAATGAAACCATAATCAAAACATTAGTCCAAAGCAATAATCATGCATCAAACATGTTGTAACATCCTAAAATTTATAATGTTGAATAAAGAAAGTTACGTTTAGTGATTTCGCGTTATTAATTAATTAATATCGAGTAAAGAACGGATCATGGACTTAGATTAATTGAGATGGGTTAAATGAGAATGGGCCTTAGGTCCATGGGCTTTAAGGGATATAAATATCCCCTAAACCAACCTAAAACCCTAAACCCTCATTTCATTTCCATCATAATCTCTACACACTCCAAACACACACACACACCATAAACGAGCAAGATCCGAGAGAGAGTAAACGTTAGTTGGTATTAGATCTTATTACACGAGATCTAGAGGGCATAAACAAGCTAACCAAGATCGAACGAGCGCTAAAGGTATGTTCTTGACCTTTAAAGTTTACGTAGTATTGAACGTTTTTACTTAAAGGTCCAAGCTTTATAGTATATACGGGATATATATACGACCGAAAACGGTTAGGGAACGTAGTGGGTGATGTCGAACCATAACAAGGGTATTAAAATCGCCAAAATGCTTGATAAAAACCAAACCCGTAGCTGAACTGGGCAACTTCGCCTGCAAAACCATAACTTCGCCTGCAAAGCTTAACTTCTCCTGCAAGCTTAACTTCGCTTGCAAGCAAGTTCGCCTAACTAATTAACTTCGCCCGAGTTAAGTTCGCTTAAGGTTTAACTTCGCCTGAGTTAAGTTCGCTTAAGGTTTAACTTCGCCTAAAGCTAAGTTCGCCTAAGGTTTAACTTCGCCTAAAGTCAAGTTCGATTGAAAATAAATTAAAAACCTAATGAAAAATGATAAGTGTATGCCTTATATGAATGATGTGAAATGTATGAATGATTGCTTGTTAGTACGTGAACGATCTTCGGATATTGCACGTACTGTCAGGTTGTAACGCTATGTATAAGGTAAGTATGATATGTATGCTTATATGTATGAACGTGATAAAGTTAATAAAAGAAGGAAATGATGGTTGTATGGTTACGAAAAGGGTACCGAGCCCTAATAATACTCGAGGTATGATGTATGGTTGTATGGTAACGAAGAGGGAATCGAACCCTACTAATATTCGAGAACTAGGGAACCGAACCCTACTAATATTCGAGGAAAGAGGGTACCGAGCCCTAATAATACTCGAGGAAAGAGGGTACCGAGCCCTAATAATACTCGAGGAAGGAGGGTACCGAGCCCTAATAATACTCGAGGAAGGAGGGTACCGAGCCCTAATAATACTCGAGGAATGTAGGGCGTAATGCTCTTTATAACGTAAGATGTGAAAGTAAGAAAGTATGAAAGTAAGAAAGTATGAAAGTATGAATGAAAGAATATAAGTTATTGTGTATTGTATAATGTATGATTAACTAGAACTCACTCAGCGTAGCTGACTTTTAGTATGCACGCAGGTGAGTAGGATGAGACAGCTGGCTTGAGTGGGGACACATGACAGAAGAATAAGAGTCTGGCTTCTGAAGACTTATGATGTTTTAATTTTAATGCTTTAATGTTGAAAGACAAAGGATGTTTTGAGACAAGTTATGAATTATGTAATGTTTTATGAAAATTTTATATTCCGCGTAAAGTTTTAATTAACTCTGATATTTAGAACTGTGTTTATGAGTAAATCCAACACGAAAGTAGGGCTACCGGTAATGGGGCCTTACACATGTTCATCAAACCTAGGTAGACATGAAGTCTAGCCTAGAATCATTATTGAAAACAATCCTATACAAGTCTTAAAAACAAAGAGGAAAGACATGACAAATAATGAACAAGGAATGAAAGTTAGAGCGATAAAACCATTAGCAATTGATCCTTGAACACCCGTATGAAAGTACTCTCGATCCTCCTTGGTTCCTAGCTTCATAATACCTTCAAAACCTTTGTTCTATCTCCAAAATCGGCTGCCAAAGGTTGTTTAATTGTTTCTTATTTGGTTAAACATCTTTCTTGAACTCCAAGCAATGTTAAGAAACTTCTAGACTTTCTTTTTCTTGACTTACAAATCACCATCTACATAAAACAAATCGAAACACTAAGTGGAATAATCATGTAATCAGTAACGAGCAAAACGAACTTAAACTTCTTATGAGATGATAGAAAGAATTTGATTTAACGTTCAAGAAACCAAACGATATAAAACATAACAACTATAAATAACTTGACTCATAACCTTAAATAATAAAAGGCTAACTAAACACGAACTAAACCGAACTCAAAACATTAAATAAACATAACTTTACAAGGGATTCGAGATGTATAAATAGATGTATATCAAATATCCCCACACTTACTCTCTTTTATCCCTGAAAAAAGTCGGATGCAGTTGGATCAGAATCGGAAATTTACAGTCTTAAAAACATACAGGTTAATTTTTAAAGCTTAGAAGAACGCAAAAACCGCGATCACCGATATTGTTGTCCACTTAAACCCATGCCTTAATCTTTACCGGGACAAATAAGATCCGACAATTAGTACTCAGTGGTTTACACAATTAAGACCCGCTTATTTTCAGCTTTCACCGGACTAGGCCACCCCAACCTGACTTAAACCTCAAAATTTGCAGAATTAAAACTTTTGTTGCTCATTTTTTTCATGAATAGTTAAGACGATCAAGGGTATTGTTTATCCACCTAAGCTTAAGTATCAAAGTCTACCAAGCAGCCATTAGATACGATTAAGGTTCAATTGATTAATAGCTAGTGTTCCCCACAACATGACATACCCCCGTTATCAAGCAATGCCCCGAACCCATCACCATAGGTGAGCATAAAACATTTCATCTGTAGGGTTTACATGTAGGGTGTCCCTTGTGGTCCGTTTCTTAATGGTAATGAGACGCGAGCAAGGGGACCCCATATGGCTAACAGCGTGGATGATCAAGTCTATAGTGTATTTGTACTTTTGTACTTTTGTGATCATGGTTTATAGACTTATAAGGGTTTGCTCTTTTTGGCTTAATTTTAAATATCCACAACCCCACTTAGGAATTGTGAATACCCAGATGAATAGATTGCATACAGACCCATGGTATCCGGACCCGAAACATCCCATCAATACAAGATTTAAGGTTATAAAATCATACGCCAATAAGGTGTAAAACACTAAACTAGCAGTTTAAGATTTATATCACAGGCTACACGGCATACTCTAACGTTAAACATACCCAAGCATCATATGATAACGTATTCAGATTTTTAAATTTATGACATTTCCACTTTTTCATACCAATAATTGAGGCTTGAGTATGACCTGACCTTTCATTGCTTATCTTCCACGGACAAAACGCATTACCCACAAAAGATTTACGTTTTAACCATTTTATCAAATTGCCCTTTCATTTTCAAGGCTGAGTCTACTGACACATCCCAAGTTAAGTGCATTTTCTTTTATATTATCTCATATTATTAGTAGTTTGAAAAAACAATTTCTGACAAATATCATCATCTCCCACTTTAACGGAAAAAACTAACTTCAAGGGACATTTTTAAAACATTTTTCAATTTTTTTTCAAATTTTTTCAAATTTTTTAATTATTTTTTCTTTTTTTTTTTAAACAAAATCATGACTCAAATATCCTATCCCCACACTTAAATTTTGCATTGTCCTCAATGCAAGGATAAGGACGAGTTAAAACAAAAAAATAAAATAAAATCGGACTACAAAAACTAAAAATCTAAAAAATTAAAAACAAAGCAAAATAAAAAATTAACAAGCTAGATAATGGAAAAGACTTAGCTGGTAATATGCGAATGGAACATGATGCCAAAGTCTTCTTCCATGATTGCCCCTTCAACTATGAACGTGCTCAGCAAATGGTAACTCCTTCTCTCACGAACGTAAGCGGCCCAACGAAACAAATAAACATGTCTAAAAAATGTATCTTATCATAGAGATAGATATTATGCAATTAAAGTATTTCACATCAATCGACAAATAACACATGAATAATTAGCAGCAAATAATAAACTTAAAGTATACGGCTCCACTGCTACATCCCTACACTTGTCTTTTTCAATATACTCTTCCTTGTGGATCGTCTATCTAGCTCATACAATCTCTCTTTTACCTAGAAAAACACAAAACAAACAAGAACTACAAAAAACCACGTTAGTGACTCAAAGAAAATAAAAATAAAATGAAAGAAATTATACAAACTCTACACTTGAGTTCTCACTCAAGAACCCATGTTTATGCGAATCACGTGGCGGACCGAGTGGAGCTTCCTCCACCCCGGTAAAACTCCAATGCCCTCAAGGATACCGAATCACAATCCGACCATTCGTCAATCTTGGTCTTCTTCTTTCTAACTCCACGAACCTTCTCAAACTTTCGCTTACCACCACTCGTTTCTCCAACACACTTCACCATTTCCCGAGTACTCGAAACCTTTCGCTCCTTTTTCACACTAAAACTCACCGAACAGGAATCATCAAGACTAGGACCCATGCCCAAGATAAATGATTCTATCGAGTAAACTGGGTGACATGGATCAATGAGACCGTCTTGACCACTCGGATGTCTCATGGACTTAGCCAAATAGGTGGCACTATCATCACCGGCTATAAGAGTAATCTTACCTTCAAACACGTCAATGACCGCCCTAGCAGTACGTAAAAATGGACAACCTAAAATAGTAGGAACTCTCTCGTTGGCCTCCATATCTAAAACAACAACGGGGAAAACTAAATTATCTACCTTCACGAGCAAATTCTCTACGACACCCCTCGGATACTTAACGGAACGATAGGCTAAAGACAACGTCATACGAGTAGGGGTGAGCTCTCCTAGGTCTAGATTTTCATACAAAAAATATGGCATGAGGTTAATACTAGCTCCTAAATCGGCTAATGCTTGACATGTCGTGTCACTTCCGAAAAGGCATGGAATGGTAAAAACACCGGGGTCGGGTAATTTTTCCGGTACTTTATTGAGAACTACCGCGGAACACTCTTCATTTAGCGGTACAGTCGACAGCTCCTCCAACTTATCCTTTCTTTTAAGAAGGTCTTTCAAAATTTTGGCGTATTTAGGCATATGCTGAAGGAATGGAAGGTTGACATTCAATTGGCTAAATATATTAAGAAAATGCCCATAATCTTTCGTATATTTTTGATTCTTTAGACGAGCGGGATACGTGACATAGGCTAGGTCAATGGTGTGTGGTGGTGGCCGGACTCCAACCAGCTTCTTATCGGTGTTTTTCTTAACTTGCGGCTCTATGATTGGTGTTGTACTATGTGACTTACCTGGATCCTCTACCTTTCTCTCCTCATCTATCAACTCATCGTCCATATCTTTCCTAATTTCTCTACTAACTACCTCCAGACCAAAAACCCTATCACTACGAGTGGAGATGGCTTTCAATTGAGCAGCCGGATTAGTTTGAGGGAAACCCGAAAACTGACCTAGGGGCCTTTCTTCTAAACGACGAGCAATATCACCAGTAGTCCTTTGAATATCGAGAATAGAAGATTGTTGATTCTTGAAGAGCAAATCGTGTTCGGCAAACTTTTTCTGTGTAACTTGATCTCTCTCCAAGATTAGCTTCATCATCTCTTCCAAACGCCCAATTCCACCATTCGAGTCCTGCACATTATTTTGACCATTAGTACCATCGGGGTTATTGTTATTGAAATACTGACATTGTCCTTGATTATAAGAGTTTTGAAATCCGGGTGGTGCACCCAACGGATGCCAATTAGCATTATTCTGATGCGGGTTCTTGTAAGTGTTCCAACTCTGACTGTTGTTATTGTAATTGTTGGGAAACTTAGTCTGACCAGCAACAAAATCGACCTATTGATTCATCACCGGGCAGTCCAACGTACCATGCCCACCTCTACAAAACTCACACCTGTCCACCTTGGCCTTCAGCTCCATAACCTCTCGGGTTAGTGATTCCAAAGCAGCAGCCACACTAGTATCCAGATTAACGTGGTGTACACCTCGAGCGGATGAGGATGTACTGCTGACGGGAGTGGAATTCCCGCGATGTGGCTCTTTGGCAAGGTCCGATTGAGCGAAGCTCTCAAACATCTCGTTACACTCCGTGACATTTTTCCTAGCCAGTAAACTTCCTCCCGCGGCCGTGTCGAACCGAACTTTGGTTTCGTAGTTCAACCCATTGTAAAATTTCTCCACGAGAGCCCATGGTGTAAGACCATTCTGTGAGCAACGAGCTAGCATGTTATGAAAACGCTCCCAAGCATGACAATATTGCTCCCCCGGCTCCATGTGAAACGATTGAATCTAATCACGAAGAATAGCTGCTTTAGCCAGTGGGAAGTATCTCTTGATAAATTCAGAACGTAGTGCTTCCCAAATGGTGAACGTGCCAAGTGGCTGCGTGTCAAGCAAAGTAGCTGCTTTACCTGCAAGTGAAAACGGAAACGGATGTAAGAAAATAACATCTTCGGTGACACCTTGTAAATTGAAAGTTTTAAGAACGCGGTAAAGTCGGTTAATGTGAGCCGGTGCATCCTCGTCATCACGCCCCGTGAACTGATTAGTTTGAACGATGTTGTTCATGACGTATGACGGAATCTGCCACGAGTTGGGATTGTTGATTGCGGGAACGACGATGCATGACTGGTTTCCGGTTAAGCCATCGAAGGCTTGAGCAGCAATTGTTCTGTTGTCGGCCATTTGATCTTGATTTCTCGGACTTTCAGGCGGTGAACTGGGTGGTGACGAATTTGGTGTAAACGCGGGTTCTGACGGTTGTTTCTCTACTGACGAGCTAGCCTCGGTCTTCAACGGAGAAAAAATCCAGATTATATAACAGTGGTCCTTGCGAACGAAGATGTGACATAAACCTTAAAATCGCAACAGACCAAGTGAGTAGACTCGAATACTTAAAAATAAAAATAAACTAAAACTTAAATTAGACTCCTACGACTTAAACGAAAATAAACAAATAGCACGAATGTAGCAAATAAGTCCAATTAATAATTACGCAATTGTCAAGAGTCCCCGGAAACGGCGCAAAAAACTTGATGTGCTTAAAACAGTCAATTAACTATTAACTAAATTAAACAAGTAATAAAAACTAGACCTAAGACTCAACTACACAAAACATCGGCAAGTGAATCGATCAATTGTACTAAAGCTAAGTAAGTCCGGAATATCGAACCCACAAGACTCTATAAATTACGTTAATTAACTAATTAGACTCAAATTACGACACGACTATTTATTATTAATGTTTTAATGGGGTTTTTAAACTAATATTAAACTAAGAAAGTAAATAAACAAGTAAACGAGAAACAAACAATTAATCACAAGATCGAAACCAATAAGAGAAGGAATCTACCTAGGTAAGAATCCCATGCATCAACAATCATCAAGCAATGGACAAATAACATGATATGAAAACTGATTTCTAAATATATTCATCTAACAAACCCTAAAGGATAGACATGAAGTCTAGCCTAGATTCATTATTGAAAACAATCCTATACAAGTCTTAAAAATAAAGAGGAAAGACATGACAAATAATGAACAAGGAATGAAAGTTAGATCGATAAAACCCTTAGCAATTGATCCTTGAACACCCGTATGAAAGTACTCTCGATCTTCCTTGGTTCCTAGCTTCATAATACCTTCAAAACCTTTGTTCTATCTCCAAAATCGGCTGCCAAAGGTTGTTTAATTGTTTCTTAATTTGGTTAAACATCTTTCTTGAACTCCAAGCAATGTTAAGAAACTTCTAGACTTTCTTTTTCTTGACTTACAAATCACCATCTACATGAAACCAAATCGAAACACTAAGTGGAATAATCATGTAATCAGTAACGAGCAAAACGAACTTAAACTTCTTATGAGATGATAGAAAGATGTATATCAGTAGGTAAAACTCGGGCGATAGTAAAACCCAAGCATTGTCAGTCACGGGTGTTGATGCGGTAAGTCAACGTGAATTGATTGATTTTGGTTACATGCGTTTTGTATTGAAACTAAAACAAAAAAATATATAAAAACTGAGGTGGCCCAATGGGGATTTTGGTAAAAGTTGAGCGTTGGTAAAACTCCAGCGTTGTCAATCACCGACGTTGAGACTGTGAGTTGACATAAATTCAGTTGGTCTTCGTCACGTTGGTTACATATCATAACTAAATCAAAACAAATTTGGTACGTACTCTGTCGGTTTTCGTTACGATACTTAAACTAAAACAAAATGTAGTGAGCTTATGCAAATTCGGTTGGTTTCTATCACGTTCGTTATGATACCAAAACTAAAACAAAAGGGAAAAAAATGAAATTGTCATTCGGTTGGTTTACGTTATGTTTGTTACGGTATTGGACCTAAAAACAAAACAAAGAAAAAAAACTCTTCGACCACTAAGGTACCGTCAATTGACACAATAGGGCACTTGTGGCACCAAAGTTATTATTTATATCTATTAGTAACTAACAGTAATATCTGTTCACTCGAAGTCTCCATGTAAAAATATTAACTTTTTTTGACACACAAAAATGGACTTCTCTTTTCACCGATTTTAAACATAAATAACTTTTATATACATAATTTTCCTAAAGTTACACAATAAAGTCGAGCATATTTATCTTTAAGTTAACTAATAGCTAGCATGCAACTCATAAAATGGCACGTCAGACGGTTGAATATAGCTATCAGAATTTTATTTACCCTTCGTCGTTTGAAACACATATAACATATTTTGGTTGCTTCTCATGTATTTAAAACCTTTAGCATAACATCCCCTTTTATATTTTATACACTTGATTTTTTATAAATGAAAAACAAAATCCATAATTTATGGTTGTTGGATTTGGTCCTAATTATTTGTTGGGCATATGATGATGACTGATGAGTAGGCTCTAAGTTTGTCATGTATGTTAGGTTATCTGGTAAATGATGACTTCCTTGTTTAGGTTGGTTTTGATATTTCATATTTGTAAGCATATAGATTTTTGAGACCAACATAATTTAAAATATCTAAAATCTTTAGTTTTGATTTAGAAAAAATCATACGGGCATGTTGAAATCAATACACAGTTTACATGTACCTTTAACAGATTTGTCACCTAATAATACAAGACCTATATAGTCAGTCAAGATACATAATATTGGTTACATGAACTAAAGTCAATTATTGAAATTCTCTTATGTATATGTTACTTGTGAAACAAAATTAAATAAAGTTCTGGTTGTTATCCACTTCGACAAGTGGAGTAAGCTGTGAGGGTCAGAACCAAACCTCCAACTTTGCGTCTCTCTAAAGTCAAAAGCATATAGATTCTAATTTCCAATATAAGAATGTTAAAAATAAAATAAAATGTTAAAAACCCAAAATGATAGAAAAACTAATTATTTTATGATATTTGTACGTTAAAGCAAATTCATGTCACTTGAGGTTTGGAGAAATGATTAACGGCGTAAAACGTGATCATTAGCCTCGTCACGGTTACCAAATGTGTTTTCTATCCAGAGAAAAACATAGCATAAGAATAATATGTTAAGAGAGTGTAAGTGTGTAACTTGTCTATGGCACTGACAAGTGATGGTTAACACCCATGATGTCAATATATTGTTAGCCCTAACAACATGATGTTCACCCATGTAACTAACGGATGTCAAAGATCAGTTGTGGTTTTTCCATCGTGATGGCGATTCTAAGGTGACCTAGTGGTCGGGTCGAACCCGTGTTGGATGCTATATTATTCTGAATACATCCTTGCTAGGATCTCGGTTATGCAAACGAGCATGGGACACAAGGATTTGATCTAAGCTAATCTACGTTTACATGTGGCAACCAGATATTTGTCATTGCTTTATGCTCTCCATACCCATGATAAGGAATAACAAGTACAAGGATTACAATATAGAGAGACACGTTAGGAAATCTAGCTTAGATAAAAAAGAAAACATAAACGTGGCATAATAAGATATGTATGACCAACCCGATTATTGCTAGTGTCTTCATTCTTCATTAAACCTAATAAAATGCCCTCTAGATCTTCAACTAACCAGTCTCAAACCCGAGACCCAAGCCTCCACAAATCCAATAGTCATTTTAATAGTTACTATGTTATAAAATGGAATCATATCAGGTCATTATTTGATTCAATAAAATTCTTAGATAAATTAAATTATAAATTGTCATACTTAATTTCATTGTTAACTAAAATTCACACATGAAAAAATGAAACAGGATTAATGATAGTGTTTTATAAATCTCAATTTACATAATTTTCCGGTTTAAAATAGAATCAAAAGAAAGATAAAATTATGTACGTATATATGTCGGTTGCGGTGGTCAGTTGCACGACTTATAAATCTCAAGTTTGTTAAGAAGGCAACAACTATATATTATTATGAACTATGATTGCCGCCGCGTCACCTTTGAGTTCCCACTGTGTAGGAGCTTAATTAGGAAGTTGCCATAACATTACTCCATGTTACCACCTTGGACTTTATTTTTATTTATTTATAAATATTTCACATGGATCATAATGAGTTGGAAGAAACCAGGTTTGTTCGATATTCATATAATTTAATGGCTTAGTTTTCAGCACCCCATTTAAATATAATATCTCAAATGTCAAACTTTCTTTCAAAACTATCATCCGAAGAAACGTACGATCATCAAAATAGACATCAATGTTCGGTTTCAAATCGGGCATAATAACTAAACACATTCAAGTAACAAAATCTGGGACATAAAAGACTCTCACATACATTTGTTTCAAGGTTTAAAAACAAACAAAACTTATAGGGCTAATTCTAACAATTTTACTTAACTTTTACGTCGTATGATGTCAGACTAAACGCGTCTTATTGTATCTTGAATAATGAATATCAAACAATAAAATTATCATATGTAGAATGATCAAAGGGCATGCATGATTCATAAAGTGTTTAGGGATTTCTGCATATCATATATCTTCAGAAAATCCGAGAGTCATGATCAACCTTTAAGATCAAATCTATTTGTGGTTCACAAATGAATTGATCGGATAAAACTTAAAATTGAGAGTAAGAATCAAGTATGAATTTTATGAGAGATTTTAATGAACTAGAGAATGAGTCGTTTGATCAAGCGACAATTTATAAGGGTTGGGTCTCCAAATAGGCATTTATCATCTATTTGAAATTTAAATGCATCAAAAATACGCTTATGTTTATTGCATCAAAATTATACACGGATTTAATAATAGTTAAATGTGTAATTCAATTTTAGTATAACAACAGCTTGGACCCTATTATCATGGACGTTGCACCCTTGGAACCCCCATGACTTAGGGGCTTCGCCCCTACATATCAATAAGATTAAATTAAAATACTATCAAATAAGTGTGCACCCCACTTTTCCGATTCATATTACAATTAACTTGATAAACAAGTTAATCCCACTACGCTAAAATAGACAACATGAAGTACTTGATTCATGACGGGTGGTCTATGGGACAACCCTTAAGTGAGTTAATACCGTAATAACTATGTATTGAATTGGTTTATCTTGTGAAATTAGATAACTACAGTGTGTTCGGTAAATTGTAGGTACAAAGGAGGTTCCAGGGCTATTATGGTGTATAACGAAGAAACCAAAGGAACCGACGAGTTAAGAAGATCATACAAGTGGAAAAATGAGGTTTCGGACCACAGAGGACACCGTACCGTGGCCTCTGTGGTCACCTTGAAGCCCACCGTGACCCACGGTGGAGACCGTGGGCCACGGTCCAGTTTTCTAGGGAGCACTGTGACCCATGGTGGAGACCGTGGGCCACGATCTGGAGTTCGTAACTGCTGAATTTCTTCTTATTTGTAGTCGTTTTTTCATGTCTTTTGAGATATCTTTCATTCCAAACACATCTAGGACGATTTTGGGAGTGCAAGTACTTTATTTTGGTGATTGTAATCGTTGAATTGGTATTTTAGATTCATCTACATACTTTAATTGATGCGATGATGAATTGAATAATGAGTGGCTAGTACTCTTTATGTTCTCTCCCGAATTGTAAGGTTTTCTAATTGGATATTCGTTAATCGTTTATGTTATTTGTGAGATAGTATTTTGATCATATGATTATATTGCTATGGTGATTGTGAGTTTGTTTTGTAATTGTTAGTATGGTATAAATTCATGTTCTTGACTATCCGTTCTTGGTGCCATAGGCAATCAAGATTTAGTAGAAGAGAATTAGGGTTAACAATACTAAACTGATTATTGAGTGACAACCTTGCGTTTTTGTAATCCAAGTACTTAGTCCTCTTTTATCACATCCAAACGCATTTTCATGAACTATAATTGTGTAGTTCATCTCACAAGTAAACATTAATTTATCAACATTGGAAACCTGAAATCGGGAGAGAGCATTGTTTCTTATATTGTTTAAAACTCGTTTATTGCTTTAGTTATTTTTGTTAATCAAAACCAAACAACCAACTCTTTGAATTTACTTTTGCACTTAGTTTAATATAGTTTAATTATAAAGCTACTTATTAACACATTTTCCACAAACTCCTTGTGTTCGACACTCGCTTATCGCTATCTAATTAGTTATAATCGGTTTTTTTTTGAGTGAGTCTTCGACCTCACGTCAAATTTTGGCGTCGTTGTCGGGGAGTAGTGCGTAACGTGTGTTAGTTTTAGTAGTTTTTGTTTGTTATTTTCAGGTTTACGCTGATTGTGTTAGTGTTACCTATAGGTGTATGCAGACTAGAAGATCTAACAGGTCATCACCACTAGTAATCGATCCAGAGATTGAGAGAACGCTTCAAAGAAACCGAGCCTTACTCAGGGAGAACAAGCTTCTTGGTTCTCCAACTACATCAAACAGCACCATGGATTCACCAGTTCCCACTTCGGGTCAACCATTACCAACTACACCTCCACCAAATCCACCTCCACCGATCACTACTAATATACCTATAGCATCAAATGAATCGCAACCATCACCCACAACCGAACCCATCACTACTCAATACACCTACACAACATTATCCACATCGCCATCTATTTCCGACATTTTCCCTACATTTGGTGCATCATCATCTCAACAAAACCAACCACCAACCTTTCAACAATCACAATCAAGCTACCAATATCAACCCCAACCTTTCATGCAACATTCAAGATCACAAGGTGACAGATACGGGTATGGGTTTGACCATGAATTTGAAGGGTATGAAGTAGAAGGTTACTACATGGGAGGTGATGGAAGCAAAAGTGTAAATCCGGGAAATTTTGGTTATGGTCAATGGCAACAACCGGAACCGTTGCAAGAGCTTAATCGCCAACAACTACCGCCGGTTGTCCAACAAAGCGTTCAACCACCACCGGTTCAACAACAAGCTCAACAACAACCACCGGTTGTTGTTCATCAACAAGTTCATCCGCCACCAATTGTTCAACAACCACAAGGGCAACCTCAAGATCAACAATTTCAACAACAAATGCCCCAACCACAGTTTCCATAACAATTTGCGCAGCCAAGGCCCGTTTATAGGCAAATGGGTCAACCAAGAGTACCAATGGGGGTACCAAGAAGGCATGCAAGAGAAATGGTGAGGGGGATTGAAGCCCATTTCCGACCAATAATTACCAATAATCCGTCTCCGGTGGTTATTCCTCACAATCAACAAGGGAAGACATTTGAAGTGAGAACCAGTGCACTCCAAAGTCTACCAAAGTATAAGGGGTTAGCAACGGAGGAATCGTATTTTCATTTGGAGGCATATGACTCTATGTGCAACACAATTGGGGGTCAAGGTTTTTCGGAGGATGAGGTGAAATTGGTTCTTTTTCAATTTTCGTTGGAAGATAAAGCAAAGAGATGGTTCTACACATTGCCTTGCGCATCAATTTACACTTGGGCCGAGATGCAACAACGATTTTTGGAAGAATTTTACACGGCTCAAAAGACTAACGATGCAAGAAGAAGCCTAAGATCTTTCCAACAACAATCGGGGGAAATGTTTCATGTAGCGTTTGAGCGGTTTAATATGATGATTAAGAATTGTCCTCATCATGGTATTGCTCTTTGGGAGTTATTGAATGCGTTTCATGAAGGGTTGAGTGCGGAAGATGAGCAAAATTTAATGTCGATTACAAATGGTTCATTTGGTACTAACTATGAAAAAGATGATTGGGCATATTTGGAACAAATTGTGGTCACTTCAAAAAGAAAAGTCCAAACCGGAAAAAGAACAAGACCGACGATTGGTAGACCGCAAGCGCAAGCCGTGGAAGAAGGAAACTTACAAACCACTAATCAGGTAATTGATGTTTGTACAAACTGTAATGAGTTGGGTCATGATTCGGAGGTATGTGGGGTAGGTCAAGCACTAGTGGAGGAGGTGAATACACTGCAAGGGGGAGGTGGTAGGAATTACAACATGAACTCCAACACCTACCACCCCGGTTTGAGAAATCATCCGAATTTTCGTTATGGAAATCCGGCTACTCAATCCAACCCGAACTTTCAAGGAAATCAAGGAAATTATGTTCCTCGCCAACAATATAATAACCAATGTAATTTTCATGGTGGGAATAATCAAGGGTTTCAAGGTCAAGGAGGTGGCGATCAAAGTGGGTCAACGGGTCAAAGTTCATCAAGTGGAAATGAAGTTATGGACATGTTGAAGTTGATGCAACAAGACATGCAACGAAGAAATCAACTTGATGAGGTGAGAATGCAAAAAGATGAAGTTAGAGATAAGGCCATCCAATCGTTGACCACCCAAATGTGTCAACTCGCAACGGAAGTGTCAGAATTGAAGAAAAGTAAAGGTCAACTACCAAGCGACACTAAGGTAAACCCGTCTCATAATTCATCTCGTAATGTTCCTATAAATCACGTTAGTGTGCTAAGAAGTGGTAAAGAATACAAAAAGGATTTATCATTGGCTTTGGTTGATGGGGAAGTCGAGGACATTACGGGTAATGAAAGTGATAATGAAATTGAAACTAATAAACTGTGACACCCGGTAAATTCCCAATCCCTTAAACTAAGTAATCACCTAATAATTAGGTGATTGTAAATATTATGCGCGCCATATAGCGCGGGCATTTGTTATGTTCGCCCTGCGCGAGCGCGCTATGTTAGAATCAGCGCGGGCATTTGTTATGTTCGCCCTGCGCGAGCGCGCTATGTTAGAATCAGCGCGGGCATTTGTTATGTTCGCCCTGCGCGAGCGCGCTATGTTAGAATCAGCGCGGGCATTTGTTATGTTTGCCCTGCGCGAGCGCGCCATGTTAGTCAGCGCGTGCATTTGTTATGTGCGCCCTGCGCGAGCGCGCCATGTTAGTCAGCGCGTGCATTTGTTATGTGCAACCTGCGCAAGCGCACCATGTTAAGAACCAGCGTGAGCATATGTTATATGCGCCATGCGCGAATGTTTTGGCTTTATGTTTTCATGTAACTTAACGTTATGTTGTCTATGGGTTGACCATCCCGCATGATGCTAAGGCGGGTGCATCCTAAATCGTTTATGCGCGTGCGGAAGGGAACTAACCTCCCCGCATGGCGGGAACATTGAGAGCTAGTTTGTCTGAAGCTCCAAGATGGAATTGACTTCAACATAACTGATCACTATGTTGAAATACCAAGACCACCTGGAGAATCTACAAATGAAACTCAATGTCCCTGGCTGCGAGAAGGTCACGCACCTACCCGCAGCAAAGAAATGTCCTTCACGCAGAAAGCTATGCGCACAAAGTAATACGCACAGAACAGTCTATTCTCCAGGCGTAAGGAGATTTCTCCCGCCCAAAAGGAAACAGTAGCGTGTTTCAGAGACTTTCCACTTTTTACTGTACACTGACAAAAGTACCTGAAAAAGCACACTGTAACATGAAAAGTCAACTGTCAGCCACCCTATTCTCACCAACCCCAGACCTGCATGTCCTGTCCAAATCAAATCAAGATCTTTTAACCACTCCTCCACTTTTAAATAAACAATAAACAATAATAATTTCCATACTTTATCATCATTACACCTAGATATGAAAAGATTTCAATCCCCTAAAGCAAGGGATTGTGTTCCCTTGAGTTTGCCTATAAATATGTAACCTAAATTATCACCCAAAACACACTTCAAAGAACTACAAACTTGCACTAATCCTCTCCCAAGCATCCGTTGTTTTCAGCTCCGATCCTGTTACTAGGTAAGCCGAGAATATAACCTTGAGATCTACTATCCAACCCTTATATTCTCCTATTTCTTGATCTTAATATATATACTTGTTATTTAATCGTATTCTAGACCTTCGATTCCGAGGCCAACACCAAGAAAACCCGAATCTCGATTAATCCCTTAACAAGAACCACAGGTGAAGTCTCACAGCCCCTATTCTCGCTGTTTTCACTATTTTTAAACTGTTTTCGGGGCGAGGGACACGTACTTAAAACTATGTTTTAGGTGATACTCTTACAAGCAATACAAGCAATTATGTGTTTAAATAATGTTTCATTATGGTGTATTTACGAGCAATGCAAACAGTATCTAAGGTTTTCGATGTGTGTGCGCTAGAACTCGAGTAAGTGATCACTTTACCATTGGAACTCTAAGGGTAGGGACTGCTGGTTTGATCCACCCACTCGTAGGGGTCGCACCTCTTTGCATGGACGAGTGCCTAGTATGGTCATGGGGCAGTACTATGGGTCTGAGCCCGCTCGTAGGGGTCGCGCCTCTTTGCATGGACGAGCGCCTTGTTTTCCGGCACAACGTCCGCGCGTAACCCGCGGGACGGAATTATTGATTAGCTCGTAGTGGCAGCGCCACTTTGCATGGACGAGCACATTTTCCTGAAACGTTCGCGCGTAACCCGCGGGACGGTATTACTTATTTTAGCTCGTAGTGGCAGCGCCACTTTGCATAGACGAGCACAGTTCCCAGAAATGTTCGCGCGTAACCCGCGGAACGATTTTATCAGAATATGTTGATAGGACTATGTTTTACCAAGCATGTGTTTTAATGATGCTATCAGAATTATGTTTCAGAATGATTTGTATCAAGATTATGATGCAAACACGATTTATCAAGTTACTAAAACTTGTGAACTCACTCAGTTTAATCTGATTCAAATGTTTTTACGTGTCTTTCAGGAGATAACTAGGTAGCGCATGGAGTCACACCTAGAGCACCTCACGCTGAACATCTAAAACTAGCTTTTTGGAAGATTTTAGTTCTATCCCTTCGATGCGCGTGGTTGTTCCCGCCGCGCAAGGGGATATGGCGTGGAAATCTTCAACAGTTTTATACTTGGATGTTTTTATGTAATTTTTAATCAATGTAATGTATTTGTATTAAACTTTTCATGCGAAATGAAAATCTTTGAATGTTTGCAATGGCCCGTGCTTAATTATCAATCCCCACTCGTGCGCGCCCGGCTGTTTCCGCCGCTCAGGGCCGGGTGTGACAGATTGGTATCAGAGCACTGGTTATAGCGAACTAGGAAAAGAAGTTTTAACCTAGACTATAACCGTTGGGGAATCGCATGAAATATTTTTCAAAGAAAATATTTTCAAAAGAAACTATACACACACTTAGGAACACGGGTCACACAGTGTAGTAAACAATGATAACATTATGTGCTCAAAGTACATGCGCTAAGTTTGATATATTTTCACTCTTTTAAAGCGAGAATGCCTCCAACTAAAGCCAAAGGAATTACCATGACACCCGAGGAACTCGCGGGAATAATCGCGCAAGCAATCGCAACACATGAGGCCAGCAAGGCCGAATCAAGTCAGGGTCGTCAGAATGAGACCCCAGAACCCGAATCAGGAGCCTTGGACAAAGGATGCTCCTATAAGACATTCATGGCCTGTAAGCCTTGGCCATTCAAGGGAACCGAAGGGGCCATTGGGCTCTACAACTGGATTGACAAGATGGAGACAGTTCTCTCCATTAGCGGATGTAGTGAGAACCAGAAGGTCCTTTACGCGACCTGCATGTTCCAAGAAGCAGCTTCGTCTTGGTGGAAGCTTCAAGTGAAAACCTTGGGGCGAGAAGTTGCTCTCCACAAGACCTGGGAGGAACTGAAGGAAATGATGATGAGAAAGTTCTGCTCTCGCGCAGAAATTCAGAACCTACAACAGGAATTCTGGAACCACACCATGGTAGGGACGGATATCGACGCCTACAACAACCGGTTCAACGAGCTTTGCCAGTTGGTACCAGACATGGCAAACACGGAGGAAAAGAAGATCGAGAGGTATATCTTTGGGCTACCTCCTGTTGTTAGGGTTCCGCTCAACGCCGCAGCGCCTCCAACCTTTGATGAGGCGGTAGCGCGGGCCATCACCCTTACAAGGGATACGGTCCGTGCGGGTATGTTGACTCCGCGCGGAATCGAGCAGCGAACCTCTGATCCCAAGAGGAAATGGAACTCTCACCACCGAGGGTCCGACTCCAAGAAGCCACCGTTCAAGAAGCAGGAAAGCGCAAGGGTTTACGCGATTCAGGCCGCGGAGCCACCACGAAAAGGATACAGCGGGCCTCGCCCATGGTGCAGCAAATGCAAGTATCACCACGAGGGTGAATGCACAAGAATCGAATGTGCCAAATGTGGCAGACCAGGGCACAAGACGATGAAATGCCGTGTCAGAGAAGCTGGAGCAAGCGACAACTGCTACGCATGCGGGAAGCCAGGGCATTTTAGTCGGGACTGCCCGCAAAAGGGGAACCAAGCTCGCGGGAGAGCTTTTGTGATCGGCGCAGGCGAAGCTAAAGAAGAGCCGAATGTGGTAACCGGTACGTTTTTGCTTAACGGACATTTTGCATCTGTCTTATTTGATACTGGCGCTGACCTAAGTTTTATATCCGCCGAGTTTAAAGACTCCCTAGGCCTAGCAACCAGTAGGCTAGACACACCCTATACTATAGAACTAGCCAATGGTAGGCAGTTATGCGCGAACGAAAGAACTGAACAATGTGTTATAGTCATGGGAGGTCACGGGTTCAATATTAACTTGTTGCCAATAGACTTGGGAAGTTTTGACATTGTGGTAGGTATGGATTGGTTAGTCGAGAACCGCGCGGAAGTTATTTGCCATGAGAAGCGGGTTCGGATCCCACTGTTGAACGGAGAAACCTTGGTAATTCAAGGGGAAAGAAGGGGAGTTGCGACGAAACTGATTTCGTGCCTAAAGGCGCGAAAGTGCCTAAGGAAAGGGTGCTACGCCTTCCTGGCGCATGTGATAGAGAAGAAAGGAGATGAGCGAAGAATTGAAGACTTACCAGTAGTGCGCGAATTTCCAGAAGTTTTTCCTGAAGATTTGCCCGGATTACCGCCGCCGCGACAAGTCGAGTTTCGTATTGATTTAGTCCCAGGAGCTGCGCCA
Source organism: Bidens hawaiensis (assembly GCF_021521415.1). Taxonomy (NCBI): domain Eukaryota; kingdom Viridiplantae; phylum Streptophyta; class Magnoliopsida; order Asterales; family Asteraceae; genus Bidens; species Bidens hawaiensis. Next base: position 1,460,310 of record NW_027491366.1, on the reverse strand, counting down.
GTAGCTCGAGCGCCTTATCGATTAGCTCCATCTGAGATGCAAGAGCTATCCAATCAGTTACAGGAACTATTGGATAAGGGTTTCATACGCCCAAGCTTTTCACCTTGGGGAGCTCCAGTACTGTTTGTTAAGAAGAAGGATGGTTCGTTCAGAATGTGTATTGACTACAGGGAGCTGAACAAGCTGACAGTCAAGAATCGGTACCCCTTACCGAGGATTGACGACTTATTTGACCAGTTGCAGGGATCCAGTTATTATTCGAAGATAGATCTACGGTCAGGATACCACCAACTTAGGGTCCATGAGGAAGATGTGCCGAAAACAGCCTTCCGAACTAGATACGGCCATTATGAGTTCTTAGTGATGCCTTTCGGGCTAACTAATGCGCCGGCTGTGTTCATGGATCTGATGAACCGCGTGTGCAAACCATACTTGGACAAGTTTGTGATGGTGTTTATAGATGATATTCTGATTTACTCACGGACCAAGGCCGAGCATGAGCAACACCTGAGATTGATTTTGGAATTGTTGAGGAAAGAAAAGTTGTATGCGAAGTTTTCCAAGTGCGAGTTTTGGCTTAGAGAAGTTCACTTTCTAGGTCACGTTGTAAACGAGAAAGGAATACACGTTGATCCTTCCAAAGTCAAGGCCATCAAAAATTGGGAAGCGCCAAAAACCCCAACTGAGGTGAGGCAATTCCTAGGACTAGCTGGCTACTATCGACGCTTCATTGAGAACTTCTCCAAAATAGCTCTACCTCTGACCGCGCTAACTCAGAAAGACAAGAAGTTTGTTTGGGGCGAAAATCAGGAAACAGCATTTCAAATGTTGAAACAGAAGTTATGTAGTGCGCCAATTTTGTCTTTGCCCGAGGGGATGGATGACATTGTTGTTTACTGCGACGCTTCACATCAGGGACTTGGATGTGTCCTTATGCAGCGAAACAAAGTCATAGCGTATGCCTCACGCCAACTCAAGACCAATGAGAAGAACTACACAACGCATGATTTAGAACTTGGAGCGGTTGTCTTCGCGCTAAAGATTTGGCGCCATTACCTCTATGGTACAAAGTGTATAATCTTTACGGATCACAAGAGCCTTCAACATATATTTGATCAAAAGGAATTAAACATGAGGCAACGAAGATGGGTGGAGTTGTTGAATGATTATGATTGTGAAATTAAGTACCACCCTGGAAAGGCGAATGTGGTAGCAGACGCGCTAAGTAGGAAGGAGCGAATAAAAACGCTACGAGTCAAGGCTCTAAGGTTGACCATTCACGCAGATCTCTCTACCCTCATCCGAGACGCTCAGCAAGAAGCCTTGAAACCAGAGTTTGTTAAAAACGAATGCCTTGGGGGTATGGTTAAGAGTTTGGAACTTAAAGAGAACGGCAATCTATATTTCGCTAACCGCATATGGGTCCCTCTCAAGGGAGGATTGCGCGAGCAAGTATTAAACGAAGCTCACAAGACGCGGTATTCCGTACATCCTGGCGCAGACAAGATGTACCAAGATGTTAAAGCGCTATATTGGTGGCCCAATCTTAAAGGCGCCATCGCGACGTATGTCAGTAAGTGCCTGACGTGTTCAAAAGTAAAGGCTGAATATCAGAAGCCGTCGGGGTTGCTTCAGCAGCCAGAAATTCCCATGTGGAAGTGGGAACAAATCTCTATGGACTTCATCACCAAACTGCCAAGGACACCTGGGGGTTATGACACAATATGGGTTATTGTGGATCGGCTAACTAAGTCAGCGCACTTCCTGCCGATCAAGGAAACCGATAAGATGGAAAAGTTAGCACGACTGTATATTCGAGAAGTAGTTTCAAAACATGGAGTCCCAGTGTCCATCATTTCTGATAGAGATAGTCGGTTCGCATCAAGGTTTTGGAGATCGTTACAAGGAGCTCTAGGTACTCGCCTTGATATGAGTACAGCTTATCATCCTCAAACGGATGGGCAAAGCGAACGAACAATCCAGACATTGGAAGATATGCTGCGCGCGTGCGTAATCGATTTCGGTGGTAGCTGGGATACTCATCTCCCATTGGTTGAATTTTCTTACAACAACAGCTATCACACAAGCATTAGGGCTGCGCCGTTCGAAGCTTTGTATGGGCGCAAGTGTAGATCCCCACTGTGCTGGGCTGAAGTGGGTGACAAGCAAATGACTGGTCCAGAATTGATCCAAGAAACAACAGACAAGATTTTTCAGATAAGGGATCGCCTTAAGACAGCGCGCGATAGACAGAAGAGCTACGCAGATGTGCGAAGAAAACCATTGGAGTTTCAAGTAGGGGATAGAGTACTGTTGAAAGTCTCTCCATGGAAAGGAGTCCCCCGTTTCGGCAAGCGAGGAAAGTTGAATCCGCGCTACATTGGACCATTTGAGATCCTGGAAAGGATCGGTCCGGTTGCTTATAAACTCCGTTTACCCGCCGAACTCAGTGGAGTTCATGATACGTTTCATGTGTCCAACCTCAAAAAGTGTTTATCTGATGAAACGTTGATTTTACCGTTGGAAGAGATTCACATCGACAAAAAACTGCACTTCGTAGAAGAGCCTATAGCCGTAACCGATTGGAAAGAACAAAAGTTACGCAGAAGCAGCATCAAGTTAGTAAAGGTTCAATGGAACTCAAAGCGTGGGCCTGAATTCACTTGGGAAAGAGAAGATCAAATGCGCCAGAAATACCCACACCTCTTTCAGAGCATGGCTTCTGCCAGCAACGTCTCCTAAATTTCGGGACGAAATTCGTTTAACGAGGGGAGAATGTGACACCCGGTAAATTCCCAATCCCTTAAACTAAGTAATCACCTAATAATTAGGTGATTGTAAATATTATGCGCGCCATATAGCGCGGGCATTTGTTATGTTCGCCCTGCGCGAGCGCGCTATGTTAGAATCAGCGCGGGCATTTGTTATGTTCGCCCTGCGCGAGCGCGCTATGTTAGAATCAGCGCGGGCATTTGTTATGTTCGCCCTGCGCGAGCGCGCTATGTTAGAATCAGCGCGGGCATTTGTTATGTTTGCCCTGCGCGAGCGCGCCATGTTAGTCAGCGCGTGCATTTGTTATGTGCGCCCTGCGCGAGCGCGCCATGTTAGTCAGCGCGTGCATTTGTTATGTGCAACCTGCGCAAGCGCACCATGTTAAGAACCAGCGTGAGCATATGTTATATGCGCCATGCGCGAATGTTTTGGCTTTATGTTTTCATGTAACTTAACGTTATGTTGTCTATGGGTTGACCATCCCGCATGATGCTAAGGCGGGTGCATCCTAAATCGTTTATGCGCGTGCGGAAGGGAACTAACCTCCCCGCATGGCGGGAACATTGAGAGCTAGTTTGTCTGAAGCTCCAAGATGGAATTGACTTCAACATAACTGATCACTATGTTGAAATACCAAGACCACCTGGAGAATCTACAAATGAAACTCAATGTCCCTGGCTGCGAGAAGGTCACGCACCTACCCGCAGCAAAGAAATGTCCTTCACGCAGAAAGCTATGCGCACAAAGTAATACGCACAGAACAGTCTATTCTCCAGGCGTAAGGAGATTTCTCCCGCCCAAAAGGAAACAGTAGCGTGTTTCAGAGACTTTCCACTTTTTACTGTACACTGACAAAAGTACCTGAAAAAGCACACTGTAACATGAAAAGTCAACTGTCAGCCACCCTATTCTCACCAACCCCAGACCTGCATGTCCTGTCCAAATCAAATCAAGATCTTTTAACCACTCCTCCACTTTTAAATAAACAATAAACAATAATAATTTCCATACTTTATCATCATTACACCTAGATATGAAAAGATTTCAATCCCCTAAAGCAAGGGATTGTGTTCCCTTGAGTTTGCCTATAAATATGTAACCTAAATTATCACCCAAAACACACTTCAAAGAACTACAAACTTGCACTAATCCTCTCCCAAGCATCCGTTGTTTTCAGCTCCGATCCTGTTACTAGGTAAGCCGAGAATATAACCTTGAGATCTACTATCCAACCCTTATATTCTCCTATTTCTTGATCTTAATATATATACTTGTTATTTAATCGTATTCTAGACCTTCGATTCCGAGGCCAACACCAAGAAAACCCGAATCTCGATTAATCCCTTAACAAGAACCACAGGTGAAGTCTCACAGCCCCTATTCTCGCTGTTTTCACTGTTTTTAAACTGTTTTCGGGGCGAGGGACACGTACTTAAAACTATGTTTTAGGTGATACTCTTACAAGCAATACAAGCAATTATGTGTTTAAATAATGTTTCATTATGGTGTATTTACGAGCAATGCAAACAGTATCTAAGGTTTTCGATGTGTGTGCGCTAGAACTCGAGTAAGTGATCACTTTACCATTGGAACTCTAAGGGTAGGGACTGCTGGTTTGATCCACCCACTCGTAGGGGTCGCACCTCTTTGCATGGACGAGTGCCTAGTATGGTCATGGGGCAGTACTATGGGTCTGAGCCCGCTCGTAGGGGTCGCGCCTCTTTGCATGGACGAGCGCCTTGTTTTCCGGCACAACGTCCGCGCGTAACCCGCGGGACGGAATTATTGATTAGCTCGTAGTGGCAGCGCCACTTTGCATGGACGAGCACATTTTCCTGAAACGTTCGCGCGTAACCCGCGGGACGGTATTACTTATTTTAGCTCGTAGTGGCAGCGCCACTTTGCATAGACGAGCACAGTTCCCAGAAATGTTCGCGCGTAACCCGCGGAACGATTTTATCAGAATATGTTGATAGGACTATGTTTTACCAAGCATGTGTTTTAATGATGCTATCAGAATTATGTTTCAGAATGATTTGTATCAAGATTATGATGCAAACACGATTTATCAAGTTACTAAAACTTGTGAACTCACTCAGTTTAATCTGATTCAAATGTTTTTACGTGTCTTTCAGGAGATAACTAGGTAGCGCATGGAGTCACACCTAGAGCACCTCACGCTGAACATCTAAAACTAGCTTTTTGGAAGATTTTAGTTCTATCCCTTCGATGCGCGTGGTTGTTCCCGCCGCGCAAGGGGATATGGCGTGGAAATCTTCAACAGTTTTATACTTGGATGTTTTTATGTAATTTTTAATCAATGTAATGTATTTGTATTAAACTTTTCATGCGAAATGAAAATCTTTGAATGTTTGCAATGGCCCGTGCTTAATTATCAATCCCCACTCGTGCGCGCCCGGCTGTTTCCGCCGCTCAGGGCCGGGTGTGACATAAACCCACTAAAAATGTCACTTTTGAAAAACCGTTACAAAATCCGGGTCAACCTTCAAATTTAAATGATAAAAACAAGGAAGTAGAACCAAGTGCGGTTCCATTTCCTTCGGCTTTGCTTGACCTGGGTAAGAAAAGTGTAATTGTTAAAAGGGTCCTCAAAAAGAGGAGATGTGGGAAGTGTTTAAACAGGTAAAAGTGAATTTACCTCTACTTGAGGCAATAAAACAAGTGCCCGCATATGCTAAGTTTTAAAATAATTATGCACTCAAAAGAGGCAACAAAAAAGTGCCTAAACGAGTGGATTTAACGGAGCGGGTAAGTGCGGTTTTAAAAGGAGACCTTCCTCCTAAGCTTCAAGATCCAGGAACGCCCTTAATTAATATTCAAGTAGACGATTTTCAAATGTCTAGGCGTTACAAGATCGGCCGGAGTAAGTATTCCCCCGCGGGGTTTATATGACCAATATGACTTTGGTCATTTGAAACGTATTGAGACCACGGTTGTATTGGAGAATTTGTCTCATAAACTCTCCCGTGGAATCGTGCGGGATGTCATTTTGAAAGTGGAGGATTTTTACTATCCTGTGGACTTTTTGGTGTTAGACTATTCTTCGGGTGACCCAAGTCAACAACAAAATGTTATCTTGGGTCGACCATTTTTTAACACTGCTCATGCAATCATTGATTGCAGATTTGGTACCGTTGACATGGCGTTTGGTAATCATAAAATGCGCCTTAATGTTTTTACTAACGTTTCTAATTCTTTGAGTGGTGAAGAATGTTTTATGGAAGATTTGGTGGACCATTGTATTCCTCATGAATATGATGAAGATTGTGTGGAAGCTTGTATTTGTGATGATTCTGAACAGGTACACGTGTGTGCTTTTAGGATGGAAGAACAAAAACAAGATGTCTTAGCTATACAAGAGGGAAGGCCACCATGGACACATCAATTTGAGAATTTGCCAACGGAGATCAATTCGAACACCAAACCGTCTTTGGAGTGTCCACCAAAGTTTGAATTGAAGGAACTTAAAGTATGCATTTTTAGGGGAGAATGAAACACTTCCGGTTATCATTACTTCTAATTTGGAAAAAGAACAAGAGAGGGCGTTGGTAAAAGTGTTGGGAGCATATAAGGCTGCCATTGGATGGACGCTTGCGGATTTAAAGGGTATTAGTCCTTCGATTGTTATGCATAAAATAATTACTGATGAGGAGGCTAAACCCGCAAGGGAGACTCAAAGCCGGTTGAACCCGAATTTGCGAGAAGTGGTGAAAAAGGAGGTTATCAAGTGGTGGGATGCGGGGATCATTTATCCCATTTCAGACAGTGCATGGGTGAGCCCGACACAGATAGTGCCCAAGAAAGCCGGCATCCAGGTAATAAAAGGTGATAATGGTGAACAAATCGCCACCCGACTAGTAACCGGGTGGCGAGTGTGCATCGATTATAGAAAATTAAATAATGCAACCTCAAAAGACCATTTTCCATTACCATTCATTATCAAATAGTTGAAAACTTTCAGGTCAAAAATATTATTGTTTTTTGGATGGATATTCGGGTTACAATCAAATTGCAATTCATCCCGATGACCAACATAAGACCACCTTCACGTGTCCATATGGTACTTTTGCCTTTAGGCGAATACCATTTAGACTGTGTAATGCCCCTGCTACTTTTCAAAGGTGCATGATGAGCATTTTTTCTGACATGGTTGGGGAATCACTTGAAGTGTTTATGGATGATTTTTCTATTTTTGGCTCAACATTCGAGTCGTGTCTTGTTGATTTAAAAAAAGTTTTAAAACGATGTGTTGAGACAAACTTGGTGTTGAGTTGGGAAAAAAGTCACTTCATGGGACAAGAGGGCATTGTGTTGGGTCATGTGGTTTCAAGTAGGGGAATGGAAGTTGACCAAGCTAAAATAACAGTAATTTCATCTTTACCACCCCCGAAAAAAGTTAAAGGGGTGAGATCGTTTTTTGGACATGCCGGATTTTATAGGAGATTCATTAAAGGTTTTAGTGCAATTTCAAAACCTTTATGTAATCTCTTATTGAAGGATGTCCCCTTTGAGTTTATTGATGAATGTTTGCAAGATTTTGACAGTTTGAAGGAGAAGTTGGTACAAGGACCCATTCTGCAATCACCGGATTGGTCAAGCCCGTTTGAAATCATGTGTGATGCTAGCGTTAGCACGGTTGGAGCGGTATTGGGTCAACGAGTGGAGAAAAAGCCGGTGGTAATATACTATGCAAGCAAAAATTTATCCGATGCGCAATTAAATTACACCACTACCGAAAAAGAGTTACTTGCGGTGGTGTACGCCTTGGATAAATTTCGGTCGTATATTTTGGGAAGTAAAGTTGTGGTGTACTCGGATCATAGTGCGGTCCGGTATTTGATGGAAAAGAAAGACGCGAAACTGCGTTTGATTCGATGGGTGTTATTGTTGCAAAAATTCGATCTTGAAATCCCTTCTTTTCCTTAACTCTCAAACCATAATCTACATGAAAACAAATCAAACACTAAGTGGAGTAATCATGTAATCATTAACGGGAAAAACGAACTCAAACTTCTCATGAAATGATAGAAAGAATTAAAGCTAAACATGCAAGACACCAAACGAGTTAAAACACTATAAATACAAAATACTTGACTCAAGACCTTAAATAATAAAAAATAAACGAAACACGAACTAAACCGAACTCAAAACATTAAATAAACATAACTTTATAAGGGATTCGAGATGTATAAATAGATGTATATCAGGAACTGCTGCCACCACATACATCCATGAAATCTGGTTCACCTACTTCTTCCACTTGTTCTACCTCCTCCTCCACCTCTTCTTCTACATCCTCTCTAATCACTCTCCATCTAACTTTATCACATACAAGTTCGTGATGTCTATCAGTTTTTGTGCATACCTACCCTGGTAAATCCGATAACTTGAACTCTTTGAATACCTTGGTCATTCCAACTGAATCCTCATTTATCACCCCATGATTCTTTAACAATGCCTTGATCAGCCGACAATGCGGTATTAACTTCCGCTTGATACTTTCTTGGTTGTTCCAAATATTGTGCATCACTAAATATCGGAAAGAATGAGAGGCTTCCCGCACATCAATGCGTACAACACTGGAATATCACTATTCCTCACTACCGAAATGTCCCCCCGACGTGGCACCACATTATATAAGCAAATAGACATCAACAACTTCGCTTCAATCTTCAGATCCTTTCTCCTAATCTGATCACTCAAACCTTCTCTTGCTTTAATAACCTTTGCTAGCACGTTGTGCCATTGAGGATGCTTGTCGGGGCATTCAAACAAATCTTTGACAGAAGGGTAAATATATGAGTTGCTTGGTTTACTGTCAAAAAGAGTTATTTGATTGAATGTGTCAAAGGACATATCCACTTCATGTCCCCCAACCGTTCCAATTAACTTCATATAGTACCCCTTCTTGTAAGGGGGGCATCGCAATGTAGACACCCATTCTTCAATTTCTCTATCATATAAAGTGTTACTCTCTTTATCGTAACACTTAAGAGCTGCTTCCCAACCTAAGTCTTTAAATTTGTCAACTATCCCAAACGCCTCAAAACCGGGATCCGTGACCTCTTTCTCACACATGTATCCTTCAATTCTTTTATGCAACGTGGCCATCTTATCAGTGAACAGCTCCGCTTGCCATTCCAAACCATACTTTGACAATACCCCACCTCTCCAAGTGGGTTTTACAGCTTGTACAGGCACTCGCACTTGTTCTTCATGCAATCTTTGCCTTTTTGCTTAGGCCGCTCGCCCACTAGAAGATGACGCCTTTCCCTTTCCCTTATCCGAGGTTCTACCCATCTACACACAACAAACAACCCAAACAACCAAGTTAAGTCAACATAAACTTCCCCACACTTGCTTTTTACTATGGTTATGGATAATCACTCGTTAATCAATTTTACCAAAAATTTCAAGAATTTCACCAACACATGAATTCCACATTATCAATATAACAATCATATATACCAAGCAATTATTCACTATCCACATCTATAATGTACAACCATTCTGCTAATTACTCAAACAAGCAAGTGGGTTTATAGAAACAATTATGAACAACTTACAACTTCATTGCAATACACCATCAATATTAAAAATAAATTACAGACCTTGTTGTCCAAATCAAGTGTGGGGAAGTCTTTCTGATTTTTTTACCGTGTTTAGGGAAACTCGGGTTTTTCACGGGGGGGTAGGGTAATTTTTTTACCGTGATTTTTTTTACCGTGTTTAGGGCAACTCGGGTAATTTAAATTACATACCTTGGTGTTGTAGAATTGGTTTTCCAAAGCGAGAAAGGTAATTTTGAAAACCAATTGGAATAAAAACTAAATTAACCTATACTAAAATATATAACATACCTTGGCCTCTTAATTTGTTTCATCATCCGGTGAGCTTAACAAGTAACTCACCCTATCCATACCGAGCATATTGATGTCCTTTCCTTCCAAGTAAGGTTTAAGCCTTTGACGGATCACCACTTGTTTCGCTTGATCTTGAACATCTCCACATCACCAAATTTACCCACTCTTGTGATAATATATAGGCCCATCCACTTGCTCTTTAACTTACCCAGAAACAACTTCAACCTTGAATTGTACAACCACACCTTTTGGCCCACTTCAAAGGTCCTTTTTCTCAACTTTGCATCATGGACCTTTTTTAGCTTGTCTTTGTATGCGAAAGCACATTCATACGCTTCATACCAGATTTCCTCAATCTCATTCAACTTCAACTTTCTCAATTCACCCACTTCCTTATAATCCACATTCATATTCTTGATCGCCCAAAACGCCCTATGTGCCAACTCCATTGGTAAATGACACCCTTTCCCATAAACTAACCGATAAGGAGTTGTGCCAATAGGAGTTTTGTAGGCGGTCCGATAAGCCCACAATGCATCATTTAACTTAGAAGACCAATCCTTTCTATCGACCCGCACCGTCTTCATCAAAAGTTCTTTAGTTTGGTGATTGGACACTTCAACTTGTCCACTTGTTTGTGGATGATAAGGTGTGGCAATTCGGTTATTCACATTGTATCTTTTTAAAAGTTTCATAAAGTTGAAATTCTTGAAATGTGACCCACCATCACTAATAATAACACGCGGAATGCCAAACCGAGCAAAGATGTTTGCTTGAACGAATTTGCAAACTACCTAATGGTCATTGGTTCTTGTTGCTACCGCTTCTACCCACTTGGACACATAATCGACCGCAACCAAGATATATAAAAATCCATTTGAGTTTGGAAACTAACCCATAAAGTCAATTCCCCATACATCAAAAATCTCTAACACCAAAATCGGTTGCAATGGCATTTCATCCCGTTTCGAGATGCTACCTAACTTTTGGCAATTCAAGCAATGTCGGGCGTACTCACTTGCATCTTTAAAAATTGTGGGCCAATAAAACCCACTTTTAAGGACCCTGTAGCCCGTTTTCTGACCAATAAAATGACCCCCACATGCCGATGCATGCGCATGAGTCAAAACTTCCAACACCTCGGACTCGGGAATGCATCTCCGTTTAACTTGATCCAAACCAATCTTGAACAAATCCGGTTCATCCCAAATATATTGTTTCACTTGAGCCATGAACCATTGCCTTCTTTTCTTCACCCAATGACTTGGCATAGATCCCGTGGCTAAATAATTCACAAAATGAGCATACCACGGAGCGGTCAATACGGTTAACGGTTGTTCATCGGGAAACCGTTCGTTTATCTCTATCGAATCGTCAATACATTCCAGTGGAATCCGAGCCAAGTGATCCGCCACTACATTCTCACAACCTTTCTTGTCCCGTCTAGAAGTTTCTAATCGTTACTTGGAGTTCAAGGAAAAGATTTTACGAGATTTAATAATATATAAAAAGCAAAAAACGAAATTTCCACCTGGGACAAGCCGCGCCGCGCGACCGGGGGAGGCCAAGCCCGTCGCGCGGCGTCTAGGGGTTCTGTTCATCGTTATTTTGCGTTTTTTAGGTCCAGCTCGTATATATATATATATATATATATATATATATATATATATATATATATATACATGGATGCAAACCTAAACGAATTGACAACTATTGGCAGCCGATTTTGGGGAGGAAAGAGCAAGGTTTTGAAGGTTGAACATATTAGAGATCATAGAGCTTTGATACGATTGTTCAAGGGTCGATTAAGAAGGGTTTTTTCGTTCTTCTTCATTATCTTTGTTCAATTATCTATTATGATTCTCTTTTGTTTTCTTTGTTCTAGTTATTTATCTTTGATTATGAGTATGCTAGGCTACACTTCATGTCTACCTAGGTTTTATGAACATGTGTTGATTTGATTCTTTCTTTGGACAATTGTTTGACTATGGTTTCGTAATTTTAATAGTAAAAGACTTGATTTTTCTTTCATGATGCATATGAATGTTTGTTATCTTGATTAATTGTTAACTATTGCTTCACATAGATCTTTTATCTTTTGATTGTGTTTTTTTAGATTTAGGGTTTATGTTTAATCATTACTTGGTGTTTTGATTATTATGGTTGATAGGCCTATTAGATTATAAAAGCGAGTTGATAGTTGGTTAGAGTTTTAAATGTTCTGCTAAATTCCAATAGCTGTAAGGTGAGGAGTTGTTCATGTGTCTTAGTCAATCGCATGCTAGGATAGATTAGTGACAGTATTCTTGCTTATTATGTTGATCCTTGTTCATGATGTCACGATATGCTTATTAAGTTATCTAGGGCTTAGTGTTTCGTAAGATTGCTTGCTTTAGATACTATTAATTAACCCTAATTGATAACTGTCACACCCCAACATACGGCGGAAATGCCGGGGCGAACTGATTGCTCACAGCTTTTCAAAGGTTACTATCAAGCAAGATTAATAAATGACAGTATCTATTTAATTTATTTAAATAAAACAATTACAGTTAAGTACATCAAATATAAAGAAACTACAACAATGATTAATTATTTGTATCCTAAAAGGGCATCTATACGTGATCTCCATCTTGCTAAACAACCAAGCTGATAACCTGCAAATGTGTATAAAATATATTTTTGTCAACAACACATGTTGAGTGAGTAAAACACCAGTTTCAGACACAACAGTAATAGTATATACAATATATAAAGAAAGATGCAAACTGTTCCTGTGAGATAAACAGTTAAACCATAGCACATATACAAACAATCAAACATAAAGAAAGGGTTAACCGTTGCCATGCGAATGGGCATTGGTTACCAAAAATGAGGTGTCGGTGAAGCCATTGTCAATGCGTCGGACGCCGGCCACTACGACGGTCGTATGATCATACTAGACTGAGAATATGTTGGACCTCTCCCAATGCGATTCAAGTAAGCAAGTAAGCAAATAGCAAGTTACGCATAAACTGTTATACACACAAGGATTAAACAGTTGCGGTTTTGAATAATAGATGATAGATAAATAATTTGATAAATGATACGCAAGTGTCCCCAAAACATTTGAAAACAAGTAAAATAGGGGAGTGATTACTCACCTGATCAGATGGACAAGATAAAAATGATGATGCGAGAATGCTGAACCCTTTGGGATACACCAACAAGGATTCCTAGTTAAATAGAATAATATAAATTTATTAAAAATGATAAAACATAAGTTGATATTATGATTTATTAACAAATGAAATAATGCGCATAATAGATTTGAGAATTCGATGCTATTTGGGTTATGTTGAGATTATAATGATTATTGATCGAACAATAGATTTCTATTAATAATATTATTGTAAACCATTATTATTGTTATCATTTTAGAGATTTATTACTTTTATTATTTTATAGAATCAACATTACGCATACTTGATAAAAAGAATCACATCGTTAGACTTATAAATACGTAACTTTAAATAAATAATTTTTATATAAAATATACTTATAATTATTCGAATAAATAAAATACGAACAAATAACTAATTATGTGTAAATAAATAGATACAACATTTATTAAGATAAATAATCATAATAATGGGTAATTATTTAGATATAATATTAGTAAGATGTAAATGAAATTTGTTTGAATCTTTTAACAAAAAAAATCTATTTAACAAGTTTATTAAATATAATACATATATATATTTAATATAAATATGAGCAAGTTTATAAAAATGTTCAACGGCGAGAAACGTGAGTTAAAGTGTCGGTTAATAAAGTAACGGCGATTTATTATCATTAAAAAAATACACTTAATAATATATATATATATATAAACGAAAACTTTTAACGATGTTTGACCTGTAACATAACTCCAATATATTGGTTTTAAGAAAATAATGTTTATCTAATAGTTAATATATTTTATCATTTATTAAATTAATTATAACAATTAATCAAAAACAAGTAAAAAGAAATAAAGCCTTAAAAATCGGGTGGCCGGGTTCGAACCCGCGACCACCCAGTTCTCAGACACAAGCCAAACCAATAGGACTAACAAACTGACTGATTAACACACAAGAACAATTTATTATAATTAGAAACATACAGAAACCCCCAAACCTTATAAACCCTAGATCTGCAATTCGATAATCCATTATACGATTGATAAATAGGTATTAGGGTTATCATTTAACAGATGAAAGCGATCGTGGCTGCAAGATTTGATTACCTTAAACACGCTGAAAGGATGGTAACGATGAATAGAAACCCGACGGTCTGAACGCGATTAAGAACCCATATCAGAAAGCTCGCAAATGCAAAATTAAACTTAGGCTTCGGGCTGTCGACGAGGAGATGATGGTGTTTATAGAATTAATTGAGTTATTATTTACGAAATAGGTATTAACTAGTTTATGGTTAGGGTCGGTTTCTTTCAAACGAGCAATACGTATCAAAACATCACGAATTCCATAAATGGGTTAGTCGGTGAGGCCAAGTTAGGCAAGAATAAAAAGTCAATGATTTTGATTTCCAAATATATAACGAGAATTGTGCTCCAAGATTGTTAAACGGGTCTCGGGTTGGGCAAATCGGGTCAAATATGGGTTTGGGTAAAAGGGTGAAAAGGATTATAATATAATTTGAATCAGATTTGCTATTTGGTCCCTCAAGATTGAACGTGGATTCAAAATGGGTTAAAACTTATGTTTAGGGTTATATTTGTTATAAATTGAAAGTTGTAAATATGTTTTAAATAAATAATTAAAATAATATTATAACAATTAACTTAACTCGATAAACGCGATATTTTATTTGATAAATAACCCGAACATGAAAGCGGGTCGGGTATAATATACCGGAAAACCGAGTTGTTACAGTCTCCCCTACTTTAGGGAATTTCGTCCCGAAATTATAGAAAACTAATTTTAAAATAACATTTAAAATTTTAATCGTAATCCTGGAACTTTGAGTAGTCGAAGCCACGCTCCAAATGAAAATCCGATAAAGGCGCTTATATATAGGATGTATCAGCGACGTATCCACCATGTCCTTATCATCTCTACATTTGCATCATTACTCCAACACCACTTTTGGTTCTAAATTATGACACACGATTGTACGTTTTATGATTTCCATGTGAGGATTTGGATAATTATGTATGCCTCCATAATTACTTAGATCGTCGGATGGTCCACATAAGTCGTCCTATCATGTGGGTTACAAAATATTTGAAAGACATGATTTTGAGAAAACAAAAGTTTTAATTTATTTTGGTTATAAATAGAAGGTAGTCATTATGTAAAATATTGCTAAAAATGATTTGAATTTTTGAGTTATATTAATAAAATATTAAAATTTCAAAACATCTTTTGAAAGTATTGCAAACAGTTGTCTTTGAAATGATAAATTATATTGTATGAGCATAATTACTTAAAATTTATAAGTTATTAGAATTTAAATTATTTAAATCCGAAAATAGAGTAGAGATTTGTTATAATGTATGATTAAGAAAGATAAAATATGTTTAAATAAAAATGACAAAATCATCTTCTTTGATAATCTTAGTTATAATTGATTTGTTTTTACTAATATAAAATAATTTGATTAGGTTGCAAAGTAGGGTTTAATAGAATAAGTTTGGAAATTTGAGCTTGATGTATACGATTGAATAGGGAACACACATGGCGTAGGTGATTGGGATTTCCATAGTTGTAGCAATTGCAGGTAGTAGGGTATAAAATTTGAGCAAACGTCGTAGCATGAGTTTTAGAATTAGACGGCATAGACCGTTGTGAAACGTCTCATGGCATGCGACAATTATTAAACAAGATAGCTGAACGATTACATTGGGTACAAAACGATATAAGGATTGAATCGAATAGTGATAGTGGCAAGTGAAGCATAACGAGTAAATTTTGACGTAAAGTTTCTTGTTTGAGATGCTAAGGTTTTGTTGAGATTGATTGTTAACTTGATTAGTAGCATATAGTTGATTTTTAAACTTTTGTTTGTTATTGTTGTGGTTATGAGAATGAGTAGGGATAAATGGATTGAATCTATTAGCGAAAAAGTTAATGAACAAGATTGATTTGATTGCATTTATGTTTTGGAAATTGAGTTTATATTTAGAGATCGCATGAGCTATCTTCTTGACTAACATGAGGCAGTTATAGAAGATAAATGATTGATGTTTTTTGATGTTGAGAAAACATTTTATGATTAATAAAGATGTGATTTAATGAGAAGATTGGATAGTTGTGTAGATTTCATATGAGTTATTTCTGTAAAACGAACTTAAATATGTTATGCTGATGTTTATTCATAACTTAAGGATAAGTTAGAATCGAAATTGAAAATCAATGAGTTAATTTGATGAGTGGATAGGTTTTATCATAGTTTGATATGTTTTAACAAATAAAAATTTGAGGTGGAATATTTGAAATATGTTTAATAGTTTATGTATATGATACCATGAGCCTAAGAAAAGCATTCGATTATTAAATTGTGTAATAAAAATTATTTAAATCACTTGATATTTTGTTAATATAATAGCGTGATAAGAGAATATGTGGAAACCAATTTAATTAATAGAATGTAGATTGTTTTGATTGGCTCGTGATAACCGAAGAGTTCACGGATTTGTTTTTGGTTGCCCAGATGGAGACTTCCTAGGAGGTCACCCATCCTAGTACTACTTCCACCTAAGCACGCTTAACCGTGGAGTTTTTCATGTGCTCCACAGCCAACTAAGCCCAAAACGCGTTGGTGATTGAAGAGGCAGGACATTTACTTATGAACCAAGGATCTCTCTTGTCAACGACCAATGTGGGATTTGCCTAAGAGTGGGACGATGTTGTGTTTGCCAAGGGTGTTACAAACAACCCC
Organism: Bidens hawaiensis; assembly: GCF_021521415.1. Lineage (NCBI taxonomy): Eukaryota > Viridiplantae > Streptophyta > Magnoliopsida > Asterales > Asteraceae > Bidens > Bidens hawaiensis. The sequence goes on along the minus strand of NW_027491366.1, from coordinate 1,443,730 downwards.
CCTTTGGACTCATCGTCCTCGATGAGGCGTGTCCCATCATCCCGAACGGCACAAGAGTGGATCTAATACCACCTGTAACGTCCGGCCCCTCGCACCACCAATATTGTCCGCTCTGCCCACGAAGAGTTCACGGATTTGTTTTTGGTTGCCCAGATGGAGACTTCCCAGGAGGTCACCCATCCTAGTACTACTTCCACCTAAGCACGCTTAACCGTGGAGTTTTTCATGTGCTCCACAGCCAACTAAGCCTAAAACGCGTTGGTGATTGAAGAGGCAGGAAATTTACTTATGAACCAAGGATCTCTCTTGTCCACGGCCGATGTGGGATTTGCCTAAGAGTGGTACGATGTTGTGTTTTCTAAGGGTTTTACAATAACTGTAAGGAAATCAATATAATTGATTGCTTAATAATCTAATAATTATTCTTTAGGATTTTACTTGATGCGATTGAGGGTCCTTTAGGGTTTGTTAGATGAATACGTTTAGAAATCAGTTTCCATATCATGTTATTTGTCCATTGCTTGATGATTGTTGATGCACGGGATTCTTACCTAGGTAGATTCCTTCTCTGATTGGTTTCGATCTTGTGATTAATTGCTTGCTTCTTGTTTACTTGTTTATTTAATTTCTTTGTTTAATATTAGTTTAAAAACCCCATTAAAACATTAATAATAAATAGTCGTATCGTAAGTTGAGTCTAATTAGTTAATTAACGTAATTTATAGAATCATGTGGGTTTGATATTCCGGACTTACTTAGCTTTAGTAAAATTGACCGGTTCACTTGCTGGTGTTTTGTGTAGTTGAGTCTTAAGTCTAGTTTTCTATTACTTGTTTAGTTTAGTTAATATTTAATTGACTGTTTTAAGCACATCAAGTTTTTGGCGCCGTTATCGGGGACTATTGGAAATTGCGTTATTTAGTTTTAATTGGACTTGTTTGCTATATACGTACTATTTGTTTTATTTTCGTTTGAGTCATAGGAGTCTAATTAAATTTTAGTTTAACTTAGTTATGGTTTTTACTTTTAGTCTACTCATTTAGTCCGTTGCGTCTTTAAGGTTTATGCCACATCTTCGTTCGCAAGGACCACCACTGGAAATTCTGGAATTTTCTCCGTTGAAGACCGAGGCTAGCTCTACAGCAGAGAAACAATCGTCAGAAGCCAGCTCTACACCAAAGTCGTCACCAACTAGTTCACCACCAGAAAGTCCGAGAAGTCAACCAGACTTTCAGATGGCCGACGACAGGACAATTGCTGCTCAAGCCTTCGATGCCTTAACCGGAAACCAGTCATGAATCGTCGTTCCCCAGATCGAAAACCCTAACTCGTTGCAAATTACGTCATACGTCATGAACAACATCGTTCTAACAAATCAGTTTCATGGGCATGATGACGAGGATACACCGGCTCACATCAACCGACTTTACCGCGTTTTGAAAACGTTTAATTTACAAGGAGCTACTGAAGATGCTATTTTCTTACATTTATTTCCGTTTTCACTTGCAGGTAAAGCTGCTATTTGGCTTAACACTCAACCACCTGGTACGTTTACTACTTGGGAGGCGTTACGTTCAACGTTTATTAAGAAGTACTTTTCACCTGCTAAAGCGGTTGTTCTTCGCGATCAAATTCATTCTTTTCACATGGAACCGGGGGAGAAATATTGCCATGCTTGGGAGCGTTTTCAGAACATGCTAGCCCGTTTTTCACAGAATGGTCTCACACCATGGGCTCTCGTGGAAAAATTTTACAATGGGTTGAACTACGTAACCCAAGTTCGGTTCGACACGGCCGCGGGAGGAAGTTTACTGGCAAAGAAGAATGTCACCGATTGTAACGAGATGTTTGAGAGCTTTGCTCAATCCGATTATGCCAAAGAGCCACATCGCGGGAATTCCACTCCCGTCACTAGTACATCATCGTCCGCTCGAGGTGTACACCAGGTTAATCTGGATATTAGTATGACAGCTGCTTTAGAATCACTAACTAGAGAGGTTAAGGAGCTGAAGGCCAAGATGGACATGTGTGAGTTTTGTAGAGGTGGACATGGTACGTTGGAGTGCCCGGTGATGAATCAACAGGTCGATTTTGTCGCTGGTCAGAATAGGTTTCCCAACAACTATAATAACAACAATCAGAATTGGAACACCTATAAGAACCCGAATCAGAGTAATGTTAATTGGCGTCCATCGGGTGCCCCACCCGAATTTCAAAACTCTAATAATCAAGGACAAGGTCAGTATTTCAATAATAATAACGCCGATGGTACTAATGTTCAAAATAATGTGCAGGATTCGAACGGTGGAATTGGGCGTTTGGAAGAGATGATGAAGCAAATCTTGGAGAGAGATCAAGTTACACAGAAAAAGTTTGCCGAACACGATTTTCTCATCAAGAATCAACAATCTTCTATTCTCGATATTCAAAGGACTGTTGGTGATATTGCTCGTCGTTTAGAAGAAAGGCCCCAGGTCATTTTTTGGGTATCCCTCAAACTAATCCGGCTGCTCAATTGAAAGCCATCTCCACTCGTAGTGGTATGGTTTTTTGTCCTGAGGTAGTTAGTAGAGAAATTATGAAAGATGGGGACGATGAGTTGATAGATGAGGAGATAGAGGTAGAGACTCCGGGTAAGTCACAAAGTACAACACCAATCATAGTGTGACACCCGGTAAAATTCTCAATCCTATAAACTAAGTAATCAACCTAATAATTAGGTGATTGTAAATATCGAGCGCGCCATGTTAGTCAGCGCGTGCATTTGTTATGTGCGCCCTGCGCGAGCGCGCCATGTTAGTCAGCGCGTGCATTTGTTATGTGCGCCCTGCGCGAGCGCGCTATGTTAGAATCAGCGCGTGCATTTGTTATGTGCGCCCTGCGCGAGCGCGCCATGTTAAGAACCAGCGTGGGCATATGTTATATGCGCCATGCGCGAATGTTTTGGCTTTATGTTTTCATGTACCTTAACGTTATGATGTCTAATGGGTTGACCGTCACGCATGATGCTAAGGCGGGTGCATCCTAAATCGTTTATGCGCGTGCGGAAGGGAACTAACCTCCCCGCATGGCGGGAACATTGAGAGCTAGTTTGTCTGAAGCTCCAAGATGGAGTTGACTTCAACATAACTGATCACTATGTTGAAATACCAAGACCACCTGGAGAATCTACAAATAAAACTCAATGTCCCTGACTGCGAGAAGGTCACGCACCTACCCGCAGCAAAGAAATGTCCTTCACGCAGAAAGCTATGCGCACAAAGTAATACGCGCAGAACACTTAGTCTATTCTCCAGTTGTAAAGAGATTACTCCCGCCCAAAAGGAAACAGTAGCGTGTTTCAGAGATTTTCCACTTTTTACTGTACACTAACAAAAGTACCTGAAAAAGCACACTGTAACACGAAAAGTCAACTGTCAGCCACCCTATTCTCACCAACCCCAGACCTGCATGTCCTGACCAAATCAAATCAAAATCTTTTATCCACTACTCCACTCTTAAATAAATAATAATAATTTCCATACTTTATCATCATTACCCCTAGATATGAAAAGATTACAATCCCCTAAAGCAAGGGATTGTGTTCCCTTGAGTTTGCCTATAAATATGTAACCTAAATTATCACCCAAAACACACTTCAAAGAACTGCAAACTTGCACTAATCCTCTCCCAAGCATCCGTTGTTTTCATTTCCGATCCTGTTACTAGGTAAGCCGAGAATATAACCTTGAGATCTACTTTCCAACCCTTATATTCTCCTATTTCTTGATCTTAATATATATGCTTCTTGTTATTTAATCGTATTCTAGACCTTCAATTCCAAGGCCAACACCAAGAAAACCCGAATCTCGATTTAATCCCTTAACAAGAACCACAGGTGAGTCTCACAGCCCCTATCCTCGCTGTTTTCACTGTTTTTAAACTGTTTTCGGGGCGAGGGACACGTACCTAAGTAATATTTTATCATGGTATACTTACAAGCTATGCAAGCGATTATGTGTTTAAATTATATTTCATGATGAGCAATGCGAACGGTTATCTAAGGTTTTCGATGTGTGTGCGCTAGAACTTGTAACATCCCGAAATTTTTATATTGATAAATAAAAGAAAGTTATGTTTAGTAATTTCACGTTTTAGTTATTTAATGTCGAGTAAGGAACGGGTCTTGGGCTTAGTTGTTTTATGAACTCGGCCTGTCTCGACCCGTAGGAAGCCAACCCGAGCCTAACCAAACCCGTAGTATATAAACGAAAGTTCTTGACACTTCCACCATTTTCACCATCTTCCTTCACTTACACCACCCAAACACTCTCATTTCTAGAGAGAGAAGCTAGAGAGAGAAAGTTCTCAAATCACAAATCCGAGTCCACAATCTTGTTCCTAATCGTTTTTGGTAAGTCCCTCTCGAAAATCATCCGTTTTCATAACCATTTTCGAGATCAAATCGAGCAAAAACTCCCATTTTCGTAACTTGAGTTTTCGGGTCAAAAACCGCCTTGTTTTGATGTCAAAATGCAAGCTTTTGTGTTTAAAAGTACAAGGAATCGATAGCCCTTTCAATCCCGAGCATTTCCATGTCAAAAACGTCGATTTTGGGTCAAAAATCTGGAAAAATCTGGAAAACCCGTGGGTTTCTCCGTCGCCAGCTTGAAGGAGTCGAATCAGACTCATTCGATCGAACCAGTCGATCGAATCAGTCCATTCGATCGAATGCGTAGATCGAACAAGTCCAGTCGACCGAATAGGGAAGCAACCGAATGGTCTCCAACTCATTCGATCGAATGAGTTTTGTATTCGATCGAATGAGTGTTGTATTCGATCGAACGTGTTCCTATTCGATCGAACGTGTTCCTGTTTGATCGAACGTGTTGTATTCGATCGAACGTGTTCCTATTCGATCGAACGTGTTCCTGTTTGATCGAACGTGTTGTATTCGATCGAACGTGTTGTATTCGATCGAACGTGTTCCTATTCGATCGAACGTGTTCCTATTCGATCGAATCAAGCCAGAACCAAGCTGTTTCCAAGTTCGCCTAAGGTTTAACCTCGCCTGAAGCGAAGTTCGTTTTTAAAATGAATTAAAAACCTAATGGGAAATGTGTTAAGGCAGTTATCGAAAACGAGTAGTAGTAGTTAAATTGATATGTGTAAATATTATACAGTTAGCCGAGCCCAGTTAAAGAAAGGAATTACGATCAACGGCGAGCGTAACAGGATCCAGGTGAGTTTCTAGCCCCATTTCCTTGTTATGTTTTCGGGGCTGTGTGCATACTCGATGTGAAGTGTGAATCCACTTACTTTAAGTGGTAAGTGTATGCTATAGATGTTATATGAGGTATATATTTATAATGCTTGTCGGTACGTGAACGATCTTCGGATATTGCACGTATCGCCAAGGATAGCGATTGCCAAGTGGTTGATAGTGTGTATGAATGATGTGATGTGACTTGTTCACTACGTAAATACTAAACTAATATGAGTGTGACCAAGGCAGGTTGAGGTAGAGTGTGTTAGAGGTAGCAGGAGTCTAGTAAGGGTGTTAGTGGCATAGCGTGAGTGCGTGATAGGGAAAGCCTATACGTGCCTTCGTTATTAAGTGGCATAGCGTGAGTGCGTGATAGGGAAAGCCTATACGTGCCTTCGTTATTAAGTGGCATAGCGTGAGTGCGTGATAGGGAAAGCCTATACGTGCCTTCGCTATTAAGTGGCATAGCGTGAGTGCGTGATAGGGAAAGCCTATACGTGCCTTCGTTATTAAGTGGCATAGCGTGAGTGCGTGATAGGGAAAGCCTATACGTGCCGTTGTAATTAAGTGGCTAAGCTGTAGGGGTAATTAAGTGGTTAAACAGTGGCATGTTAGACAGTGGACTATGTGTCTTCGGATACGTATATATATATTGTATGAAGTGGTTGTATGATAAGTTGCTTGATTAACTAGAACTCACTCAGCGTAGCTGACTTTTAGTATGCACGCAGGTGAGCTGATTATAGAGTTAGCATGAGGATGACACACGGCATGGATTGAACGGCTGGCATCTGAAGAAAGAAGTAAAGATGTTTTAAATATAAAGTTTTGTGTTATGGTATCAAAGAAAAGATTGAATGATTTGTAACAAATGATTGATGTTTTATATTCCGCGAAAAGTTTTAATAAACTCTGATTTGAAGAACTGTGTTTATGAGTAAATCCGACGCGAAAGTAGGGCTTCCGGTAACGGGGCCTTACAAGTTGGTATCAGAGCATAAGTTCGAGAGATTTAAGCATCCTACATGCTTAGACTCGAACAGAAAATGGGATTTAAGTAAGAAAGGAAAGAAGATGCCAGTTCAAGAATGCCATGTGTCGCTCAAGCAAGATCAGTAAAGGTAAGGTGTATGATTAAAGGATATATGTTAATGAGAAAAGAAAGATATGTGAACGTTAGGGATAGGAATAATTGATTGTTTGATTTGACAAACTGCTTATGTAGAACCAGCACCAATGGACTCATAAAGGGAAGTGTATAGGACACGGAAAGTAACGTGATCAGCTAATCACAACTGGCCACTGTTATTACCTGTTAGCCTTACTATCCTTGTACTAGATAGATCCTTGAGTGATGATGTTTGTGTTTTCCCTTTTAGATTACGATGGCTGGAGCTGGAGAATTTGTTGAAACTGGGGGTCGCACTGGGCGTCGTGGCAGGCCTCGTCTTGTCCGGCAACCCTCGGTGGAAGAAGCTTCCCACACCGAAGATGAAGGAAGCGCAGCTGGAGGAGACCAGAACAACAACGAAGAAGTTCAACTTAGCCCTGCAGTTCAAGCAGCCATTGTTCAAGCTGTAGTTGCTGCTGTGAAGAACCTGAATCCCGAAGGGTCTGCTGGAAGCCGTGAACGAACCGTTGAAGGGGCAGGTGGTAATAATAGAAAGAATGACGAGAGGGAAAGGGATAACTCGAGTGAGGTAAAGTCTGTGAAAGATGATGAAAGGAAGAGGGGCCGAGGCGGTTGCAACTATAAGTCCTTCAAAGGTTGTGACCCGCCTAAGTTGACTGGTTTGGGAGACGCAATCGCTACTCTTCAGTGGATAACCGCCATGGATAAGGTTATCCGCATTAGCGAGTGTCGTCCTGACCAAGCAGTGGGTTATGCCACTCAGTCATTTGAAGATGAGGCCATGTACTGGTGGGAAACGGTCGAACAAAGGAAGACCCGAGAGGAGATTAAGGCCATGAGGTGGGATGACCTTAAGGAGTTAGTGATGAAAAGGTTCTGTGCTGATGCTGAGGTTGAGAGGGCCGAGATGAAGTTTCTGAATCTAAAGGCGGACAAGATGACACATCGTGAGTACACCACTGAATTCAACCGCATGTCTAGGTTGGTACCTGACATGGTGAACACTGAGGCGAAACGGATCAAGTGCTACGTTAGAGGACTTCCCCAGAAGGTCCGCATGTTGGTCAGGGCCAACAAACCTGTTACCTTTGAGTCTGCGGTCGAGTTGGCGGAGATAGTCTATGATGATCTGGCGGCGGATGATGTGGGAGTGGAAGATGAGGGAAAAGGGAAAGGAACTAAAAGAGCTGGGGATATCGTGGAACATGCAGGGAGAAGGACACAGAAGATGGCAGGGAGTGGAGCATGTAAGGTGTGTGGAAAGATGCACTTGGGGGAATGCAAGGCTGGTCCAAACCAGTGCTACCGATGTGGGAGGGAGGGGCACCTCTCCCGTGAATGCACCGAGGACCAGAAGTGTTATAGGTGTGGTAAGTCAGGTCACATAGCTAGGGAGTGTAGAGAAGCCGTGGCAGTGAGGGAAGGAAGAGGAAACGCGTGAAGGGATGGTCTATTAGCTGCTGAGGAGGTTGCAGGAGAATAAGTGGCATGTCACAGTTGTTTTATGTTTAGTAGTTAAAGAGTGTTTTATGTTACAGTTGAACCTATGTTGTTTAGCAAGCTTGAATGATTTCCTTTTATGTTATGAAGTACTTGTGACTTCTTGTGCTTTAGTATGAACGATCTATGAATTTAACTTGAATGCATGTTGGTTATAATAATTAGTTGTGTGATGGTAAAGCGTGTAAATATAAGAAGTTTTCCGTTTATAGGGAATAAGTTAGGTTTCGGGGACGAAACCTCTTTAAGGAGGGAAGACTTGTAACATCCCGAAATTTTTATATTGATAAATAAAAGAAAGTTATGTTTAGTAATTTCACGTTTTAGTTATTTAATGTCGAGTAAGGAACGGGTCTTGGGCTTAGTTGTTTTATGAACTCGGCCTGTCTCGACCCGTAGGAAGCCAACCCGAGCCTAACCAAACCCGTAGTATATAAACGAAAGTTCTTGACACTTCCACCATTTTCACCATCTTCCTTCACTTACACCACCCAAACACTCTCATTTCTAGAGAGAGAAGCTAGAGAGAGAAAGTTCTCAAATCACAAATCCGAGTCCACAATCTTGTTCCTAATCGTTTTTGGTAAGTCCCTCTCGAAAATCATCCGTTTTCATAACCATTTTCGAGATCAAATCGAGCAAAAACTCCCATTTTCGTAACTTGAGTTTTCGGGTCAAAAACCGCCTTGTTTTGATGTCAAAATGCAAGCTTTTGTGTTTAAAAGTACAAGGAATCGATAGCCCTTTCAATCCCGAGCATTTCCATGTCAAAAACGTCGATTTTGGGTCAAAAATCTGGAAAAATCTGGAAAACCCGTGGGTTTCTCCGTCGCCAGCTTGAAGGAGTCGAATCAGACTCATTCGATCGAACCAGTCGATCGAATCAGTCCATTCGATCGAATGCGTAGATCGAACAAGTCCAGTCGACCGAATAGGGAAGCAACCGAATGGTCTCCAACTCATTCGATCGAATGAGTTTTGTATTCGATCGAATGAGTGTTGTATTCGATCGAACGTGTTCCTATTCGATCGAACGTGTTCCTGTTTGATCGAACGTGTTGTATTCGATCGAACGTGTTCCTATTCGATCGAACGTGTTCCTGTTTGATCGAACGTGTTGTATTCGATCGAACGTGTTGTATTCGATCGAACGTGTTCCTATTCGATCGAACGTGTTCCTATTCGATCGAATCAAGCCAGAACCAAGCTGTTTCCAAGTTCGCCTAAGGTTTAACCTCGCCTGAAGCGAAGTTCGTTTTTAAAATGAATTAAAAACCTAATGGGAAATGTGTTAAGGCAGTTATCGAAAACGAGTAGTAGTAGTTAAATTGATATGTGTAAATATTATACAGTTAGCCGAGCCCAGTTAAAGAAAGGAATTACGATCAACGGCGAGCGTAACAGGATCCAGGTGAGTTTCTAGCCCCATTTCCTTGTTATGTTTTCGGGGCTGTGTGCATACTCGATGTGAAGTGTGAATCCACTTACTTTAAGTGGTAAGTGTATGCTATAGATGTTATATGAGGTATATATTTATAATGCTTGTCGGTACGTGAACGATCTTCGGATATTGCACGTATCGCCAAGGATAGCGATTGCCAAGTGGTTGATAGTGTGTATGAATGATGTGATGTGACTTGTTCACTACGTAAATACTAAACTAATATGAGTGTGACCAAGGCAGGTTGAGGTAGAGTGTGTTAGAGGTAGCAGGAGTCTAGTAAGGGTGTTAGTGGCATAGCGTGAGTGCGTGATAGGGAAAGCCTATACGTGCCTTCGTTATTAAGTGGCATAGCGTGAGTGCGTGATAGGGAAAGCCTATACGTGCCTTCGTTATTAAGTGGCATAGCGTGAGTGCGTGATAGGGAAAGCCTATACGTGCCTTCGCTATTAAGTGGCATAGCGTGAGTGCGTGATAGGGAAAGCCTATACGTGCCTTCGTTATTAAGTGGCATAGCGTGAGTGCGTGATAGGGAAAGCCTATACGTGCCGTTGTAATTAAGTGGCTAAGCTGTAGGGGTAATTAAGTGGTTAAACAGTGGCATGTTAGACAGTGGACTATGTGTCTTCGGATACGTATATATATATTGTATGAAGTGGTTGTATGATAAGTTGCTTGATTAACTAGAACTCACTCAGCGTAGCTGACTTTTAGTATGCACGCAGGTGAGCTGATTATAGAGTTAGCATGAGGATGACACACGGCATGGATTGAACGGCTGGCATCTGAAGAAAGAAGTAAAGATGTTTTAAATATAAAGTTTTGTGTTATGGTATCAAAGAAAAGATTGAATGATTTGTAACAAATGATTGATGTTTTATATTCCGCGAAAAGTTTTAATAAACTCTGATTTGAAGAACTGTGTTTATGAGTAAATCCGACGCGAAAGTAGGGCTTCCGGTAACGGGGCCTTACAGAACTCGAGTAAGTGATCACTTTACCATTGGAACTCTAAGGGTAGGGACTGCTGGTTTGATCCACCCACTCGTAGGGGTCGCACCTCTTTGCATGGACGAGTGCCTAGTATGGTCATGGGGCAGTACTATGGGTTTGAGCCCGCTCGTAGGGGTCGCACCTCTTTGCATGGACGAGCGCCTTGTTTTCCGGCACAACGTCCGCGCGTAACCCGCGGGACGGAATTATTGATTAGCTCGTAGTGGCAGCGCCACTTTGCATGGACGAGCACATTTTCCTGAAACGTTCGCGCGTAACCCGCGGGACGGTATTACTTATTTTAGCTCGTAGTGGCAGCGCCACTTTGCATAGACGAGCACAGTTCCCAGAAATGTTCGCGCGTAAACCGCGGAACGATTTTATCAGAATATGTTGATAGAACTATGTTTTACCAAGCATGTGTTTTAATGAAGATATCAGAATTATGTTTCAGAATGATTTGTATCAAGATTATGATGCAATACGATTTATCAAGTTACTAAAACTTGTGAACTCACTCAGTTTATACTGATTCGAATGTTTTTACGTGTCTTTCAGGAGATAACTAGGTAGCGCATGGAGTCACACTTAGAGCACCTCACGCTGAACATCTAAAACTAGCTTTTTGGAAGATTTTAGTTCTATCCCTTCGATGCGCGTGGTTGTTCCCGCCGCGCAAGGGGATATGGCGTGGAAATCAACAGTTTTTATACTTGGATGTTTTTATAATTTTTAAACAATGTAATGTATTTGTATTAAACTTTTCATGCGCAATGAAAATCTTTGAATGTTTGCAATGGCCCGTGCTTAATTATCAATCCCCACTCGCGCGCGCCCGGCTGTTTTTGCCGCTCAGGGCCGGGTGTGACAGATTGGTATCAGAGCCCTGGTTATAGCGAACTAGGAAAAGAAGTTTTAACCTAGACTATAACCGTTGGGGAATCACATGAAATACTTTTCAAAGAAAATATTTTCAAAAGAAACTATACACACACTTAGGAACACGGGTCACACAGTGTCTAGTAAATAATGATAACATTATGTGCTCAGAGTACATGCGCTAAGTTTGATATATTTTCATTCTCTTTTAAAGCGAGAATGCCTCCAACTAAAGCCAAAGGAATTACCATGACACCCGAGGAACTCGCGGAAATAATCGCGCAAGCAATCGCAACACATGAGGCCAGCAAGGCCGAATCAAGTCAGGGTCGTCAGAATGAGACCCCAGAACCCGAATCAGGAGCCTTGGACAAAGGATGCTCCTACAAGACATTCATGGCCTGTAAGCCTTGGCCATTCAAGGGTACCGAAGGGGCCATTGGGCTCTACAACTGGATTGACAAGATGGAGACAGTTCTCTCCATTAGCGGATGTAGTGAGAACCAGAAGGTCCTTTACGCGACCTGCATGTTCCAAGAAGCAGCTTCGTCTTGGTGGAAGCTTCAAACGAAAACATTGGGGCGAGAAGTTGCTCTCCACAAGACCTGGGAGGAACTGAAGGAAATGTTGATGAGAAAGTTCTGCTCTCGCGCAGAAATTCAGAACCTACAACAGGAATTCTGGAACCACACCATGGTAGGAACGGATATCGACGCCTACAACAACCGGTTCAACGAGCTTTGCCAGTTGGTGCCAGACATGGCAAACACGGAGGAAAAGAAGATCGAGAGGTATATTTTTGGGTTACCTCCTGTTGTTAGGGTTCCGCTCAACGCCGCAGCGCCTCCAACCTTTGATGAGGCGGTAGCGCGGGCCATCACCCTTACAAGGGATACGGTCCGTGCGGGTATGTTAACTACGCGCGGAATCGAGCAGCGAACCTCTGATCCCAAGAGGAAGTGGAACTCTCACCACCGAGGGTCCGACTCCAAGCAGCCACCGTTCAAGAAGCAGGAGAGCGTAAGGGCTTACGCGATCCAAGCCGCGGAGCCATCAAGGAAAGGATACAGCGGGCCTCGCCCATGGTGCAACAAATGCAAGTATCACCACGAGGGTGAATGCGCAAGAATCGAATGCGCCAAATGTGGCAGACCAGGGCACAAGACGATGAATTGCCGTGTCAGAGAAGCTGGAGCAAGCGACAACTGCTACGCATGCGGGAAGCCAGGGCATTTTAGTCGGGATTGCCCGCAAAAGGGAAACCAAGCTCGCGGAAGAGCTTTTGTGATCGGCGCAGGCGAAGCTAAAGAAGAGCCGAATGTGGTAACCGGTACGTTTTTGCTTAACGGACATTTTGCATCTGTCTTATTTGATACTGGCGCTGACCTAAGTTTTATATCTGCTGAGTTTAAAAACTCCCTAGGCTTAGCAACCAGTAGGCTAGACACGCCTTATACTATAGAACTAGCCAATGGTAGGCAGTTATGCGCGAACGAAAGAACTGAAGAATGTGTAATAGTCATGGGAGGTCACGGGTTCAATATTAATTTGTTGCCAATAGACTTGGGAAGTTTTGACATTGTGGTAGGTATGGATTGGTTATTCGAGAACCACGCGGAAGTTATTTGCCATGAGAAGCAGGTTCGGATCCCACTGTTGAACGGAGAAACCTTGGTAATTCAAGGGGAAAGAAGGGGAGTTGCGACGAAACTGATTTCGTGCCTAAAGGCGCGTAAGTGCCTAAGGAAAGGGTGCTACGCCTTCCTGGCGCATGTCGTAGAGAAGATAGGAGATGAGCGAAGAATCGAAGACTTACCAGTAGTGCGCGAATTTCCAGAAGTTTTTCCTGAAGATTTGCCCGGATTACCGCCGCCGCGACAAGTCGAGTTTCGTATTGATTTGGTCCCAGGAGCTGCGCCAGTAGCTCGAGCGCCTTATCGACTAGCTCCATCTGAGATGCAAGAGCTATCCAATCAGTTACAGGAACTATTGGATAAGGGTTTCATACGCCCAAGCTTTTCACCTTGGGGAGCTCCAATACTGTTTGTTAAGAAGAAGGATGGTTCGTTCAGAATGTGTATTGACTATAGGGAGCTGAATAAGCTGACAGTCAAAAATCGGTACCCCTTACCGAGGATTGACGACTTATTTGACCAGTTGCAGGGATCCAGTTATTATTCGAAGATAGATCTACGGTCAGGATACCACCAACTTAGGGTCCATGAGGAAGATGTGTCGAAAACAGCCTTCCGAACTAGATACGGCCATTATGAGTTCTTAGTGATGCCTTTCGGGCTAACTAATGCGCCGGCTGTATTCATGGATCTGATGAACCGCGTATGCAAACCATACTTGGACAAGTTTGTGATTGTGTTTATAGATGATATTCTGATTTACTCTCGGACCAAGGCCGAGCATGAGCAACACCTGAGATTGATTCTGGAATTGTTAAGGAAAGAAAAGTTGTATGCGAAGTTTTCCAAGTGCGAGTTTTGGCTTAGAGAAGTTCATTTTCTCGGTCACGTTGTAAACGAGAAAGGAATACACGTTGATCCTTCCAAAGTCAAGGCCATCGAAAACTGGGAAGCGCCAAAAACCCCAACTGAGGTGAGGCAATTCCTAGGACTAGCTGGCTACTATCGACGCTTCATTGAGAACTTCTCCAAGATAGCTCTACCTCTGACCGCGCTAACTCAGAAAGACAAGAAGTTTGTTTGGGGCGAAAATCAGGAAGCAGCGTTTCAAATGTTGAAACAGAAGTTATGTAGTGCGCCAATTTTGTCTCTGCCCGAAGGGACGAACGACATCGTCGTTTACTGTGACGCTTCACATCAGGGACTCGGATGTGTCCTTATGCAGCGAGACAAAGTCATAGCGTATGCCTCGCGCCAACTCAAGACCAATGAGAAGAACTACGCAACGCATGATCTGGAACTTGGAGCGGTTGTCTTCGCGCTAAAGATTTGGCGCCATTACCTCTATGGTACAAAGTGTGTAATCTTTACGGATCACAAGAGCCTTCAACATATATTTGATCAAAAGGATTTAAACATGAGGCAACGAAGATGGGTTGAATTGTTGAACGATTATGATTGTGAAATAAAGTACCACCCTGGAAAGGCGAATGTGGTAGCAGACGCGCTAAGTAGGAAGAAGCGAATAAAAACGCTACGAGTCAAGGCTCTAAGGTTGACCATTCACGCAGATCTCTCTACCCGCATCCGAGACGCTCAGCAAGAAGCTTTGAAACCAGAGTTTGCTAAAAACGAATCCCTTGGGGGTATGATTAAGAATTTGGAACTTAAGAACGGCAATCTATATTTCGCTAACCGCATATGGGTCCCTCTCAAGGGAGGATTGCGCGAGCAAGTATTAAACGAAGCTCACAAGACGCAGTATTCCGTACATCCTGGCGCAGACAAGATGTACCAAGATGTTAAAGCGCTGTATTGGTGGCCCAATCTTAAAGGCGCCATCGCGACGTATGTCAGTAAGTGCCTGACGTGTTCGAAGGTAAAGGCTGAATACCAGAAACCATCAGGGTTGCTTCAACAGCCAGAAATTCCCATGTGGAAGTGGGAACAAATCTCTATGGACTTCATCACCAAACTGCCAAGGACACCTGGGGGTTACGACACGATCTGGGTTATTGTGGATCGGCTAACTAAGTCAGCACACTTCCTGCCGATCAAGGAAACCGATAAGATGGAAAAGTTAGCCCGATTGTATATTCGAGAAGTAGTTTCAAAACATGGAGTCCCAGTGTCCATCATTTCTGATAGAGATAGTCGGTTCACCTCAAGATTTTGGAGATCGTTACAAGGAGCTCTAGGTACTCGCCTTGATATGAGTACATCTTATCATCCTCAAACGGATGGGCAAAGCGAGCGAACAATCCAGACATTGGAAGATATGCTGCGCGCGTGCGCAATCGATTTCGGTGGTAGCTGGGATACTCATCTCCCATTGGTTGAATTTTCTTACAACAACAGCTATCACACAAGTATCAAGGCTGCGCCGTTCGAAGCTTTGTACGGGCGCAAGTGTAGATCCCCACTGTGCTGGGCTGAGGTGGGTGAAAAGCAAATGACTGGTCCAGAATTGATCCAAGAAACAACAGACAAGATTTTTCAGATAAGGGATCGCCTTAAGACAGCGCGCGATAGACAGAAGAGCTACGCAGATGTGCGAAGGAAACCATTGGAATTTCAAGTAGGGGATAAAGTACTTTTGAAAGTCTCTCCATGGAAAGGAGTCCCCCGTTTCGGCAAGCGAGGAAAGTTGAATCCGCGCTACATTGGACCATTTGAGATTCTGGAAAGGATCGGTCCGGTTGCTTATAAACTCCGTTTACCCGCCGAACTCAGTGGAGTTCATGATACGTTTCATGTGTCCAACCTCAAAAAGTGTTTATCTGATGAAACGTTGATTTTGCCGTTGGAAGAGATTCACATCGACAAACAGCTGCACTTCGTAGAAGAACCTATAGCAGTAACCGATTGGAAGGAACAAAAGTTGCGCAGAAGCAAAATCAAGTTAGTAAAGGTTCAATGGAACTCGAGGCGTGGGCCTGAATTCACTTGGGAAAGAGAAGATCAAATGCGCCAGAAATACCCACACCTCTTTCAGAGCATGGCTTCTGCCAGCAACGTCTCCTAAATTTCGGGACGAAATTCGCTTAACAGGGGGAGAATGTGACACCCGGTAAAATTCTCAATCCTATAAACTAAGTAATCAACCTAATAATTAGGTGATTGTAAATATCGAGCGCGCCATGTTAGTCAGCGCGTGCATTTGTTATGTGCGCCCTGCGCGAGCGCGCCATGTTAGTCAGCGCGTGCATTTGTTATGTGCGCCCTGCGCGAGCGCGCTATGTTAGAATCAGCGCGTGCATTTGTTATGTGCGCCCTGCGCGAGCGCGCCATGTTAAGAACCAGCGTGGGCATATGTTATATGCGCGAATGTTTTGGCTTTATGTTTTCATGTACCTTAACGTTATGATGTCTAATGGGTTGACCGTCACGCATGATGCTAAGGCGGGTGCATCCTAAATCGTTTATGCGCGTGCGGAAGGGAACTAACCTCCCCGCATGGCGGGAACATTGAGAGCTAGTTTGTCTGAAGCTCCAAGATGGAGTTGACTTCAACATAACTGATCACTATGTTGAAATACCAAGACCACCTGGAGAATCTACAAATAAAACTCAATGTCCCTGACTGCGAGAAGGTCACGCACCTACCCGCAGCAAAGAAATGTCCTTCACGCAGAAAGCTATGCGCACAAAGTAATACGCGCAGAACACTTAGTCTATTCTCCAGTTGTAAAGAGATTACTCCCGCCCAAAAGGAAACAGTAGCGTGTTTCAGAGATTTTCCACTTTTTACTGTACACTAACAAAAGTACCTGAAAAAGCACACTGTAACACGAAAAGTCAACTGTCAGCCACCCTATTCTCACCAACCCCAGACCTGCATGTCCTGACCAAATCAAATCAAAATCTTTTATCCACTACTCCACTCTTAAATAAATAATAATAATTTCCATACTTTATCATCATTACCCCTAGATATGAAAAGATTACAATCCCCTAAAGCAAGGGATTGTGTTCCCTTGAGTTTGCCTATAAATATGTAACCTAAATTATCACCCAAAACACACTTCAAAGAACTGCAAACTTGCACTAATCCTCTCCCAAGCATCCGTTGTTTTCATTTCCGATCCTGTTACTAGGTAAGCCGAGAATATAACCTTGAGATCTACTTTCCAACCCTTATATTCTCCTATTTCTTGATCTTAATATATATGCTTCTTGTTATTTAATCGTATTCTAGACCTTCAATTCCAAGGCCAACACCAAGAAAACCCGAATCTCGATTTAATCCCTTAACAAGAACCACAGGTGAGTCTCACAGCCCCTATCCTCGCTGTTTTCACTGTTTTTAAACTGTTTTCGGGGCGAGGGACACGTACCTAAGTAATATTTTATCATGGTATACTTACAAGCTATGCAAGCGATTATGTGTTTAAATTATATTTCATGATGAGCAATGCGAACGGTTATCCAAGGTTTTCGATGTGTGTGCGCTAGAACTCGAGTAAGTGATCACTTTACCATTGGAACTCTAAGGGTAGGGACTGCTGGTTTGATCCACCCACTCGTAGGGGTCGCACCTCTTTGCATGGACGAGTGCCTAGTATGGTCATGGGGCAGTACTATGGGTTTGAGCCCGCTCGTAGGGGTCGCACCTCTTTGCATGGACGAGCGCCTTGTTTTCCGGCACAACGTCCGCGCGTAACCCGCGGGACGGAATTATTGATTAGCTCGTAGTGGCAGCGCCACTTTGCATGGACGAGCACATTTTCCTGAAACGTTCGCGCGTAACCCGCGGGACGGTATTACTTATTTTAGCTCGTAGTGGCAGCGCCACTTTGCATAGACGAGCACAGTTCCCAGAAATGTTCGCGCGTAAACCGCGGAACGATTTTATCAGAATATGTTGATAGAACTATGTTTTACCAAGCATGTGTTTTAATGAAGATATCAGAATTATGTTTCAGAATGATTTGTATCAAGATTATGATGCAATACGATTTATCAAGTTACTAAAACTTGTGAACTCACTCAGTTTATACTGATTCGAATGTTTTTACGTGTCTTTCAGGAGATAACTAGGTAGCGCATGGAGTCACACTTAGAGCACCTCACGCTGAACATCTAAAACTAGCTTTTTGGAAGATTTTAGTTCTATCCCTTCGATGCGCGTGGTTGTTCCCGCCGCGCAAGGGGATATGGCGTGGAAATCAACAGTTTTTATACTTGGATGTTTTTATAATTTTTAAACAATGTAATGTATTTGTATTAAACTTTTCATGCGCAATGAAAATCTTTGAATGTTTGCAATGGCCCGTGCTTAATTATCAATCCCCACTCGCGCGCGCCCGGCTGTTTCCGCCGCTCAGGGCCGGGTGTGACACATAGAGCCGCAAGTTAAGAAAAACACCGATAAGAAGCCGGTTTGAGTTCGACCACAACCACACACTATTGACCTTGCATATGTCCCATATCCCGCCTGTCTAAAGAATCAAAGGTATACGAAAGATTACAGGCATTTTCTCAATATATTTAGCCATTTGAATGTCAACCTCCCGTTCGTCGAAGTTCTCCAGTAAGTACACCAAATTTTTGAAAGACCTTCTTAAAAGAAAGGATAAGCTGGAGGAGCTTTCGACTGTTCCCCTAAATGGAGAGTATTCTGCAGTAGTTCTCAATAAAGTACTGGAAAAATTACCCGACCCCGGTGTTTTTACCATTCCGTGTCTTTTCGGAAGTGATACGACGTGTCAAGCATTGGCCGATCTAGGAGCTATTATAAACCTTATGCCATATTCTTTGTATGAAAAGCTAGATCTTGGAGAACTCACCCCTACTCGTATGATGTTGTCTTTAGTCGATCGTTCCGTTAAGTATCCGAGGGGTGTCGTAGAGAATTTGCTCGTTAAGGTAGATAATTTGGTTTTCCCCACAGATTTCGTTGTTTTAGATATGGAGGCCGATGAGAGAGTTCCAATCATTTTGGGTCGTCCGTTTTTACGTACTGCTAGGGCGGTCATTGATGTGTTTGAAGGTAAGATCACTCTTAGAGCCGGTAATAATAGTGCCACTTATTTGGCGAAGTCCATGAGACATCCGAGTGGTCAAGACGGTCTTATCGATCCATGTCACCCAGTTTACTCGATAGAATCATTTATCTCGGTCATGGGCCCTCGTCTTGATGATTCTCATTCGGTAAGAATTAGTGTGGGGAAGGAGTGAGAGGTTTCGAGTTCTCGGGAAATGGTGAAGTGTGTTGGAGAAAGAGGTGGTGGTAAGCGAAAGTTTGGGAAGGTTTGTGGTGTTAAAAAGAAGAAGACAAAGGTTGACGAATGGTCGGATCATGATTCGATATCTTTGAGGGCATTGGAGTTTTACCGAGGTGGAGTAAGCTCCACTGGGTCCGCCACGTGATTCGCATAGCATGGGTTCTTGAGTGAAAACTCAAGTGTAGAGTTTGTATAATTTCTTTCATTTTATATTTATTTTCTTTGAGTCACTAACGTAGTCTTTTTGTAGTTCTTATTTGTTTTGTATTTTGCTAGGTAAAAGAGAGATTGTATGAGCTAGAGAGACGATCCCCAAGGAAAAATTTATTGAAAAAGATAAGTGTGGGGATGGAGTAGCAGTGGAACCGTATACTTTATATTTATTATTTGCTGCTAATTATTCATGAAATTTTATATACTTTTGTCAATTGCTGAAAACACTTTAATTGCATAATATCTATTAGCTTGATAAGATACATCTTTAGACATGTTTGTTTTATTTTTCCGCTTACGTTCGTGTGTGAGAGAAGGAGTTACCATTTACTGAGCACGTTCGTAGTTGGAGGGCATTCATGGAAGAAGACTTTGGCATCATCTTTCATTCGCATATTACCATCTAAATCTTTTCCATTATCTAGCTTATTAACTTTTTATTTTGCTTTTGTTTTTAATTTTTAAGTTTTTAGTTTTTTTTGTAGTCTGACTTTATTTTATTTTTAATTTTTATTTTAAGTCGTCATTATCCTTACATTGAGGACAATGCAAAATTTAAGTGTGGGGATAGGATATTTGAGTCGTAGTTTAAATCGAGTTTATGTTTAAAAAAAATATTGAAAAACGTTTTAAAAATGTCCATTGAATTTAGTTTTTTGCGTTAAAGTGAGAAATGATGATATTTATCGGGAAATCGGTTTTTCAAACTACTAATAATATGAGATAAATAAAAGAAAGCGCACTTAACTTGGGATGTGTCGGTAGGCTCAGCCTTGAAAATGAAAGGGCAATTTGATAAAATGGTTTAAACGGAAATCTTTTGTGGGTAAATCGTTTTGTCTGTGGAAGATAAGTAATGAAAGGTCGGGCCATACTCAAACCTCAAATTTTGGTATGAAAAAGTGAAAATGTTATAAAGTTTAAAAAATCTGAATACGTTATCGTATGATGCTTGGGTAGGTTTAACGTTAGAGTATGTCGTGTAGCATGTGATATAAATCTTAAACTGTTAGTTTAGTGTTTTACACTTCATTGGCGTATGGTTTTATAACCTTAAATCTTGTATTGATGGGATGCTTCGGGTCCGGAGACCATGGGTCTGTATGCAATCTATTCATTTGGGTATTCACAATTCCTAAGTGGGGTTGTGGATATTTAAAATAAAGCCAAAAAGAGCAAACCCTTATAAGTCTATAAACCATGATCACAAATACACTACAGACTTGATCATCCACGCTGTTAGCCATATGGGGTCCCCTTGCTCGCGTCTTATTACCATTAAGAAACGGACCACAAGAGACACCCTACATGTAAACCATACAGATGAAATGTTTTATGCTCACCTATGGTGATGGATTCGGGGCATCGCTTGATAACGGGGGTATGTCATGTTGTGGGGAACACTAGCTATTAATTAATTGAACCTTAATCGTATCTAATGGCTGCTTGGTAGACTTTGATACTTAAGCTTAGGTGGATAAACAATGCCCTTGATCGTCTTAACTATTCATGAAAAAAAAGGAGCAACAAAAGTTTTAATTCTGCAAATTTTGAGGTTTAAGTCAGGTTGGGGTGGCCTGGTCCAGTGAAAGCTGAAAATAAGCGGGTCTTAATTGTGTAAACCACTTACTAATTGTCGGATCTTATTTGTCCCGGTAAAGATTAAGGCATGGGTTTAAGTGGACAACAATATCTGTGATCGCGGTTTTTGCGTTCTTCTAAGCTTTAAAAATAAACCTGTATGTTTTTAAGACTGTAATTTTCCGATTCTGATCCAACTGCATCCGACTTTTTTCAGGGACAAAAGAGAGTAAGTGTGGGGATATTTGATATACATCTATTTATACATCTCGAATCCCTTGTAAAGTTATGTTTATTTAATGTTTTGAGTTCGGTTTAGTTCGTGTTTCGTTTATTTTTTATTATTTAAGGTCTTGAGTCAAGTATTTTGTATTTATAGTGTTTTAACTCATTTGGTGTCTTGCATGTTTAGCTTTAATTCTTTCTATCATTTCATGAGAAGTTTGAGTTCGTTTTGCCCGTTAATGATTACATGATTACTCCACTTAGTGTTTGATTTGTTTTCATGTAGATGATGGTTTGATAGTTAAGGAAAAGAAGGTCTAGAAGTTTCTAATCGTTACTTGGAGTTCAAGGAAAAGATTTTACAAGATTTAATAATATAAAAAAAAGCAAAAAACGAAATTTCCACCTAGGGCAAGCCGCGTCGCTCGACCGGGGGAGGCCAAGCCTGTCGCGCGGCGTCTAGGGATTCTGTTCAGCATTATTTTGCGTTTTTTTAGGCCCAGCTCGTTATATATATATATATGTGTGTGTGTGTGTGTGTGTGTGTGTGTGTGTGTGGATGCAAACCTAAACGAATTGACAACTATTGGCAGCCGATTTTGGGGAGGAAAGAGCAAGGTTTTTGGAGGTTGAACACATTAGAGATCATAGATCTTTCATACGATTGTTCAAGGGTCGATTAAGAAGGGTTCTTTCGTTCTTCTTCATTATCTTTGTTCAATTATCTATTATGATTCTCTTTTGTTTTCTTTGTTCTAGTTATTTATCTTTGATTATGACTATGCTAGGCTAGACTTCATGTCTACCTAGGTTTTATGAACATGTGTTGATTTGATTCTTTCTTTGGACAATTGTTTGATTATGGTTTCGTAATTTTAATAGTAAAAGACTTGATTTTGCTTTCATGATGCATATGAATGTTTGTTATCTTGATTAATTGTTAACTATTGCTTCACATAGATCTTTTATCTTTTGATTGTGTTTTTTAGATTTAGGGTTTATGTTTAATCATTACTTGGTGTTTTGATTATTATGGTTGAATAGGCCTATTAGATTATAGAAGCTAGTTGATAGTTGGTTAGGGTTTTAAATGTTCTGCTAAATTCCAATAGCTGTAAGGTGAGGAGTTGTTCATGTGTCTTGGTCAATCGCATGCTATGATAGATTAGTGACAGTATTCTTGCTTATTATGTTGATCCTTGTTCATGTTTTCATGATAAGCTTATTAAGTTATCTAGGGCTTAGTGTTTCGTAAGATTATTTGCTTTAAATACTATTAGTTAACCCTAATTGATAGCTGTAAGGAAATCAATATAACTGATTGCTTAATAATCTAATAATTATTCTTTAGGATTTTACTTGATGCCATTGAGGGTCCTTTAGGGTTTGTTAGATGAATACGTTTAGAAATCAGTTTCCATATCATGTTATTTGTCCATTGCTTGATGATTGTTGATGCATGAGATTCTTACCTAGGTAGATTCCTTCTCTGATTGGTTTCGATCTTGTAATTAATTGCTTGCTTCTTGTTTAATTGTTTATTTAATTTCTTAGAATAATATTAGTTTAAAAACCCCTTAAAACATTAATAATAAATAGTCGTATCGTAAGTTGAGTCTAATTAGTTAATTAGCGTAATTTATAGAGTCTTGTGGGTTCGATATTCCGGACTTACTTAGCTTTAGTACAATTGACCAGTTCACTTGCCGGTGTTTTGTGTGGTTGAGTCTTAAGTCTAGTTTTTATTACTTGTTTAGTTTAGTTAATACTTAATTGACTATTTTAAGCACATCAGTTCCCAACACGGGGGTTGGGATTATTCGGCTGGGTATGATCCATATGGTAATAATTGGGCCCAAGGGTCAATGAATGAGGTGGTGGAGAGGCATAGGCCTTCCACGTATGAAAACTGGCTGGATGAGTCGCGCGCATTATTTGACCATCAGACTTTCATGGGGGCCTATGCTGAACGGGCCGAAAAACAGAGGCACGACAGGTTAGAGATGTGGAACCGTGCCAATGCTTATGGACGAGAGCATGAGATCAATATGAGATACTTGGATGATAGGAATCGGAGGATGCATGATCAATGGTATGTAGGTGAACCGGTTGTACCGTATCCACAATTTGTAGATTACACGACTCTACCTCCGTATGATGGTTCGGTACGCTATCCTGAGCCACCTCTTCATCATTCCATGTGGATCAACCCGATGCAATCAATGGCACCACCACCACCACAAGAAGAAGGAAGCAGCGGTGGCGATGGGGCGTTTAACTTTGGCCAGTTCTCAGATTTCATGACATCTATCTTTGGGCCGGCCCACCCGCCTTACAACTGATTGAGCCTCGTGATTCCAGGTGAACCCCGTTCTGTGTATTTCTGTATAGTTGTTATTATTTTTGTTTTTATTTTTAGGTGGATGGGTGGAGGATGGAATACTTATAATTAAGTATCATTGGTTGTGTTGAAAAGAAGGTTGTGTTTATGGAGTAGTTTATTTTTTTCTCAAAACCGTACATTGGGGACAATGTATCCCAAGTGTGGGGATGAAGAAATTTTCGTTTGTTTTGACAAATAAAATAAAAAATAAAGAAAAAATTAAAAAAATTAAAGAAAAATTTAAAAAAAATCAGAAAAATAGAAAAATTTAAAAAAAAATGTGTTTAAAGAAATCGGAAAGTGGTAAGATGGCGGGGTAAAGTTTTGGTCCCTTTTCATGGTCACAATTCCCTAAATAACATGTGCCTAGTTGTTTTAAAAAAAAAAAAGAGATTATGTAGTTTTCTAACCAAGGTTAGCATGCTTTCGGTGTAATAACTTGCATAACACGTTTGTTTACACTTGAAAATTGAGAAAGCAAGGATTGGTGAAATGGTTGATATTCTTCGATAGAACTTGTACAATTAATACATTTCGAGATCTTAGCGTGACATGAGTGCAAAAGTGATAGAGGCACTTAGGTTAAGCCTCGTCTGGATGAGCGAGAGTGTGGGTTTTGGGGGGTTGGGCCTCATACATTACATATATGAGCGTGGATATGAGAGGGTCAAGGGATTGGTTCCTTTAGAAAACCTTATTGGGCCTATTCGTTTATCAACCCCGGTGTTATATTGTGAAACGATCCGACTTAATAGGTTTCTATGTAATTGTTTTAGTATTTATCAATTAGATATGTTAAGCATTATGTTTATCATGCTTATGAAAAAAATTGTATTAGAGTTGCAAAGTTTAAGTATGCAATGTTCAAGTATGATATTAGTTCAAAAAAAATGATGATGATGTTAGTGATGTATATAATTGTTTATTTCTTTGTTTACTTAGTTTGTTTGTAATAAGTCGGATCAGATCACTTGAGCTACTTTCAATATTCCCTTCCATACCCTTACACTTGCCCCCATTATAACCTGTTTTAAGCCCTCTTGATTTGCATTCGTGTCAAAGCATTTACATAGGTGGAGATTTGATGATTATACAAGCGTATGCGAGGAGAATTGATTAGTTATGGAAATGTATGTATGATCACCAAGAAAAAGTTAATGTGTAAATGTGTGTTATGTATAGGTAAAAACCAAAAGCATGTTAGGTTTGGTTAGAAATCTATGGTTTAAATGGAATATCAAGTGAACTAGTGCAATCGATAGAAATAAGGGAATAGGGTATGAGTTGGGACCTTAACTAAACCGGAATTGTGGTAAGATTGGTGGTTACAAGTTGAATGTAATAGAAAGTTTGTGTTGAGATGTTGCTTGGGGAAAGCAACAATTAAGTGTGGGAATGTGACGGGTGGTCTGTGGGACAACCCTTAAGGGAGTTAATACCGTAATAACTATGTATTGAATTGGTTTATCTTGTGAAATTAGATAACTACGGTGCGTTCGGTAAATTGTAGGTACAAAGGAGGTTCTGGGGCTATTATGGTGTATAACGAAGAAACCAAATGAACCAACGAGTTAAGAAGATCAAACAAGTGGAAAAATGAGATTTCGTGGCTGAAGTCCACCGTGACCGTGAGCCACGGTCCAAATGAACAAAAGACCACAGAGGACACCGTACCGTGTCCTCTGTGGTCACCGTGACCCACGGTGGAGACCGTGGGCCACGGTCCGGAGTTCGTAACTTCCGAATTTCTTCTTATTTTTAGTCGTTTTGTCATGTCTTTTGAGATATCTTTCATTCCAAACACCTCTAGGACGATTTTGGGAGTGCAAGTACTTTATTTTGGTGATTGTAATCATTGAATTGGTATTTTAGATTCATCTACATACTTTAATTGATGTGATGATGAATCGAATGATGAGTGGCTAGTACTCTTTATGTTCTCTCCCGAATTATAAGGTTTTCTAATTGGATATTTGTTAATCGTTTATGTTATTTGTGAGATAGTATTTTGATCATATGATTATATTGCTATTGTGATTGTGAGTTTGTTTTGTAATTGTTAGTATGGTATAAATTCATGTTCTTGACTATCCGTTCTTGGTGCCATAGGCAATCGAGATTTAGTGTAAGAGAATTAGGGTTAACAATACTAAACTGATTATTGAGTGACAACCTTGTGTTTTTGTAATCCAAGTACTTAGTCCTCTTTTATCACATCCAAACGCATTTTCACGAACTATAATTGTGTAGTTCATATCACAAGTAAACATTAACTTATCAACATTGGAAACCTGAAATCGGGAGAAAGCATTGTTTCTTATATTGTTTAAAACTCGTTTACTGCTTTAGTTATTTTTGTTATTCAAAATCAAACAACCAACTCTTTAAATTTACTTTTGCACTTAGTTTAATATAGTTTAATTATAAAGCTACTTATTAACACATTTCCATAAACTCCTTGTGTTCGACACCCGCTTATCGCTATCTAATTAGTTATAATCGGTTTATTTTTGAGTGAGTCTTCGACCTCACGTCAATTCGTAATCTGGATCCATGGTGTTGCTAAAATTGCACAAGCTTGTTGATCAAATAACGTTTTATATGTACAATATTTTATCAAGTCAACTGAATTCTAATCAATGCATTGGTTCTCTTCGATCATTTTTAGTCTCCTGAAACTCTAGGAACATATATTTACCTTGTATGAACAATAGACATCATTGCCAACAAATAGCGTGTTTAATCACTTATAACTTACTAAAAGACATTTAATTAGCAAAAACTGTCACAAAGTGTTGGTTCATAACAAATGTGTTACGTTTCAACGAATTTCGTAAGACGTTTAAAACAAAAGATATGGTAACTTCGTATTACCCTACTTCTAGTTCTAGCTATAGTTTAGTTCTTGTTCTAGTTCTATTTTGCATACAAGCATAAAGCATTAGGCAGATATTTTCTTTATTTCCTTTTATTGTCTTTTCCGTCTTAGGAATTATTTTAGTTATGACCATTTTGTATGCCACTAGTAAAACACCCCCCGCGTTGCGGTGGGGGTGTGAAACCGTGTACTTACACGTCAACTCCAATCGAAAACATCAAGTCGCCTTCACCATCACCACCGCCTTCGGTCACTATCCCCTCTCACGTGGCTAGTAACTTCCGTGAACCATTAAGAAAACTAAACAAAAGTAGATGTAAAAATGTTAAATCACAACACCATTTGGTGGTTGTTAACACACACAAAAATTAACTTGCAGAATTTAGACCAAAACATTAAACAAAAAAATTGTAAAAGATGAAAAGTATAATAGACCAAAGTTAAAAGTTAAAAATTGTTGAGGTTAAAAGGAAAAAAAGGTTTTATGATAAAATTATAAAAGATCAAAAGTATAAGGACTAAAAGTAGGAAATGAAAATTAGAGAAGTTAGTGAAGAAAACATATTATATAGAGTGTGAACCAAATGTATAAAAGTTCAAACACAATTACAAATTAAAGCAACACAAAATCAAGTGAATAGTAATAATGTGAGACAACTATCTTTTAAGAATTGTATATATATAATTTAAAGGAAAAAAAGGTTTTATGATAAAATTATAAAAGGTCAAAAGTATAAGGACTAAAAGTAGGAAATGAAAATAAGTTAATGAAGAAAACATATTATATAGAGTGTGAACCAAACGTATAAAAGTTCAAACGCAATCTACAAATTAAAGCAACACAAAATCAAGTGAATAGTAAAAATATGAGACAACTATCTTTTAAGAATTTTATATATATATATATATATATATATATATAGAAAAGGGTTCAAATAAAAAAGAAGTTGTTTCCTAGGAATGGTAAGAACCAACAGAATTTTGACATTTGACATTAAAACCTATGGTGAAAGAATTATTCTAGGAAACTATATCGGTTATAATGGTGAAAGTGTAATTCTAGGAAACTATGACGGTTTTTAGTAATTTTAAATCTCAACCACTAATTGATATGATCCAATGACTATGATTTATTCTTAGTTTTCCTAGGAAACTACTTATTTTTAGGATAACTCATCCATATATATATATAATTTTTATTAGGTGAAGTATATTCATTTTTTTATAATCAAGTACTAAGGTTTTATGTTTGCCATTTTTATTCATATCTCATTATACGTAGGACTGTTCACGAGCCGAGCCTAATTGAGCGAAGGCTTGCTCGTTGCTTGGCTCGTTTACAACTGAACAGAACTGAACGGCTGTAATTCGAACCGAGCGAAAACCGAAACGAGCCAAAATCGAATCGAGTATTTTCCGATCGAACATCGAGCGATTTCGAACATTATTTATTTCCTTTTCACTTGAAATTTTTGAATAAGAAACAACTTTGATGGTTATAAATAATATATTTTATAAATAAATTAATAGTTTTTAGACAGACGTGTGATATATTTTATTAAAAATAAGTTTGAAGTGAAATATAATGATCATGTAAACAAATTTTTAGTATTCTAAAAACTTGAATCACACAAATAAAAGTATAAAATTGACGAAATATGGAAAATTTAAAGTGGTAAAAATTGTAAGCTTATATTTATGTGTTTTGTCTATATATTTATATATTTGTTCATATATAATTATATATAAAATAAATTAAAAATATTCGAACTGAACCGAGCCGAGCAGACCTTTGCTCGTTGCTTGGCTCGTTTACAAACCAAACTGAATCGAGCAGAGCGGCTCGTTTTCAATCAAGCGTAAAAACAAGCGAGCGACGAGCGGTTTGGACGGCCCTAATTATACACTACGCCTATAAAAAATATGGGCTACAAAATGGGCTCAACGTTTATGGGCTTCTCTTTAACCATTTTACGCTAATATGTGAATTTAGATTACATACATTGAACTATTTAAGTGTTGAACCCTATGAGTCTATGAATATGACAGCATAATTACTAACAATTTTAATACATTCCGGCTCCAACTCATTAATACAAGTAACAACTTGAAACAAAAATTACAATGTTTAATAGTATACTGTCCCCTGGCCTTGAGGAAAAAAAAAACAAAACAAATCAAATACAGAAACTTCTATTGTTGAAGAAAAAAAATGTTTAGAAACTTCTATGCCGGTATTGTTCAAAAAAACGTGTTGTTCCGGACACGCAAACCGGCCCACACCAGACCGTCCCAGGCCCATCACGTGAGAGATAAATCAGCCTCACTCAACGGCAAGGCGATTGGCGCTTAGGATCGGTTTCGAACCCACGACCTCTAGATTATTGTTCCAAGTCTTACGGCTTACGCCCCCTTAACCAACTAAGCTACACGGCGGGGACTTTTTATGCCGGTATTGACGGATAAATATCCGACAAATACCCCACGGGTTTTGAACCGGGTATGGAACAAACTTTTATAATCGGATATGAAGTTGAGATTACCTAAACTTTTCCCAAATCCAACAATCCAACCCATTACCATTCCTACGCGGACTTCATGAACAAGCACTACAGTTTTAAACTAATGATAAGACCAGTCAAAACGCCCCACCCTTGGCCATTTTGCGCCATGTGTCATCCCCGTCAGCAACAGAGAGTTTTGTAAAAAGTGGCGTAGTGGGCAAAACGCCACAACTCTCCTACAATAGTTACATATATTCCCTCTCCCCCCCCCCCCCACCACACAATTTAATCAAAATTCGTGCCACCCTCGCGTTTTGTAAGAAACGCCCAATCCAAAACCCGGGGAGGGGGGGGGGTGCTCCTGGCGTTTTCGTCGGATGACGCCGCAACTAGTTTCCATTATAAATGGTCTAAGAGTTTAGTTACTGAAAGGACACTTTTATAAAAGCAACTTTTTAAATGGCCAAATTTTAATAATTAGAAAGAAAAACTGTCCATCACGAAACGACCATGTTATCAAAGAAGATGCAGTGTAACTTTCGTATATTAAAATTATTCAAATTTAACAAACCTGTGGACTTTCATTTTCGGCCTTGGCTTTATCCGACTAAGTTTAATATAAATTTGGGCTTTACAGATTTACTTTGGTTAATACTTGTAATCCAATCAATAATAATTACAACAATATTGGTGTTTATGATTGCAAGAAACAAATCGCTCTTCCACAAAAGGCAGGCGTTGGTGCATCGAATTAAAGAAGACATTAAACGCCTCTATTTCTTATGGATCAAGAATATGGGAAAAATGATGGAATTAGATTGGGAAACATGGTGTACGTTTTCATTTTGAGTTCATGTAGCATGGTGAATTTGTTTTGGTGTATCTAACTTGGAAGAATAGTTGCTTGCTACTCTCTATTTTTTTATATCCAATCTTGTTCGTTCAAAAAAAATAAAATGAATACAATGGTATAAATTATAGAACAGTTCGGTTAACAAACCTGGGCCTTCATTTTTGGGCCTGGCTTTATCAGACTGAATTTAGTATACATTTGGGCTTTACAAAGAGTATGAGATTTCAACAAACTTAATAGGGTCTCTAGTTCTCTACACTCTTATATATTTTATTCCTTTTCCAGAGGCAAATTAACATACTTGTGATTACTCCTACAAACCACATATGTATGACCATTAGGACCCTACTCCTCCTGGTGCACCTTACCTCTGACACACCATGTCCCAACCGAGACTCTTATTAGTTATTAGATAATAAGATTCCAGTATATTCCCTCACTAAATGGTTTGAGTTCGGTTATCTATCAATTCGGTTAATTCTCACCAAATGGTTGAGTTCGGGTATTTATCGATTCGGTTAATTGGTTATAGTTAGGTTAAGTTTTCTGCTACAAATTAAAGGAGATCTGCCTAATTATCATGTACAAATACTACATAGGTTTATCATATCCTTAAATTGTTAGATGGTGTACCCAAATGCATAATTCACATCTAAGATTTACTGCATAAACATCACACGGCTGGATCATTTTAACGAAACAAAAAGCAAATACCAAGAAAACCATTTACCGATCCAAGTTTGCACAAACTCTCTATGAAATATGCACATATATGTATATGTATGCTTTTCCCATAACATTACCTTCGACGGTTCAACCCAAGGGGAAATGAAACCGGTTGACGGGTTCCAGGCAGCACGTTATCAGTCCTCCGTTCATTTCGTGCATTAGGAGGCCCCGCTTGTTCATTTGGTGCATTTTCAACAATTTTAACGCCATTACTTTCCACCTCTTGTTCTTCAACAGGTTCACTTGATTGGTTACTTTGCATCCCAATCTGATAGTTTGAACCAATCAGCATGTCCCATTCGGGAGGGAGAGACGGCCCAAAAACTGGTGGCCTAGGAATCGGTTGACTGTTCACCTTCATTACATCTTTGACCTACTTAACACACAAGTAACACGATAAAGTTCCTTCCGCAACAAGAAACAAAAAACGGTATTTTTTTTAAACTATTTAAGTACCTCTGGTTGAGGGGGGTGAGTGGAGCTGAAACAGTTTCTGGACTTGACAGCAAGCATGACATCATCATTATCAATACACACCTTCCCAGCATGGTTCGAGTAGGTTTGAGCATCTGTTATTAAATCAACAGCGCTGCGGTAATAAAGTTCAAGAAACTGGTGCACAACACGAGGCTCATAACTTTCAACACCGAGTGATTTCAGCAGGGCTATAATAGTCTTCGCATCTCTTGGCAAGTTGTCATCTCCAGCAGCCATTGTTTTGATCGTCTGCAATCGTTCAACAACTGGTTTACAGATAAACAGGCAAATTTGCCTCAATTCTATGAAACTATTACGTTGTTTTTTGCATAACAAGTTAACAGCACTCAGCTGATAACCGTAACACACACACACACATACATACATAAAATTCTACATACAAGAGTCAAGTATTAAACCGAACACACTCTGTTAAACACAACTACAATCGCCTACAAGAAATCCAAAAAGAACGAATAAATTGTCGTATCTTTGCCTATCTATCTATCTATCTATCTATCTATAGGACAAAATTGTAAATAAATGCCAAAAATACCCCCACACCTCCACGGCCGCCCTGTAGGAGGGGCAACCGACATGGCCCATTCTCAGCAAGTTAATTTTAATTTTATTTGTACGTTAACTTTCCCCTTAAATAAAATACATGCAATTTAACAAAGTTGTAAAAATTTTGTTGCAGATTATAGATCTGAAACTGTTATGATTGAATCGGCGTTAGAACATTCGATTTTTTTTGTATATGACGAAATGAACAAATTTCTAAGTGCAATAAACAAAATCCGTTACTGATGAACGATACATTAACATCGATGAACTTATCAACCGTATTATTTTATTTTATTAGCAGTTGATAGAAACAAAAACGGTAAAATTGTACAAACTAGAAAGCAACAATGAAATCCCTAATTGATAACATAATAAAATGGACAAGGATCAAGTAGCAAATGCATACAATAATAATAATAATCAGAAGCGTAACATGTAGCATAAATAATAACATCAATGAAAAAAGCATGCATCTATGAGAAGGACGGAGAGATGAAGGCAGTACCTGGTTATTGGCACCGTCACAGGGTGGGTGTTGAACAAGAAAAAGGAGGCATGTACCTTTTTCTATATCTATACTAAATACAAAATTACAAGTGTATAAAGCATAATTATCTTTGAATTACAAAAGCCGACGTCATTTTATGTTTTAACCTTTAAACTTTGTCACAAATTAAAACTATTTTTAAGAAAAAAATTGAAAAAAATAAATAAATAAACACGTCAACTTGAACCAAATTTGTTTAGCTAAACGGTTTGAATGTTTAACATGAAACCAACATTTAACACAGGCCGGTTGAATTGGAAACCAGCTTGGTCCACGGTTCGGGTTGACACATTTGAACCACTTATGGTTAATCCAGGTGGTTTATGATTGAACCGGTTAACCAGGAACCTAGACCGTTTGAGCCGAATTAAAAAACACTCGGTTGGATTCTAAAGTAATTCATTTCATGCTGAAAGCAAGGTTTGACATAACGTACGGTATAAGAGGACAGAAACTTAACCATCTGCTGCTCCAAATAGCAACTTGTTTCAATTATGGTTTTTTTTTTCTTCTTTTCTAAAAAGAAAATAATATTTCTTTTATTTTATGTTTTAAAGTTCCATAAATATTAAAACCTTTTTGTAGTATTTATATTTACATATATATTATTGGGTTTTACATCCGGTCCAACCTCTTACCTGGTAAGACGTCCGGTTCGATTTCTGGTCTGGTTCCAAAAACATTGCACGGAATTGGCTTGAATTTATCTAAAATAAGTTTAGTTCAGGCCAGTTTAATGAGTTATCTATATTTATCAAGGTACAAATTAGAGGCGCACAAGAACCCTGAATCCGAACCCAAAAAACAAAAGCTGGAACCGGGTTTTATTGTATCCGTGTTTCTACTACCTGACACTACCTATATGGTACATATAAGGTATGTATTTCAGTACCAAAATCCGTACCTAGAACTAGACCCGATTTGTACCCTGTAATACTTGAAAACCGGAAATGGTTTCATACTTGGAACTGGGTTTTTCAATACCCGAAACCTAGTTTTTCAAATCCTCGATCTATATAACTGAAATTGCCCGAAAAATATCCTAAAAAAGTGTAACCCCTTAAAAAAACTCAATCTATAACCGAAGAATACCCGGAAAAAAACCTGAAAACGACTGTAAAGAGGGGTCGTTTCAATACCCAAAAACATAATATTTAAATACCCGGTTTTCTTAATTGGAAAAGTGTCATATGTGGTATTTCGATAATTTAGAAAATCAGCATGATTACACCTTATTGGGCTGGGCCTTAAAACACCTAGCTTGGGCTTGGGCTTGGGCTTGTGCTGAAGAATGAAACTGTAATAATATTGTTTTTTTGAATGTGTGATAATTAATAATAACTTTACCTAGCTTCCTTCTTCTGTCCTGTTACTGTTACTGTTAGGGTTTGAAATTTGAATGAATGGCAGAGGCAGAGGTTGCGTTTGATGTGGTTGAGCAGATACTCCTACGTTCGGATGCTCAAGTTCTAATTCGATGCAAAAGCGTTTGTAAGTCACTGCATTCTCTTATATCCACTCCTCGTTTTGTTAAAGACCACTTGAACCAATCTCACAACGCTGACCGTCACAACACTCAACTTGGACACAGAAGGATCGGTTTCCATATAACTTTAAATGAAAATTACCGCTCACACCGTAAAAAAGTATTCTTTGTTGGCTCCTGTAATGGTTTAGTATGCATTTCCACTAAAGGTAGTGGTAAATTTGTAGTAACTAATCCTTTGACTAGAGAGATCAATAGACTGCCAACGCCGCCTTATGGGCTTTACGGCGGCGAACGAGTCCATTGCGTAGTATGTTGGGGTTTCGGTTATGATTCTTGTATTGATGATTACAAGGTTGTGTTAGGGTTTATGGACCCTTGCAATGACGAGAACGCCCGCTTTCATGTCTTGACATTGAAATCAAATACTTGGAAAATAATCGGAGATAAGCGTTTGTGCAAGCATGCGTATGCTGGTCTTAGTGGTCTTGAGGGTGTCTTGTGTGGTGGAGCGCTTCACTGGTTTGTGAGTAACGAATGGAGAAAGAACAGAGTGATTATATCTTTTGATTTATCTACCGAGAAGTTTAGAGAAATCCCTCGACCTACACATGAAGAATATGAATGTGTTGACGATCCTCGTGTTGAAGGTCAAGGTCACAGACTGGGGGTTGTTGAAGAGTGTCTATGCGTATACAAGGATTGGTCAGCTGTAGGGAAATATAACAATTTGGACTATTTGCCACGTTGGAAATGGGTGATGAAAAACGACAAGTGGGAAGTATATAATGATGATTGTTGTGAGAGCAAGTATGATGTGGCACACAACGTGGTGGTGGTGGAGAAGTCGCCTACTCGTGTGTACGGTGTTGATGATGGTATACGTGTCCCCAGTGCTGGACACTTTATGCGTGCTAGTTTATTTGTCAAGAGTCTCGTATCCCCCCATCCCCATCCTCTTCCGCATCCCCATGAGGGACAACACGTCAAGGTTCGATTTAAATGTCTTTTGATGTATGCATATATTATAATGATACTAAACAATGTCTTAATTTTTGTTAATATATACGTGCAATGTAACAGGGACAAGAAGGCGATGAGAGTGTTGAAAGCGGTGCCAAAGCCAAGATAAGAAAGCGGAAGAGGAATAAGAGCTCCTGTCAGCATAAAAAGGCACTCGTATGAATATAAGACTTCTCTAATGTAAAGCCCGTATGGATGTCCGTGGCAGTGATCTTTATTTGTAGGTTATTATCTGATATTAGTTTAATTGTTTAGATATATTTTATTTATATTAATGAAATGACTGGACGTGTAGTTAAATGTTTTATTCTGCAATTTGATATCTTTAGATCTTATATCAATATGAAGCTAAATAACGTTTCCCCAGTCATCAATAACAATCCCGGGTCTATACCTTGGCTGCTAGGCAGGGTACTCTTCTACCACACTAGACCACTGGTGCTATCTTCTGCATCAGATATAAATAATTTAGAAAATAAATGTTAGTTAAACCTGTCCAACAAAACAATGTTAGTTAATGTTACTATCGGTACATTTATTAATTAAATAACCATAAAGTTTAACATGAGATTAAGTGAATCAATCATTATATGAACTAAACATGTTTCAATAGCTACGAGTAACATTCATTTGTTTGTAAAACTTGTTTAAAATAGTGTGGGAATTTCACTTCAGTAAGATATTATTTGTCAAACAAGTTAGCATTTTAGCAAATGATAGTATTTTTTTTAAATTGATTATATAAAAGAAATTTAAACTATCATTTTCCGAAAGAAAGGTGTTTCAAAAGATTATTGCAAGAGAAGTAAGTCAAAGTCAATGTCCCCAGGACTAAATAAAATACAGCAACCATGTTTTTATGATATATATTACAGTTTTTGTTTTGCGAACTGCTAATAATACAGTTGATAAGTTCGTCGAGGTTGATATATTGTTAGCAAGTACTGGATTTTGATTGTTGCAGTTAGAAAGTTGTCGATTTTATGATACAAAAAAAAATCGTATTTTCTATTGTTGATGCAATCATTTATGCTCTTTTACGCTCAATCTGAGCAATTTCAAATCTGGATTCTGCAACAAAATTTTGAGAACTGCGTTGAATCGCATGTATTTTATATTTACATGTTTTATTGATGCTGAAAAGTGGTTATTGACTTTATTCCTATATTAAATCCCCTTCAGTTTTTGCATCCTAATAGTCAAGTTATGAGATGACATTACCACAAATTCTGTGTATTGTGGGGATGCTTATTGGCATTTATTTGCAATTTTGTTCAATAGATAAGCCGCAAAGATATGTCAAGTTTATTCGTTTATTGTATGGATCATAAGGAGCCTGAAGTTTTATGGTGGTTCTTTTTGATTTTTTATATCGTAGACTCGTAGTAGTATGTTTCAACGATTGATCAGTTTAATACTTGACTTGTGTATGTAGATGTTTATCTTTATGTAATACCGTGCATGTGTTGCTATGCAAATGCCATAGTTTTATAAATTGGCATGCTTTTCTGTACATTAGAAGTTCAAAAATTGCATACAATCAAAAGAATGGCTGCTGGAGATGACAACTTGCCCAGAGATGCAAAGACCATTATAGCCATGCTGAAATCAGTCGGTGTTGACAGTTATGAGCCTCGTGTCGTACGCCAGTTTTAAGAACTTTATCATTGCATCGCTGTTGATTTACTAACCGATGCACAAGCCTACTCAAACCATGCTGGGAAAGACCGTGTTGATAGTGCTGATGATATGCTTGCTATCAAGTCCAAAAGCTATTTCAGCTCCACTCACCCCCCTCTACCAGAGTTACCTTAATTAGTTAAATAGTTAAATCCCATTATTTGTTTATTGCTGTTGAAGGAACTCATGTTACTTCAGTTAAGTAGGTCAAAGATGTAGCAATGAAGGTGAACAATAAACGATTCCCAGGCCACCAGTTTGGACGATTTGGACGTAATTGGCAAGAAACGAGAAATCTCGATGGTCCAATTCATAAATAAAAGTATTTGGGCGAAAGTCGCAAAAGTCATCAAACCTTGGAGACATTTTTGGCAATTTACTCTTAATGTTAAGTTTCTCACAATTTAAGTTTTTAGTCAATCAACAGGTGAAGTAGCTGTAGTCCACTATTGGAAGAAAGCTTGTTACAATATTTATTGTATGGATGACTATATGTTTCCAAGTATAAACAAGTTTTATAATATATTGCTAATTTACAATAACTTTTGAGCCTATGATACATTTTTGAATAAATAGATTATTTTGAGAAAAATGTTTTCTTTCCCGACGTTGGGCCATGTTGAATGGGGCTGTTCTATGGGCCAGGTCCGCCCCTACCTAAGTACCTATTACTAATGGGAGAGGTGTTCAAAACATATATATATGAAAATTTGGATGTTTAAAATAGTGGATTAGGCAATTAGACGTCCAAAATATATGAAACACGGGAACTCTAATTTTATTAGGGGTGTAAATGAGTTAAGCTGAGCTCACGCTCGACTAGGCTCGAATTTGGCTCATTCAATTTACTAGAGCTCAAGCTCGGCTCAAGATCGACTCATTTATTAGTTAGTTATAATTAGTTGCTCGATCTTGTGTGTTGCACTAAGTGTACTAATTTCCATGTCTATGTTGATTCAACCATTAGATTAAAGTAGTCAAAGACAAGACAAACGAGATGATAGCGCATAATACGTGTCCAAAATTGATTCGATTAACAATACGAGGTTTTTTCAATATAACCTAAATCGAATGCAATTTCAAATCAACAATCATGTAACAGAGAAAACATTTTGGGTCCCATAATTAGTTCTTTTGGATTGGGTTGTATCAACAACATGCAATGTCAAAAGGATGCGTTGAAACTTGAAAGGTATAAGTTGGTGCCAAAGCTTATCAACCTTTTATGTTCTGAGGGCCAATTGGACAAAAACTATATGATTTAAACTACAAAACAGCCAATGATAGAGACAAATGCAGCATACCAATTCTTCAACTATTGCATGCCTTAAAACAATTAAAAGTAACCATCTTCATTTCCAATTAAATGACATCCAAAATCAATTACATAAACCTAACTCAGAAATGTAACATAACATCTTAACTTGTAAATGGTATAATCATCATTCATCAGTTCATTAAACTTCACTTCTAAGCTATATACTTAATTACTCCATCTACACAAATGTGCACTTATTTTAGTTCTCATGAAATTAAGATAGTGTAGACCGTAAAAACCGCCCTTGATATACATAACCTCTCTAGCGTGGATTGACAGCCATAAGCATTTCCTCATCAGTAAGAGCATGACGAAAGTGACAACGGTGACCATAAGGGCAGACATCACCAGCAAGAACCATACGACAGACCTCGGTTTTGTAGCGTGGGTGCCTGATCACAGGACGCAGCTCAGTTATTCCATGTGCAAAGTGACAGTTGTCTCCATAAGGACAGGTTCCAGTCTCTTGCCACTTGTTACACAGCTCGGTTTTCGACATTCCCTGGTTGTAGACATCAAACTCCATTCCCTCTGCAGCTCTCTTCTCCCCGGGCACACGCACACGTTGCTGTTGAAATCATGATTATAACATGTTACTTTATTAGGTAAGGTTAGAAAAAAGAATAAAGGATTCTTCCATTTTAAGCAACATACATGAATTAAATTGTAATCTGTAAACTGTAAAGTCAAACTTGCAGAATATTAATATATAATCCACATGGATTTTGTGATGGATTCTGGTTTAAATGTTAAATAGTTTATTCATTGTGTTTATGAATTTGACTCATGAAAAGTCAAAATTGACTAATGAAATCTAATTCTATATGAGCAAATACTGAAAATCAGATCTAAATTAGTCATATAACAAGTAATGGTTGTAAAAATCTCGACTAGGCGTCAATTACTACAACGATATTAACAACTTACCGATTGACCTAACGGAGCACTAGGGATCTGTTGACGAGTCTGTCGTTGAGGCAGAATTGACTTCATGTATCCTTTGGAACGGACCGAAATACTTTTAGGCATCGAAACTCTCTCGCTATTGTGCCTGAGGAACTGATTTGGTTCAATCACACTCGTCGGACTCACACTCGGAAGCTTCTCAACCGCCACACTAGTCTCCGAAAACGACGCTCCAATCCCGAGCCGACTAAACTCTCCAATCAAATTCGAAGAACTAAAATAGTTCTGCTGCTGCTGGCGCTTCGCCTTCGAGAACAGACTCAACCGCTGGACCAAATCCGTATTCGCAACACGGATAGCCTCATTCTCCTGCCGAAGCACATCCACCTCCTTCACACAATCCTGTAAACTCGCGAGACACATAGTGTAGCTGTTATACAACTGCTGGTACTCGAGAATGAAACTCGCCTGACTCAAACGACTCTCGGTCGCAATCGCGTTAGCACTGAACGCGTCGTCATCGAACGAGCAGTCGGAAGGTGAAGAGAATGACAGCTGTGACTGTGTAATGAATTTTGGCGGGAAAATCGATGTGGATGAAAACGGAGGTACAGGATTAGGATTAGGATTAGGATTAGGATTAGGATTAGGATTGAATAACTCACCGGAACTGAAATCAAAGTCTAATTGATCGAGTTCATCGTTGTTGTGTGATGAAATAGCTGATAGAAATAGATTATTATTATTATTAGTATCGGTATCGAATTCGGTACCGTCAGTGTTCGTGTTCATGTTCATGTTCATGTTCATGTTAATGTTCATAGCCGGTGAGCCTGTATCCTTCTTCTCCATCACTCACAGACTGATAACTTACACTTCTGCGTCAAATTGATAACAAACGCATCAGAATCACGTGATAATTGAATCAGAAGTTAATAAACTATCAATTATAAACACATTGAGTATAATAAACAAACACATGTGCATCAAATTCACAATCACAAGTTAACAAACAGCAGATAGAATATGCATTAAACGATATAAAACACATTGAGTTAATTAATTAACTGAATTAAACAATACCTGAGAGAATGAATAGGAAAATGGAGGTTAGAGTTTGTTGTTTGTTAATGGAGGAAGAAGCAGTGTATAAAAGAGGAAGGAATGGGTAGGGATCAGGTGTGTTGCGGAACAGGGTAAGCTTGGTAGGAAAGGAAAGATGGAGGGTGGATATAGGATATGATGATGATAATAATAATAATAATTGGGGATTGGCTGGGGTAAGAATTGCTTGAGGCGGACGTTGAAACCGTTAAGAGATGATACACGATACAAAGCTAGCTCACCTCCTTCACAACAGCAATGCCAGTGCGTCCACTTCTAACAAACACACGATACTATTTTTTATTTTAATGTTTTCATGTAACATTGTTTTATACGATTTATTTATTTTTAGTTTTAGCACAATGTCACAGCTTTGTAACAGTAGAATATTAGTTAATTGGTACTTTTTAAGACGTCGGTATCGGGTCCTTTTGTGGTTATTTAAAGAAATATATATTATCCGTGTGTATATATGTGTTTATTGTATTGATGTACCATGTAAATCAGCTACTGAGTATGTGACTAACTAATTTATGACTACAAATATGAATATGATTAAATATATTATATTGGTTTACTAGTATGTTTGTTATATGATTTTCAATTTTTTGTGGTGTCAAAATCGTAATTCATAGTGATGGATTGATTATTAGGAAAAATAATAACATATAGGTTGTTTTTATATCAACTTAAATTTGATAGCGCGCTAACTTTGGTCGCCCAAACAAACAACGGTTAAAATAAGTCATTGTTATAAAATTTAGGAAAATTGGTTTTAAATAATACAAATTATGCCCTATTGGTAAATATCAGTCCCAACTTTACACTTGTCTACTGGCAGTACCAATTATTTGTGTATTTGTTTTCAACGGGCC
Organism: Bidens hawaiensis; assembly: GCF_021521415.1. Classification (NCBI taxonomy): domain Eukaryota; kingdom Viridiplantae; phylum Streptophyta; class Magnoliopsida; order Asterales; family Asteraceae; genus Bidens; species Bidens hawaiensis. The sequence continues at coordinate 1,403,330 of NW_027491366.1, read as the reverse complement.
GCGACTAACGGAGGTTAACTCCGTTAGTGTTTTGCTGACGTTGCCATCCCAGTTGGCAAAACCTTGATTACGTGGAACGTTATGTGGCGGATGACTGTGTCCATCCCACCACTAAACCCATCATCTTCAACCTAATATTCTTTACAACCCACAGCCACCACAACACCACCAGTTCACCACCCCTGCAACCATCGCCGGAACCCCGACCACCACCATGCCCATCCATAGCACCCACCAATGGAACCCACGACCTGCAACTGGCCATCTTCCGGCCATCTTCTCCGACCCCCAACTTGCCGGAGTTCTGCCCTAATCTTGCCGGAGTTCACAAAACCCAGATCCGCTCACCCAATAGTTTTACATGGACAGCAGCTCTGCCACAGCTCATCAACCACCACCACCTTGTTGTCACCGCTCCATACACTCTCCACCGTCGCTAACCAGCACTACCACCGTGATCCACCTTGATCTGTCATCTTAAGCCAGCCAAACATCACTAGATCTAAACCAAATTTGACTCACTTACTTGGAAAATTTGCGAGGGCCGTCAGTCTACACGGTAGAGCGAACCACGCGAGGTTTGGAGGTTCGTCATAAAACCGGCGGTCGACCCATTTGCACCAACACTACCACCTACAACCTGCAACAACACCATGGCGCACCCACTGGATTCCTTCATCAACAACACCGTGCCATACCATCAATCGATTTAGGGGTTTAGGGTTTATTCGATCGAATTGGGGATTTAGGGTTCTTTAATTCATGTAAGTAAAAGAGATGGGGATGAGTTTTTATTTGTTTTATATTAAAAGATCTGGCATGCCACATAATCCGTCCACGTAATCTTTTTTTTACACCTAGATGAGCCACGTCAGCAAAACACTAACGGAGTTAACCTTTGTTAGTCGCGGCCCGTTGAAAACAAATACACAAATAGTTGGTATTGCCAGCAGACAAGTGTAAAGTTAGGATTGATATTTACCAATATGGCATAGTTGAGATTATTTAAAACCAATTTTCCTAAAATTTATTAACTTAAAACACGTTCAAAAGAGTCAGCACGATCTATGAAGGTTTTTTGTTTTTATTTTAGCACCTACTCATTGGCGCCAACATCACCTCCACTGTTGTTGCATCGATCAACCACAACCATCTCGACGGCATCTACTCATTGTGGCTTGCACCACCACTAACACCACTGCAAAGCCAGCTCCACCCGTGTCCGCTAACCATCATAGAAAACTTATAACATACCGTATATGACTGTATAATGATAACATTTTGTGTATAACAAGACTCATTATGAGTTCATTTTCATTAAAACCTTTTTTTACATATACCATTATGTTACTTTCTTAAAACAATCCATTTTCATCCGAACTTCTTTTGTTCAAACATGTATTGACCATAACCCGTTTTGACTAGTCCCCCAACCTGCCATCGACTGGCCTGCTTGGCCAGACATATGCATGAGGAAAAATATAAATAGATTAAATTAGTATATGTAGCTTGACAATAAAACTAAGCATTATTCGGTGGATGCATATTTGATATGTAGATAAAGTTTGGTGTTTTATCCGGGTAAGTATATAATGAAGTGTAAGGTTAATTACATTAAAGATTCTTGTGGTATGGTTATATTAAGATTTTTCTTGAAGTTTCATACATATTGCACTAATGGTCTCCACCATTACATGCGGGTCTCCATCAGTGATGGTCTCGACGACAAGGAGGAGGTGTTATCGAGATTGTTCTGGCTAGACCTGCAGATATAACTTGAGTTCAATTTCATTAGAACCAATTTTTACCTTAACCAAACTTTCTTTTTATAAGATCCATCCATTTTCATCCAAACTCATTTTATTTAAAACATGTATTAAGCAGAACCCGTTTTTACCTGTTCCCCAACTTGCCATCGACCATCTATGTTTGCCAAATTCCATCCTTATACATGTGGGGAAATATAACTTGATTAAAGTTGTATATATAGCTCGACAATACAACCAAGCTTGGTGGATTTGTATTGATAAGTTTCATTTAAATTGAGTAGCGCGATTCAAAAACCTGTTAACATCTAATCTTGTTTTGTCCACGTTAAGTTATTTTAACCAGTGGTGTTGTCTTTTGTCATTAAAAAAATTACATAGAATATAGAACATTTAAAGCCTTTCCGTTTCTTGAAATAACAAGTATATGCCTAATTCTTAAATGACAAGTTTTTATTAAAATTGATATTTTCAAAATTAATTAATAAAAATAATAAAAAAAGGACAATGGGCATGCAAGATATTAATAAGTGCTAGATATACTTTCAAGTTTCAACACGTAAGGATGTGATCAAATTTCAGCATTTGACTATCACATACCAAAGTTGTAGTAGCTAAATAACAAAGAAAACCGTCCCCCATAAGATTTAGCTTCATTGTGGCCCCTTTAATACCTTAGAGGCTTAAATGCTCTAAATTGATAATATTAAAGTTATATACGGATAGATATTTAACTTAAAATGATTTTACTAAAAAGGAAGCAATATAATCTATTCACACCAAATATTAAACCGTAATTCATCATTGAGGAGGCTCATCATTTTTGTCTCCTCTTTGTAAAACTTTGTAGCCACTAAAGATATATATATTAGAAGATAGATGATTTGAAGAGATCTAACAGGGCATACGGGTAACGGGTTAAATCGAAGATAAGCAACTCAATAAATTTATGTCGCAAGAAGGAACATTTTAAGGGCGGATTTAAGCAGAGCCCTAGCCCCAAGAGGGGTGTAGGCCTTCACTTAACTTTTTACCGATTTTTATAACTTTAAAAAATCGTAGTGTAAAAATTAGTTTAAAAAACTCAAGCTCCCTTCAAGTTTTTTACAATGCAATAATTGAGTAAAAATAAACTTAACAAAATAAACGAATGAATAAAAAGAAGCGAGCCATAAGTGTCCATAAAAAATCGGAAATCAAAATCAGACCTGCGTTTATTACTTTATTCAAATATTACGGTTTTGGAATGACGGTTAGATCCCGGTTGTTATCCTAAGACGGGATTCCATTACTTTATTCATGGTGCCATCTTCGTTACAAAGACATCGTTTTTTTTATTATATATCTAGCTTTTTATATGTTTGAAGCAAAAATGTCCAGTATTAAATCTCGCTAGTTAAATAAAGTTATATTTAACGAGAGGCGTCTCATATTCTGTTATGCGGGTAGAGATCTCATCTAGTGTAACTATGTAATTTTTTTAGGTATATATAATCCCAAACAAAAAAGGGGAATTTTAATTGTAACACTAATTTAATTTTACAAAGTGTAAATATGTTTGTTTAAATGATGGTTTATAAAGAGGCTTAAGGTGATTAATATGTGATGCATGAGAAGAGTTAGAAATAAGGTCGCTATTAGACGTAGAAGGAAATTACTTAGAAATTGAATAAAATTTGACACGAGAAAAAGAAAGGGGAGGTTGAGTGGGATTGTGTTTAAATTCAAATAGCGTGAGGTGCAAGTATGAAGGTGTGGATTTTCATTTTGAATGATTGATGTTGTTGGCTTCTCTTAATCACACTTTGTTTTTTCCTTCTTTTGCTTCCTTATTACACCTTTAACTAATATCACCCCAACCTTCAACAAAAACCAATACTCTAATTCGGATTTCATGTTGTTAGAAAGCATGATAGCAACATAAATAACATATAAAAAATTAAATAAACAATGTTGTGTTATTTGTGAAAGGGTGGCCTTAGGTTGGTCCTTTTTGTCGAATCTATATGAATCTTACTAAGTTGTGTGAAAACGAATAGCCGATGAAAACGAATAGTCATGAACGTAGCTAAACATGTTTAAAAGTGTAATAATATTGAATAAAGTCAAAATATAGAGTATAATTAACTTGACAGAATTACAAATTTTGTCCTTTAAAAAAGCTAGATTACGGTTCGTGTCCTTTTTTTAGTTTCTTTGCAGACGGTGTCCTTTAAACATTTTTTTCCTACACGTTATGTCCTTTACGCTAACTGAGTTAGAAAAACTCAGTTAAATACCCTCACGTGAGTCGCATGTAAGGGCATTTTTGTCTTTTCACACCGTCTCTGTATCTTTCTTTCTTCTCTCTCATAAATTAAAGAAACCAAACCAAACCTGCAACTTTTTTTCCCATCAGACCCAAACCCTAATTCCAAAAATGACACCCACCTCCTACTCTAACTATACTCCTACTTACACTCCTACTTCTTCCACCTCCACCGCCAGTTCTTCCACCTCCACCGCCGCCGTTGTTGCTTCCGGCAGCAATCTGACACCGACCCAGATCATAAAATCGAAAATGATGAATACCCATGTGTGAAACAACGAAGATGCTGCAGGTGGTGGTGGTGTTGACAGTTTTTCCAGTTCTTCCATCGCAGCCAACGCCGCCGTAGCAAGTTTCTCTGCCGTCGTTGATTCCGACAAAAATCCGACACCGACCAGGTCACGAAATCGAAAATGATGAATACCCATATGTGGAACAACAACGACGAAGATGATGCAGGTGGTGGTGTTGACAGCTCTTCCAGTTCTGGCGATTAAGAAGCTTAAATACAACATCGTTAAGGCGATTAAGAACAAAGCCCATAAGAACATGGTGCTTGTGGAGGCGAAACACCGGTGGAAAGTCCGGCGATCGGACTTGATCATGCCCGGAGTTGACGGCAGCAACTGATCTTCCATTGTTGGTGAAATTGAGAACTGGGTTTTGCAATTGAGGTGTTGAATTTAAGGAAACTTGGTTCAATTTTGGAAATTGGTGGTGACTTGATGGAGAATTTGGTAAGATCGAATTAGGGTTTTCGTGCGTACCTAAAGGAAGAAGAAGATGCGTGTGAGATTATATAGGTGGCCGGAAACGGAAAAAGGTGGCCTGAAACCGGAGGTGGGGTTGGTGGTAGATTTTAGGGTTTTGCAAGTGGTGGGAAGGGCGATAAACTTTTTACAGGTGTAGACGAAAAGACAAAAATGCCCTCACATGCGCCTCACGTGAGGGTATTTAACTGAGTTTTTCTAACCCAGTTAGCGTAAAGGACATAACGTGTAGGAAAAAAATGTTTAAAGAACACCGCCTGCAAAGAAACCTAAAAAAGAACATAAACCGTAATTTGGCTTTTTTTAAAGGATAAAATTTGTAATTCTGTCAATTAACTTAATAAACTTCAATATAGTATGAAATTGATATTTTAAGGAACAACCATAATGGTATCTAGTTGATTAACTGAACTATCATCATTTCATGACATATATTTTGTTTAAAAAACTAAACTTTAAATTATAAACCGATATAAATACTCTTATCAAAAGTTAATTGAATAGAAATCGTACTCCTAGGAATAATTGTTAAATTCATGTGATATTGTAATCTTACATAAATCTATAATATATATAAACGAAAACTTTAAAATCTCTTTCATGTTCCTTGCATTCCCTCAAGTCACCATATTGTATTATTATAAATGGAGGTTTCTAATACATTTGATTCGAATTCTAGGGTATAGGTCTCACCAAACCCAGATATTTATTAAATGGGTTATAAAATCTCATTAAATTAAAAATTAATCTCACCAAATATTTGATATGAAAATCTTATAAAATAGAGATATACTAAAACTTAATATGAAATTTCTTAAAAAAAGATATATGTTATTTATAATTGAAAAAAAAATTATAGTAAAAAATTTGCGTGTTATGGGTCTTATCAAACCAAAATAGCTTTTAAACCGGATTATAATATCTCATTTATTTGTGAAACATTTTCATCATCAAATACTAAGTATATTATTAACTTATGTATAATAAATAAAATTAAAATCTAAAAAATATATAAACATTATAAACGGATAATGTAAAGCTCCCGTAATACGATCACTAGATTGCTTTATTTATAAATGAAGGTTTCTCATGTATTTGACCCGAATTCACGGGTATGAGTCTCACAAAACCCAGATAGCCTTAAACGGGTTATAACATATCATTTAATTATATATTAATCTCACCAAATATTTGATATGAAAATTCTTATAAAGTATGAATATACTAAAAACTAATATCTTATATTAATCTCACCAAATATTTGATATGAAAATTCTTATAAAGTATGAATATACTAAAAACTAATATCTTATTTCTTTTTTTTTAAAGTATCTATAATTAAGAAAAAAACTTTATAGTAAAAAAATATAAGTGGGTCATAGGTCTCACCAAACCCATATAGCTTTTAATACAGGTCATAACATCTCATATATTTGTGAAACTTTTTCATCATCAAATCCTAATTATTTTATTAACTTTCTTACAAAAAAAATAAAAATCCAAAAAAAACATTTATATATTATAAATGAATAATGTAAAAAAAACCCGTAATACAGGAGATAAAAGGTAGTACTCTATAAAAATATTGATAAGGAACTAAAGTCTGTTATAAATACTCTATATAATGTTCAATTAATAGAAATTGTACTCCTGGGAAACACAAGGCAAACTTAACGCATGGTTTGTGGGGTAGGGATGAGCTCGGTATCGTATCGGTACCGAAATTACTGATCCCGAAAATTGCAAATTCTTGGTACCGTTACCAAAATATATGGTTCGGTACCGGTACCGAAGGTAAAAATTTGGTAAATACCGTTACCAGTACCGTGCCGATCCCGAAACTCAAAATTTTGTTACCGACGATGTCAAATCGGTACCGAATTTGCTCATGCCTATTGTGTGCTATGAATGTATTGATATTTTGGTTCGTTACTTTTAAAAAAATACGGGTTTATACTCTCAAGTTTTCATTCCATCAATTTCATTAACACACGCTAAAATAACTTTTAAATTTATGTGAGCTTTTTGAATGTTAACGAGAAAAGGTTACACCCTTATTTAAGATTTCTTAATAAGGGTAAATTGTCATTTCAAGTGAATTTAAAACACCTTTTAACCCGTTAATGGCATGAATTACGTGTGTTATATTTAAAAAAAAATCGTAAGAATCAAATTGCCGTCTTAAAATAACGCACATTCGTAAAATAAACATTTTGATTTTTTAGTTAAAAGTATAATAGAGTAACTTTTTACAACAATTTTTCAAACTAACCACTAAATTCATTATTATTTGTGTGTTGACCTATAACTAATACACGTGTGTTAGTTTAGTTGTATGTATTTGTTTATATTGTGTTGATCATGCATCTGTTATAACTCAACAAACTGTTGCTGTCTTCAAACAATCGGTCATCATTTTACTTAACATCACGGTTTCAGATTGTTTTGAACACCCCTACCTCCTACTTCTCATAACATCATTGCTATTCAAACTGTTATAACGCCATTATAACAATACTGACCACATTTTTAAACCATCACCTTGGTTAACAAGAGCTTTTAAAACTACTAATTCAAACCAACACTATTTAATCAATTTTTAAAACAAAATCTCATCTCTTACACACAGTGGCAACACATAATTCATTTCCTTAAACTTTCAGGTATAACAAAAAGCTCACAATTTCAATAGCATTCAATAACCTGTATACACAGCTTCAGAAACTTACAGATCAAAAAACATATATTTCACATGTAAAACATACTACCATTATCGCCTAGAATCATCACAGGTAAAGGCTGCAGTATCATACAAGGTCACAGATTGCGAAATCACACAATAATATACTAAATACATACTTGAAGTTACCCCACAAAATATCCCACATCTAAACAGTAAAGTTTAATTAATATGGTTAAATCAGCTTGGCATTTCAGCAAGTTTAATTAAACATACCAACCAAACAAACTCAAGAAAACACACCAGCTAGTTTGATAAACAGGTCCTGAAAATTGATAATGTCATTTCGTGTTTTCATTCATCTCAGAACTTGTCACCCGTAAGTTTAACCCAACAAACAATAACTATTCATTTATTTTCAAGCATCAACTTCCTCCTACTTCACATAACATATACAAACTTTACAGCAAAAGAAACACATTTTAAGCATCTCAATGAATCACAAGAGCTTTATAAAACCATCAACCAAACCAAAACCCTCTTTTATCGGATTTTATAACAAAAAACTAGCATGTACTACTGAAATTATTCGATAACTTATACACAGTATCAACAATCCATTTTCTTAATATTTCAAGTCACAAAAAGTTCACAATTTCATATAATATCCAATAGATTGTATCATCATAAAAAACTTCACGCACGTAAAATCAAAAAAACACGAAATTTACATGCTAACATAACATTATCACCTAAAATCATCACAAAAAGAGCCTGCAATATCCTACAGTGTGTCACTAGTTACCAAATCACATAAAGAAATACTAAAAACATATTGATGGTCAACAATCTATTACCCAAAATACAATACCACAAATCTAGATAGTAACTAGATCAAGCTGATATAATCCAAAAAATTACAACAGCAAACTAGGATAATATAATCATCTTAGCAATTCATCAAACAACTAGAATGCAAGGCAACAAAGCAGATTAACATCAACCATAAGCGTGTTAGGGGGTGTTTGGGATTGCTTCTTTAAAATGATTATTGCTTTTTGGAGAGACAAAATGTCCAAAATACCCCTCCAAAAGCACCTAAAAGCACCAAATTGGAGCTTTTAGGTGCTTTTGGAGGGGCATTTTGAACATTTTGCCTCTCCAAAAAGCAATAAGCATTTTAAATAAGCAATCCCAAACACCCCCTTAATCCGGTTGTAGAAAATGAACTAATCAAACTGTAAAAACAACTCACAGCCCAAACTGTTAAAAATCTGCCACGACACGGTTTAACCTAACAAATACAAAAACCACATTTTTAACCTATCTCCATTACTAATAACAGCTTACAAACCATCACTTCAACAAAACAGTCACTTTACTCAATTTGTAAAACAAATTTCTTTCATATACTACCGAAATTGCTAGGTAACTTATACACCGTAGCAAAAAGTACACAATATCAGATAGCATTCAATAAACTGTACAACTATACACAACTTCAGGCACTAAGAAATCAAATAGAAAAATAAGCACATGTAAAATCACTATCATCTAAATCAACATAGAAAGAAACTACAATATCATAATGTATGCCAGTAAACAATTAATATATACAACAGCAAATTAATATAGTTAACACTTCTTGGCATTTCATCAAACACCTGGTGTGCAAAGCAATCAATCACGTAACACCAACACTAAATAACCAAAATAGATTCATAAACTCAGTACGGTAAAGAGCATTATCCTCTGTAACATCAAAACCAAAATCACCAACAACAATCCTCAACATAACATAACAAAACATAATAATAACCCAAAAACATTAAAAACCCAAAAACCTAATCAATCTCTTGAAGCGAAGCACCAGCAGCAACATCCTCTTCAGTGAACTTGCCCTTAGACTTATCAGCAGCACGGCCCTTAGCCTTCCTCTCCAGCAACGACTTCCTGTCCTTATCAAGCTTCAACTTGGTCACCACAACCTTTGAAGGGTTAATCCCAACGTTGACCGTCTGACCGTTGACCTTCTCGCGAGTAATCCTTTCAATATGAATCACCCATTTCCGACGGTAGACCTGGACCACCTTGCCTTCACGGCCCTTGTAGGTGCCACGGACGACCTGGACCTCGTCGTCTTTACGGACGGGGATGGATCGGACGTTGTATTTGGTACGAAGTTCGGTGGAGAGAGGTGCGCTCATAAGCACACGGCGGACGCTTGATGATGCCGTGAAGTGGGCCTTGCGGCATTTGCGTCGGGAGCTGGTGACTCGTGGGTTGTACTTCATCTTGGCTGCTGGTTAGGGTTTGAAGAACGGCTGTGAGTGTAAGGTTTTGGAGTGATATAGGGAAGAAGGTGATTTAGGGTTTGGTGGAATAAGGCCGTAATGGTGTTTATTATGGGCCGATCCATGAACTTGCTTTTGTTCATTTAAGGCCCTCTAATGTTTGGGACATTTATATTATATAACTACAATTTTCATCGCGTACACCTCCACAACGGCGACGACTGCTATCACCGATTACCACGATTCAATTGCTATCAACACCGGTTACCACCAACCGATTGCTCATGGTGGTGAAGAAAACTACTACATAAACCAAGACGATTCAAGGTAAGTCTCTTCCTGATAAACTTGATTTCATAGTGTGTTCAAAATTAGGGTTTATTTTGAATGTTCCTACATCAATTGAATGCTTAATCTTCGAGAAACTATGTGCTAAATGTTAAAATTTTGTTATTTTGTGAGGGGATCAGATTGGACACATCAAGATATGGGGACTGAGGATCTTCTGTTGTATTAATGCTGAAACTTTTGGTAATTTGACATCATGGGATTTGCTGATTCTTCAGTTTATATCTTTTTGTTCAGTGTATTTTCTATTATAAAATCATGCTTATGTATGATTTTATGCATAAGAAACTATGGTGAGAGTACAACTTTGTTGATGCAACTACTGTAGTAGATCCTTTTGATTTTCATGCCATTGCGTGATCACTTTTGGCCGAAATTATGAAATCGGTAATGAGTTGTAAATTTTCTTATTACATCTTAAGCATTGTTAATGTTATATAATGACAAGTGTTAATGATTTTGTTGTGAAGGAACTTTCTAATATATATGTTTATGTTTGTTGTTTTGTTGCAGGAGACTAGCTAGAAAGAAGACAGACCCGCTTCAGCTTTTAAGTGAAAGTTTTGATATTTGGCCTTTGAACTTGGATGACATAAATTTGATCATGAACAATTAAGAAACACATCCCTTTAACATATGAACTAGAACCTGTATTCTTCTAGTTTGTACTCTGATGCAAATTTAGATTTGTCGTGCCTCTGACCTATAGATATTAGTCCAACAGATGGTGCGTCGATCAAAAAATATTGAACAACATGAACCATTTGCTTATGCACCAAAATGAACATTTTTTTACTGAAAAATAATTAGCAAGCTTTCACTTAATCTTTTTCGATCTCGGTCTTTGTCTCTGGTTGTTTTTGTCAACATTGACGAAGGTTACTATTGTCGGAATTCAGTCATGTTAGTTTATTTTTTGTGTGGTTATGCAGGTTGATCTTTGCGAAGGAGTTCAGGGTTACAAAATGTGAGTATTGAATTGCAATTGCTGTTTATTCAAGTTGTTGTTTTTTTGGTTTTCATCATTGTTGCAGTATGTGTGGTATTTGGTGAAATTTTACTTTGGGGGTGGTTATGCTAACAATATGTTTTTGCAAGCAATCGGTTGGTGTTGGGATCTCATTTATGATAGCTTCAGTTTGTTTATTTTATTTTTGTTGTGCTCTCAAACAAAATGTTATTTTTCCATTTATGCCAAGTATAATAATCACTTAAACCTCTTTTCCTCGAGGCATTGATTTCCCTAGGAATTGTCTTCAGTAAATTCAATAAGTGACACCTAGGATATATTTCAAATTGATTGTAAAGGTTAGTGATCAGTGTTTTTTTAACCACCTCACGTTTCATATGTTTGCAATTTAAAACCCATTATATTCTCTGTTATTACATATTATTGTCATCGTGCGTTTAATCAAAAGAGGTTTTAAACTGAGCTTGTCAAGGTGCCACTGCAAGAAACAGGTAATCGATTGTCCATTCTTAAATGATCTAACTCCACACTTTCTTACAACCTTATGAAAATTAGTTTGGGAGGGATTTGTGAAAGCAACACCAGTCCCTAAACTGTTGTTTATTATATGGGTATGCGAATTTAGGTCAAACGTAATGTCATTTAAGAAAATGGCAACACTTGGTAACAACACAATTTATTTTCTCATTACTTGACATCAACAATACTTTTTATTTGAGATAGCGGTCATGTCGGGCTAGAGGGATTTTTTTTTTTTTGTATTTTCAATCAATATTTGAAAATTGATTTTTAGCAGTTTTGATTTGACAAATCAGATTAAAGTCTGAAAAAGTTTATGTTTCACAAAATACTAAATCAACCGATGCATTATATTGGAACTATTGCATAAAAAACTACATCAGCTAAGTTGAATTTGAGAAATTGATGGAAGATGTTGCTGAATCGATTGATAGATGATAATGTTAAATCAAAGAATTTGGAAGGAGAAAATAATGTTCCTTTCTGGAAAGATGTATCCAACATTCATTAATGATGTACAAACAATTGCAATACAAGCATTCTATTTTGTAATAAATTTTGTTGGTTATAATCATGCTTTTTTTTTTTCCTAATAGTGTTTACAATGTGTATTAACAATTAGAGTTTCAAGATGTCACAAAGTGCTAGGTAATACATGTGTGTGTTTACTTTGCAATGTAGGTCACATTTCGATTTGTTTTGAAGTTCGGTTATATATTTCGTCATTGTATTTACGTTCTGAACTGTATTGGCATTTGACCGTCCCCGCAACGCGGGCGGTAAAAAACTAATTTTTATATAAAAGGTGGGAAAAGTCAAACCGGGTTTTTTTAAGAACCGAAACCGAGTATGAATGACGTGAGGTCGAAGACTCACTCAAAAATAAACCGATAACTATTAGATAGCGATAAGCGGGTATCGAACACAGGAAGTTTGTGAAAAGTGCGTTACTGAGTAGCTATAAAATTACACTAAATTAAACTAAATGCAAAAGTAAATTCAAGGAGTTGGTTGTTTGGTTTGATTAACAATAAAGAACTAAAGAAAATGAACGAGTTTTAAACAATATGAAAAAGTATGTCTTCCCTCGGTTTCAGGTTTCTACAAGAGTCATCATGAATATTTAACTAAGATGAACAATAAGTATATAGTTCGTGATTATGCAACAATTGTTATAATTGAGGACTAAATACTTGGATTATAAATGAAAGGCAATCACTCAATTATCAATTAGATTATCTAATCCCGAGTCCCTCCCGGTTAATCTCGATTACATACAAAACCAAGAATTGACGGCTTAGAACACGAACTCAATAAACTAACAAATTAACAATCAATTCATAGCACCATACTAATGAAATCAATAAGATTAAACTATTATCTCAGAAATTCATAAACGTTCAATTAACAATCATAAAGAAACCTTACAATTCGAGGGAAAACATAAAGAGAATTAGCCAATCACGATCCGGTTCATCATCCCTTCGATTATACAAATCAACAATTGGAATCACCAAACTATTGTTCTTGGACCCAAAAATCGCCCCTAGGTCGTTCCAAAGGGTTAGATAGATGAAAAGACACCCAAAAACGGAATAAAAACAAGTATTTTCGCCATTTACAGCTCCGCACTGTGGCCCACGGTTCCCAGCGTGGCCCACGGTGGTCTCCACGGTCTCCAGAACAGCACGGTACGATGTAAACTGTCGTTTTTGATCAGTTGGACCGTGGCCCACGGCGGAGCTCTTTCTCATTTTCTTGTTTTCTTCATATCTTTCTCGTTTCAACTCCGTTTTCTTCACCGTTTTTGTCCACGTTTCGTAATTACATCATCTATCTTCTCATACCTGCAATTATATGAGTAACCATAGTCAACTAATTCCACAAAATAAACCGATTGAACGTATGATTATTAACGGTCTTAAATCACTTACGGGTTGTCCAATGGACCACCCGTCAATGAACAAGTTCCTGGTTGGGCAACCAGTGTATTAGATACTAGTTTGTACAAGCTAGTTGGACCAGTATTTGAGCTCGGTTTTTTTGAGCGGTTTATTAAGACATTGAATCGACGGTTTTTTTTAAATATAGGTTTAAAACGACAAACCGGTTTTAACGTAAGAGGTTTTTGATATTTTGCGGCCCATACATTTTAAAAGTAACTTTTAACATACGATTAACATTGAAACGAGTAAACTTTTGGGTTATTTTTGAAAATCGAACGCTTTTGGATTATTTTTTGAAAATCGAATGTTTTTGTATGAAGGTTTATTTGTAAATGAAGGTTTCTCATGCATTTAAACCAAATTCACGGGTATGAGTCTCACCAAACTCAAATAGCCTTTTAAACGGGTTATAACATCTCATTATATTAAAAATTAATCTCATCATATATTTTATATGAAAATCCTATAATATAGGGATATACTAAAAATTAATATCTGATTTCTTAAAAAAACGATATATATTATTTATAACTAAAAAACAATTTATAGTAAAAAAAATCAGGTCATGGGTCTCACTAAACTCATATAGCTTTTAAACCGGGTCATAACATGTCATTTATTTGTGAAACCTTTTCATCATCAAATCCTAAGTATATTAATAACTTCCTTATAATAAATAAAATTGAAATCCAAAAAATATATTAATATTAGAAATGAATAATATAAAACAACCACGTATTACAAGAAATATAAGATAGTTATATATATATATGATAGCTAAGAAAAGAACTTCATGATTCTAGCTTTCTAAAATAAACCTAAAGAATAAATTTATGGTTAGTATGTCGATAAACAAATTTATGAGATTATGATCAATGTATATAATGAAAATTTTTAAAGAATAAAGTATTTTAATTGACTTTTATTTTATATACCTGGAAATACTAAAAAAAATAATAACAAAACAATGTTTCGACCACTTCAATCCCATTTAGCATGTTCTTTTTCTATAGCTAAATTGTTTCATTTTATTATTTAAGGATAAACATGACGTTAAAATATAAAAAAGAAGAAATAAATAAACATTAACACTTGCTTTATATATACATAGGAATAAGGCTATTTTGGGTTGGGTAATTGCCCACATAAGATCCAAATAACAAAATGGGTTTAAAAATGTGAGAATGGCTGAAAGAGTGATAAGTGTCACAAAGTAGTATTATTTTATTAGAGTAGTAGAACGCCCAAACAATTTATTCCCATCCATTATATTTGGCGTTGATGCAACTTTGTGCAGAATACACAGAATACGTTTGCTGAGATTTAATTTTACTAAAAAGAAACTACAAAGAAAATCATGTTTATTTGACTGTTTTGTTAATGGTTATGGCATAATACAACCAAATCTATGTAGGAATTACAATTGGTATGGTATAAGACAAATATTGGTAGTTACAATCTTAACTTGATTATTTGTATCCATTATTCATTCCTCTTGAGCTTTGTGGTATAGTACGTTTACTCATTTTGTTTTAAATTTATTCCTATATCTTGATCTTAAGTTAAAAAAAAAAAAAAAAAAGACCGACTTAAAACTCATTAAATCCTTGGCTATACATTAATATTTTTTTAGTTTTAACAATTTTTTTCTTACAACTTAAACATATTATGTATTATTATACTTCTTAAGAGTGTATAATATGTCGCGAGTTATATCCGTCCTAAACACGTAAGATATTATATAGCTATAAGCCTGTAATCTCATACACATTCTCCATATATGTCAGTCACATTACCATCTCAAACTCCTCAAACTTTTAATCAGGTAGGTTCAAGTTTTTTCTATCGTCTTAAACCCAAGTAAATAAAGTCTTGTTATACAATGGTTGCAACACAATTGTTTAATGTGTAAAAAAGTTTCCCATGATATGTTTCCCCTCACTTACACATAAACATGATCATCAAATCATGTATACAAAATTGCAATGACAACCTTTTGAACTCTTCTAACCCTAGACCTATACATCCACACAATATAAACTTATTCAACTTACACAATCTCAACAAACCTTCATCATCAAATCATTGCAACATTTTTCTTGCTAAACAACTTCTTGAGACTTGGCACCACTCTTTCCCTCTTCACCGAGCCCGACTTACTCGAGCTCGAGTATCGGCTTGCTGGAGACCGAAACTTTTGCAATTTAGCCCGTTTAACAAACACCTTGTTCCCGACTTTACTCACTAATCTCCGAGGCGAGGCCACAACTTTTTCCCATGACCCGGGCCTAGCCCGATCCGCATCGGTTTCCGTGCCAATATCAATACTTAATTCACTAATCTCTCTTTTTGTCATCTCAATTTTCATCATCAACTCCTTTTCACTTGCTTTCAATGCCTCAACCCAAGCCTGTGCTGCAGCAATTTTCTTATCAGCTAGCACGGCAGCCTGACCCGCTTTCCTGGTTAAATACTCGTATTCGAAATCAGTTATCGTTATCATTGAACCGTTAATGGAAGTCGTATCACGAGCTTCCATTGTTGTGTTAATCACATTTCTTAAATTCTCCATTGATTTAGTTTCTGATGATTTAATTGCTTCCAGTTCCTCCATTGCTGCATCTAATTTTTCCTCAACTAAATCAATTTCGAATTCGGTTTTATGAATCTCCCCCTTCATGTTTTCAACTTCTTCAATGATGTTATCCTTATCTTTCTTCGCGGTTTCAGCTTCCACTCGTAGTTTTTCGAGTGAAACCGCGAGATTCGTTGCAATTGTGCTGGCATTTGATTCAACAGATGTAAGTGATTCCAATTTCGCTTTCGCCCTCATAATCTTTGAGTTCAAGCTTTGAACATTCAACACCTCTTTCTCCTCTGCCTTCCTTAACCGACCCATTTCGGCTCGAACATGATTCAGCTCAGCTTGAATCACATCCATAGAGGTCAAGAACTTAAACCCTTCTCCTTTAACCGACGCAAGCTCGCGTTTCGCACTCTCTAGTTCCTCCGTAATCGTGTTAATCGGAGACAATTCTTGATTCGCCAAATTAAGATCAAAAAGTGTAATTTGAAGCTCATTCGATTTCGCTTCAGCTTCGGACAATTGGGCCTTGTACCGATCAGCCTCTTCTTTCCTATCCGATTCAATCGATCCGCATTCTTTAACTGCTTCAATTCGAGCAAACTCAACAATAGTTTGCTCCTCATCAAGTTCTTGCAATTCTTTCTTCATCAACTCCATGGATGCCAAGAGTGTCATCCGTTTAGAATTCGACGCTTTTAACGATCTCTCAGCGTGTCGTTTATCCTTCAAAACACGCTTCATATCATCCTTAAGCTTCCCCATTTCTTGTTTCATGTCTACAAGCTCCTTCATCACTTGTTCATACCGAACATCTTCGTTTTGTACAGATGTTTCGGGTTCTTCTTGTTGGCGCCATTTCGGTTTCCTTTGTAATCCTCTGGACCGAGAATTTGCTTCTTCGATCTTTGACGCTAGATCGCGTACGTTTTCGAGTTCGGATTTTTGCATTGGAAGTTTGGATTTGTTTTTGTTCTGCAACAATTTTTGGAGCAAAAGGTACAACCTGCTCAGCAGAGTGGCCTTGTTGTCACGATCCACTGATATTCAACCTGCAAACTGCTTCGCGCAGATTCTTAAAAATTAAAAAGAAAACAATTTAATGAATACCCAGAAATCTTTAACGAACAATTTTTGTTTTCTTTATCAACAATATTCAGACGACACGTTCTGCGTCGCTCTGATTAGTAAAAAGTTAAAAAGATAACTTAACGAATACACAGAAATCTTTAACTAACAAATTTTGTTTTTGTTTGTAAAGGGACAATGAAATCAGGCTGCAGAGCTTACCAAGAGAAAGTACAACACTTGATGCACATAGGACAATCATTCACTGCAAGACACAGAATCAAGATAGGTGGAAAGTGGGATGAGATCAAGATTGAAACATTTGGATAAAATGTATGAGATTCGACATTTGAGGGCATGTGTGTTTTCTTATGGGAGATTGGATGGTTGAACTGTAATTAAATAGAAAACTGAGGGTATAAATGAAGTCCAATTTCAAATCTTGATGATTGGAATGTGTTGGAAATGTTGTAGTCTCAAGTTTGTAGGCCCTTGGTGGGACCCACTCATTTGATTGTGAATGTAATCTTGTTCCAACAAAAGTCAAATAATGTCTTCTTTATGCATGCCCATGAAGATACCTTATATTACAATTCAACCACTGTCAATCAAATGGCTAACAGTCTGGAAAGTTAGTGAAAGAAAAATAATATCAAAACAAAGAACTACGTCACTTTTGAGGATCATTATAATATTCATATGCTAGCAAATATTTGTTTTTTTTGTTTATTGTACATAGAAAACAAAGGTTGTATATTTGGTTTTGATGTTTGTGTTATAGCATATGAGTAGAATCTTTTGTGGTTTATTGTACAAACTTTGGTAATAAGTTCTGTCCTAATATGTCGTTTGTAGATACAAGGTATCGCGGATGAATTTCTTGTGTATATTGAGACGGCGTCGGCTAGCTAGCATGTTCTGGGAATGCGGTTTTGGACTTTACATGATGTGACCATGTTGTTTAATCCAAAGTGTTTTGTCACTTTTGTGTATGGGAATGTTTTGTAAGCATGTTTGTTTCTAGCATTATATGAAAATGATTAGGTTTTTAATTATCATATCCGAGTCGTTAATAAACATTTTGTTTGGTTTGATTTTGTTTTGCAATGCAAATAGTTATTTGATGTAGATCTTTAATAAATCAACTGTCTATTAATTCAACAAGGATTGAAACTTAAATGTTTGAAATCAAGGCATCAATTCGTTATGTTTTATGTTTGTAGTTTATACAAATTTATATATATTAGTAGGTTATAAAGTTTGATGCAGAAACATTAATGGGATTGCATGTGATGCTCAGATTTAGTGGGTCATTTGATTCAGGCATGCTAGGTTCGAGAGAGTAGAAAGTGGGTCAAGTGAAATATGGGCTAGAGTTGAAAAATAAACCGTTTCCGGAACCAACCCTACGGTTCTTACCTGGACCCGACCTGACTCTACCCGCAAGTACGGACCAGCCTTTGGGTTTCTCCCCAAAACTGTACCCGGAACCGGAACCCACCGGGCGGAACCGGAACGGGAAATACCCGACTATACCCGGAACCGGTTTCTACCCAGCCCGGTTTTGACTTTTGTTGACCATGCTCGGATTCGGTTCCGGTTCACAAAAATACCCGGTTTGTGCATTTCTAATATGGGGCCAGAAGATGGAACAAAAGTATGAGTTGGTGGGTGGGGAAGAGAGAGAGGGGGGGAATGAATAAAGAGATTTATCTCTTATTCTTTTTTTATAAAATTTTATATTTATCTTATAATCAAGTTATATCTTTAACTGTTTACTATAATAATATAATAACAATTTATTGTGTTAGTTTTTTTTATTTGTGATAAGTGATAAATATTGAAGCTTTAAGCTTGCCAATTGAATCATGTAATTTAGATGTTTGATTGTATCCATTTTTTTGATTAAAGCTATTTCAATGTTTACATCAAGTGGTATTAGAGCTTTGGTTCTTTATGTGGCTTCTGAAAAGAACAAACTTTGAAGTTACATGTTTGCCATACTAAACAGTGATCGAGTTATGTTTGGGACACAATGTTATGACGTTCAAGAAACTGACCTAGGATCAGTCATTTGGGATGGTGATCAAAGGAAGGAATAGCATTTTGAAATTGGCAACAAAATCTATCTGACACTTTCATGTTTCAATATTTACCTAGATGATGGGGTAAGTAAAGAGGATTTTGAGTGGGTTATAAAGGCCTTGAGCGAATCGGTGAAAGTCTAAAGTTTTATGGCCAATTGAAAGGTGAAAAGTCTTGATACGTGAAAGTTAAAGTCTATATGTTTTGTGACTAAAGTTGAAAACTGAAAAGTGTTGATGTGTAAAATAATAAAAGTTTGACGGAAAAAGATTAAAATAAAAGTTTTGATGTGCTTGATGGACAAAGTTGAAAGACTAAAACTTTTCATGGTGGTTTGAAATTAGCGAAGGGACGTAATATAACAAACCCTAAAGAAAATAGCAAAATGTCCATTTTTTATATAAATAAAAAGCATGAAAATTGTAATTCATTATTCATATATACACTTACGTAGTTGATGTATATAGACACATATGGCATATGTATACATACAGTAAAATTACGTGTATAGGGTTTGACCATGAAGTAATTTCCGTACGCGCACCGTGATTGTTTGACTATATTGTGCGGGTGGCACATAATTTCGGACAAAGATGAAACACCACAAAAACTTGTTTAGTTTGTTGTCATTAATTCCATTTTTTTTTATTTTTATTTTTGAAAGGCACCTTTCACTTCATCATCTTCTACCAATTCCCATATCGTAATTACACCATGGGAAAGAAAAGGGTTGCTGAGGATTTCAATGACGAAGATAAACCATCAAATCATTTTCCGATAGTCCATCATCACCACCACCGTCACCACAATCATCAAAAGCCCAAGAAGAACAAACCCGAAAGTAAACTATTACACACTCTCAATTCCCACCTCAAGAAAATCACAAAGTACCGTTCTAAAAACCTAATTTCTCTTTCATCACCTCCTCTCACCAACATTTCACATGAAAACAAGAAAAATCATCGAGGTCATCTTTCGTGTTGGTTAAATAATGATCAAAAGGATGATTTCTATGATTGGTTTATGGATATTAATTTTGATCATGAGGCGCCACCCTTTGAATTCGGTCAAGAAGTGTTTCTAAAAACCACGTCGTTTCTTGGATCAGAAAACACTGAGGATCTTTTTGGTGGGGATTTTGTGTTTTCACCTGATTTGCATGCTAGCCATAACATGGTGATGGTATTTGAAGAATATGGGTTAGGGTGCGGGTCGTGGTCGTACATACCCGACCCAAATGTGAGTTTAGGTGACAATGACAAAGGTAGGCACATATACGACTTGTTGAAGCTTATGTCGTTGGAAGATATGCTTAATGAGTTTTTAAAGGTTAACCTCTTTGTTTCTTGATTAAACTTATTAATTGATTTTTATTAGAAGATAATGGATGAGCTATATCCTAATAGATTATTTTAATTACATAGTTCTTTTAAGATATAAACAACAATCGCTGATGAAGTGGTAATTTACTCAATTAGAATATATTAATTTGAAAACCTCAAACCAGTTTTAGTCACTTCAAATAACAAGGAGTTTACTCATACAGCGACAATCTTGTAAATGACATGAAATGTTGTACTCATGTCAGGGCCATCTCTCTGCTTTAGGTCCTCATTTAAATAAGGCTTTTAGTTTATAGGCTGGTTATATAAACTATAAAGGCAATAGATATGTGTCCAAGTTAGAACGAAAACATACTAAATGATGCAAATGTCCGTTAAGTTATTTGGAAATACAAACATACTCGTAATTAGTTGTTTTGATTTGTAATAATAAAAATCGAAAGACCTCTAATTCTCTATTCATTTTAGGCCTTCAAAAGAGTTAGGACTGCCTTGAGTCATGCAATTATAACAAAATAAAAGTATATGGGTGTGTTTGGGATTCTTTATTTTCATCAACTTATAACATATAAATTTTTTGAAAAGTTAATAAGGTGTATAATGTGTTTGGCAAACCATAAGACCTTATGGATTTTAACTTATGGAGAAGACAAAATAAAGGGGATTTAGAAAGTTAGGAATCTCTAACTTATTAAGTTAATGGGTTTGTTTTACTTTTTACACCCTCTCACCTTAAAACCCATTACACTCCTTTAAAAAAAAGAGTGCCATTTTTAGTTATTTTGGTTTTCCCCAGCACATAAGTTAATCCAAACATTTAAAAAAAACTTATTTTAAAAAATTCATAAGTTAATAAGTCTTTTTAACAAAAAGTTCTTATTCACTTAAATAAGCAATCCAAAACACACCCTATATTAGAGCATTCCCAATCTATTCCTTACCAGATATATATATATATATATATATATATATATATATATATATATATATATATATATCATAAGATTATACTAATAATCATTGCATTTTTCTCTCATGTTCAATTAAATAATACTTTTATACATTTATCATTGTATTTTTATTCTCTCCCACTCACAAAATATACGCTATGAACAGTAAAACCTCAAATTTAATTTTCTCATATAACATTTTCACTCTGCTCTAATCACAACAATTATTTTTTTTGAGCTACAGTCACAACCACTCATTACCATACCATATGATTTGCAAATCACTCTCGCATATTTTTAGTGAACTGGTTGAGAATGCTCTTACTAATTTACTATCTATGTTAACTATTTAGTTTTTTTTCTAGAATTTATTTTTATTGGTTATGGAATAAAATGCAAATTATCACATCAAGTTATAACATACTGAGATATAAAATCTTATGAACCAATCCGTAAGACTGCTTCTAAAACACTTAATATTTTACAAGAATGCTCAATAATACTTTTATCAAATATCAAAGAAAAAACCTTTTTTAACCAAAACTTGCAGCTAGGCCCATATGTGAGGTTCAAGACCAGGCCTAGCTAACGCTTAACAGGGACTGGCAGTGTCAACTCAACCGGGCTTGGCCCATTTCATTCCCAACTTTTATTTGGAATGGCCGAAAGTCTGAAACCAACGTTTTTAGTGCTAATCGTTAGAAAGTAAAAGCCGTACCAATTTTACACAAAATACAACCGACACAATATAAAGTAGGTCTAAAGTGCCCCCTTACATGTACTTTTACAAGTTATAAATAATGTGCAACAAAACAAAAATGCTCTCTCTCTTTGATATCAATTTGTTCCTCATGGTGAAAAACAATCTTGCTTCCTTGATCGTGGTGGCTCTACTCTTGGTTGCGGCGGTGCACCAGACCGATGCACAGTATTGCAACCTGTTCGCGCTAAGTCCGTGCCTAGGATACGCCCTGTTCTACATTCCACCATCTGGAACATGTTGTAGAAGGCTAAGGGACCAAGTGCCATGCTTGTGCCAGTACTCCCAAGGCACGAATTATGGTCGGTTTCTAGGGGCTGGAGCTCGTAGGGTCGCTCAAGGTTGCGGTGTGGTTGTACCTCCTTGTTATTAATAATAATGTTACTGATGTCATGAAATATGTGGTGTTTAAATCATGTGAAATCCTATATAAAAACCATGGTTAATTGGGGTTATATCTTTGTAAATTTAATGTATATGTTTCATTTTGTTTTGTGAATGTATTCGAAAACTGTGCGCAAGTAAATCGATGCTATATCAAAGATGACAGAAATATAATATTTGTTAAAAGTAAGTTCGGATGAATCACTTTATTATTTGTATAGTTAAAATTATTAGTTTCATCAGCGAAACCAATCAAGGGATCCGATAACCAATGTTTTCAGACTCGGTCCGGACGTCGACCCGGACGTCTTACCGGGTCAAAGGTCAGACCGACCCGGACGGCGGACCAATGTTTGACCCGGATAACATCAACAATAGTTTAAATATATATTTACATATATACTTAATTCATATACATAATAATAATAATAATAATAATAATAATAATAATAATAATAATAAACTTAATGTTTATTTATGTTTTATACATTGTTTTTAAATATATATGACTTATGTTTGATCAATAAAAATATTAATGGAGCTTGGTTGGTTGGCTTATGGGTAAATACTAAAGCTTCTATCTTCAAAATGACCCAAATTTGAATCCCGGCATGCACATTTCATTTCGGTTTAATGAAAAAGTGGGTTTTACCCGTTCACCCTCGGGTCAATTGGTCCGGGCCGACCGCCACCTGCAAAACTTTGCCGGGTTTTTAGAAACGGCTTAAATGTACTAACCTGACCTGGTATAGGGATCGTGCCCCGGTTGGACCGGCCGGGCCAACCCGGGTTTCAAAATAATGCCGCTAACCCTCCGCTCACATGAATTTTGTCACTTGAAAAGAAAGATTATGAGTTAGACCAACACATTATAACTGTAAAGGTTGGTAGCTTAATGGTATAAGAATGCTTGTTATGATGGAGTCCATCTCAAATGGTGAATCGTGTGATAATTTGTTGTTTAAAAAGATAAAAAAGACTTGCCGTATTATAGGTTTTTTTTTTTACTTTTGTTTTTATTGATAACTATAAATCATAAATTTAAAATTTTAATAAAGGTGTGTTTGAGATTGCTTATTTAAATAAAAAAAACATTTTATTAAAAGAACTTATTAACTTGTGAATTTTTTAAAAGAAGTTTTTTAAAATTGTTTGGATTACCTTATGTGTTGGGGAAAACCAAAATGACTAAAAATAACAATCTTTAAAAAAAACAATGTAATGAGTTTTGAGGGTTAGAGGGGCGTAATAGGTAAATGAAGCTCATTAAGTTAATAAGTTACAAATTCTTAACTTTTCGAAACCCCCTTTTGTTTGCCTTCTTCATAAGTTAAAATCCATAAGGCCTTATGGTTTAATAAACACCTTCTACATCTTATTAACTTTTCAAAAGGTTTATAAGTTATTATTTAATGAACATAAGAAATCTCAAACACCCCTAATTTGTAAATATTAATGTTAGATAATATGATTAGTAAATATATTATACTAGTTTTTATCACCCGTATTACGGGGGTTGTTTTATATTATTTGTTTATAATATTTATTTATTTTTTGAATATCTATATTTTTATTGTATTAAAGTTAATAATATAATTATGGTTTGATGATAAAATTGGTTTTTTAATTATAAATAATATATATCTTTTTTTTAGTAAAACAGATATTAATTTTTAGTATATCCTTAATATATAGGATTTTTCAATCATATATTTGGGGAGATTAGTTTTCAATTTAATGAGATGTTATAACCCGTTTAAGAAATATCTGGGTTTGATGTTACCCATACCAGTGAATTCGGGTCAAATGCATGAGAAACCTCCATTTAAAAACCAAGCAAATCTGATGACTCCAGTAAAAGAGGAGCGACCACATCTCGACACGTAGGATTTTTATGGTTTCGTTTATATATATTATAGATATCAACTTTTGGGCCGTAACTTGTGTAAAGCCCAACCCACACAATTCTGAAAAAAAACACAAATTTGCCTCCCGAACCAACACAAATTCGTCATGTACAGGGGTGTAGGTAGCTTTAGAGGAATGGGTTCGGCTGAACCGGTACACATTTTTGTTTTATTGTTATATATTAGTGTATTTTGACATCACACTCGTAGAAATTTCAACATCAAACCCGTAGAAAACCCAAATCTAAGTGATAAACAATCAGTCGTTTGTCTCTTAAAAATTTTCAAACCCGTAAGAGAAAAATTTTAGCTACGCAACTGGTAATGTATTCAGCCGCTGCATTGAGAATCAAAATCCTCAAGGAGTCAAGGTCAGTTAGTCATACACTAAAATAATATTTATTCATGACATGACCTAGAAAAATCTACCGAGGGAAACCTAAAATATTGAAGAAACTTTTTGGCTTATAGTTTGTGTTAATTATTATTTAGCCAAGATGTTATAATCGATCCATGCCAATGCTGGCACATACAAACTTTCTTTTGACCGGCGAGCGTATAAAACCCAGCTACATGGGTAATCCATCGGTAAAATGTATGTCCATGTTCGTTTATTTAACTTTAACCGAACACGAATATATAATCGAACACATTTGTTTGTTTGTGTTCGTTCATTATGAGCATGTTTGTTCCTTTAAAACTTAAACGAACAGTTCACGAACGTAAACGAACATAAACAAACAAACTTAAACGAACAAAAGTGAACACCAATGAACATAATTGACCAAACATAAATGAACACAAACGAGCAAGTCAAATGCATCATAATTTATCCAAAAACACATCTATATTAGTTGTTTACATGATTTATTCAAAATATCCATCATGATTAGTGGTTTAAATGAGCACTTAGTATGCTTATGTTTACATATATAAATACTTATGTATTTACTAAAAATTAACGCAGACAAACGAACATAAATGGACGTTCACGAGCATAAACAAACTTCCCGCCGAACAATTCATGAATGTTCGGGCCGTTTACAGGCCTAGGCGTTGGGCAGCCCAAGCCCACCATCTCATGTTCCGGGGAAAGCCCGCCACCTGAAGTCCTGCTGTAGTAAAAGCCGGTCGGGATCAGATTCAAACTTGAGATCTTGTATCTCCAGCAGCCCGTATCTTTACTTTCCCTTCAATACCAATTGACCTAAAGCTTATTGATAGATACAAACTATCTATGTGACTATGTGTAATTCAAACTTGTGTAACAGGGGCAGGGTGGGTTTGCAAGTTCAAGGGCAAGTGCAAGTAAATGTTGTTTACATGAAACCAAGATAACAACTCTCGCAAATGGAGTCAGAATCGTCTCAGAAAGTTCATATGTAAGGAACACGAACACACACACACACAAAGATAGATAAATGAATACATTAGTTACTTGTAGTTAGGCCTGTAAACGAACCGAACGAACACGAACACTTAATTGAATATATATTTTTGTTAATGTTCGCTCGTTTAAAAAATGAACATGTTCGTTTGCTTAAAATATAAACGAACAGTTCACGAACATAAATGAATACAACATAACAAAGAACAAACGAACATAAATGAACACACATAAATGAACAAAAACGAACAAATATAAATCGTTAAGTAGATGACTCATCCAGTTAGTATTTAGTTATATTCTATTAATATGTAAACAAACTTAAATGAACATATATTAATAAACAAGCATTCACGAACATAAATGAACGAACAAAACATGTGTTCATGTTCATTCGTTTAACTTCTCGCCGAGCTGTTCACGAACATTTCACTGAACGTGCGATTCATTTATATGCCTACTTGTAGTGGCATTAATTATTTAATTTTGGACAAAACCCTACAATTTCCATTGAATTGCATTTAAATTCTAGGTCAATTTATGAAACACCATGTTCACTTGGGACCACACACCTTCTAGAATATATGGCCTTCCAAAGCGACACCCGTAACAGAAGCCACATGCATGTCATGAGAGATGCGGAGGCTATCGGGGGCAATGCGACGGCTTGCGGTTCCAGGGAGCAAATAAGCTACGTATGTGATGCCCTCAAGACTTATGTTCCTCAATGGTTGAGTTAGTTGTTGGCTCTGTAAGGAATCATGTGTTCTTGGACTCGGAGGTCAAAGAGAATGTAGCTAACTGTAATATCTCCAAAATTTCGATCCAAATTTGACAACTTAGGAAAGTTGAAGGATAAAAAATAATCTAAAGATAAGTAATGGAAAAATATTAAAGAAGGAATTATAAGAAAAATAAGGAAATAAAAATATTTCCTAAGTTAAGTATTCTTACATGAAAGAAAATAATAAAACTCCATCCCACATTGGAAGATGTAAGAAAGTAGGAGCATTCCACTAAGGTATAAATAAGGAAGATGGAATCCATCCCACATGGAAAGCGGTAAAGAAATGGAAGCTCTTTATAAGAAAGAGATTTTCCATAGTAATATTCTTTTATAAATATCATGCACCAAGTGGTCCTAACGGAGGGTGCGTAGCACCCGACCCGCACGGGCTCGGGCTCGGGCTTGGACGAGGCCGACGGCGAAGGGCGTTGGGCGCAATGTGGCGCACTTTGCACTCGCCTTAGTATTTTTGGACAACGAGAATTAGACCAGAAGTGACAAGCTACAAAAGATGAAGGACTAAAAACGAAAAATAATATATATGGACCCATCGCGCTACGCGATGAGTCCAAGAAGACGGCCATCGCGTACCGCGATGGGCCGTGATGACGCAACATACATGTGTCACACTCTGGTGACACGTGGCAGCGTACCAGGACACGTGGCAGAATGTGTCAGGCCACGTGTCGGTCGCGCTACGCGACGAAGCCAAGAAGAGGACCCATCGCGTACCGCGATGGGATCCAATTTCAGCTATAAATAGGAGGGGGTCACGACATTTCTCACTCACACCTCCCACACTCTCTCTCTAGAAATTACTCTATCTCTACCTCGGTTTGCGTGCCGAACACCGTTTTGCGTGCCACCGACCCGACAATCATTACCTCGTAATCCGTGCCAAATACCCGGTGTTTTCCTTGAAGTGCGTGCCACCCAAAAGTAACCCGACATCCGCCTCGAAGTACGTGCACAACCCGACGACACCTATACACTGCCTCGATTTGTGTGCCTCGATTTGTGTGTCAAGAAAGGTGGATCAAGAACGCCTCGATAAACGTGCGTATAGAGTAGAAGTGCTGCCCGTATAAACTTAGGAATATCTAACTCCAAATACCCGTGCGAGGTAAGGGGTTCTGCCTAAGTTATTATTTTATTATTATAAATGGCTTAGACCATAGTCGAGGGTATAGCCCGAACCTTGATTACGATTAAGAATAATATAATTTTTCTTAAGTAAAGGTTATAGTAAAAATGGTATTTCTTTATTATTAAGAAATATAATATTCATAGAATGTAGTTAAGAAATTATGTTTCTTCTTGAAGAAGAAACTCAGTATAGATGTTTCTTCCTGAAGAAGAAACGAGCATATAATTGGTAAATAAACAAAAGGACTAAAGGTCCAAATGTTTTATATAAACAAATGATTTTATCAAGGTTGAAATTATACCAAAATAGACTAAAGGTCTAAAGCTAGATCGCTGATCTAGTTATTTATACAAATGTTATTCTCGTACTATAGGTCCGAGGTAACAAAACAAGAAGAAGAGAACAGAAAACAGGAATCAGTATCAGAAACTGATTATAAACAAAAAAAGTGAATACGCCCCAAACCTTTTATATTGAGTCAGAATGTTTGCATAAGATTTACGAATCCTTAAAAACTTTGTGTACAATAATAAGAAACGGACACTCTGATTAAGAGTATACATGTGTCTGGATCCAAACATACATGGTGACTCGACATTTCCCCGAGGCCATGCATATCATCAACATGCCTCTGAAGGTCTACGAGACTGTTCAGAGAAATGATATTGTGTATATAATTAATTGTACAAGGTACTTAGGGTAATTTGATCCCAATTTAGTTGGGTGCCTAATGAGTAGTCACAAAGGTATTATTGTTGGTTTCACAAAGGTATTGAAAAGATATTTTAGAGTCAGCGTTATTCACTTGTGCTGACGTATTTTCCCACCCATGTTACAGGGAAACAAGAAAGGTTAGAACAGACAAGCAAGAAGGAATAGAAGATTGAATTTATAGTCATTAGATGCTATCTGATGGCTCAGATATTTTATTTGAAAATATCATAAAAGAGTTATGTTTTATAAAGAAATGTATTTGAAATAT
This sequence comes from Bidens hawaiensis, assembly GCF_021521415.1. Lineage (NCBI taxonomy): Eukaryota > Viridiplantae > Streptophyta > Magnoliopsida > Asterales > Asteraceae > Bidens > Bidens hawaiensis. The sequence continues at coordinate 1,374,345 of NW_027491366.1, read as the reverse complement.
CAAACGGGTATTTAAACCCGAGATTTTAATAAGTTTTCAATATAATAAATATTTTAAAGACTTCCGCTATAAACCGCAACTCTGATTTATTTACAAAACAGGTACCAACTTGTAGTCACACGCCTAGGCCCTGAGTCGGGGTGTGACACTAATTTAACTGATTTGCATTGCATTGCATTGCAGATCCAGAGAGTGAAAGTTGCTGAGACGCGTGATTCTATATTGCTGTTAGAAGCAATTCATTTAGCTGAATATTCCAAAACATTAGCCAATCCTCTTGTTGCTTTAGGAGGCTCACTCAACAACACCATATTGGAAGAATTTGTACTTGCTAGTGTTTTTATATTTATTTGTTGCGGGGGGTCGGAGGAGTAGTTTAAATATGGATCGTTCTGATGTTTGAAACTATAGGCAAACTATACTACTCCTTGGATTGTACTTGCTGCACATGGTGTTGAGCATGAGGAACTGTTGAAATATGTAGAACCTTTTCTCTCATATATGCAAGGTGGCACTCTGGTTGAGGAACCAAAGTCGGTTTATGTCGGTGGTGATCATTGCATAATGACTAATGCAGGGGTATGCATTTTTTTTGTGCTTGTTTGTTCGTTTGTTGTAACTTTAATTCCATGATTGATCAGAGAACTAGTTTCGCTCTTGCATTTGAACTTCCTAGTGGCTGGCTCAACATAAAGGATGTCATGGCTTTAGCAGTTCTTCAGGTTAGCTTTGCTTTCTTTTAAAAATGTTGAAAGTGATATTGAGATCATCATCATTAATATTATTATGATGTGTTATTTAATTGCAGACGCTAATGGGTGGAGGTGAATATTTTTCAGTTGGTGGTCCTGGAAAGGGGAAGTGCTCGTGGCTTTGTAAGTTATCCATTCCACACTGAATTCGTTTATTGATTTGAAAATTGTTGCACTTTTTATATTATTGTATGGTGAGCAGATCTTCGTGTCTTGAATGAGTACACAGATATTCATTCATTTTCCGCGTTCACCTCCATTCATAACAACACCGCCATTTTTGGATTCCAAGGCACCGCTGTAAGATTGATTGTTCATTAAGGGTAAGCTTGTGTTTGTGTTGCTTCTAATCACTTTGTTATAGAGTCCTAAATTTGCACGGAAAGCCAATGATGTAGCTATTAAAGAGCTTACTACGATTTCCTATGAAGGAGTAGGTTAACTGACACACCTGCCTTTTCAACCCATATCATCCATCTCTACTTGTCTCATATGTTTTGTTTTTCGGTTAGACGGAAACAACTCGATCGTGCCAAACAATCAACAAAGTCTGTTGTTCTAGTGAACTTAGAATCAAGGGTATATATGTAATATTATAGATTACTAAATTGTTTGAAGTTGGCTTAATGTTTTGCTTTGGTTGTTGCAGATGGTTGCTTCAGAAGATATAAGATATAGGCAGACAAATATTAACATACGGAGAGGGGTAAGTAAAGTTTTTTTTTTCAAAAATTTCCAAACTATGAAATTAACAAAATTTTTACTTTTACGAAAAAAAAAACAGGAAACCTGTAGCCTATTTCCTGAATGCTATAGATGAAGTATCAAACACGGATGTCACTTCCATTGTCGTAAAGCTTCTTTCCTCGCCCCTCACAATGGCATCTCATGGAGATGGTAAGCATATCCTTTTATTTCATTGTATCATTTCACATCTTGGACTTTTACTTTGATTTAAACGTTTTATGGCAGTTACAAATGTGCCAACCTACGACTCCGTTAGTAGAGAATTTTCTTGACTGCCAGCTCGCTTGATGTTTAAACCAATAACAGTATCCTAGTTGTTTCTTTTTAAATGTACAAACACAATTATCACATTATATACATTTACTCATTAGTTACATACGGATTATGCGAGTTAGCTACACGTGTTTCTCTATAAAAAATTTCCAAATTTGTATTTTAGGGGATTTTGCGTATAGTGATTTTTGGTAATTGGTTTAACATGACAACATGTGATAGTTGATAAGATCGATAGTAGGTGGTGGTTCTCTTTTATTTGATTGTGATGAAGTAACACTAGCTAGCATCTCATTTCGATGTAATTTTCAAACATTTAGTATTAATATTAAAGAAATAAGAATTAAATTTATCATTTATATAGTTTTCATGATTCAGCCCGCGTTATACACGGGTTTTAACCTAATACTCCGATTAGGAAACATATGAATTTTATGCTTTTACCTGAGTATCGTCTCTACCCGTTGGAATCTAAACATATAAATTTTATGCTTTTACTTGAAATTACCATCTCTACCCGTTAGAATCAATATGTTCCTATCCACGTTAGTATTATGGTGTGGCGAATATCTTCTAACTGTATTCCTATCAAGGATAATCTGGTGGAAAGGGGGCTTCACTTACCGTCGGTTCTATGCCCTATTTGCTCGATAGCGGTGGAATCATCGCATCATTTGCTAAGAACTTGTGTGATAGCTTTGAAAGTGTGGCTCGCTATTACTAAATGGCTTGATTTACCGCATATTCAAACCGTCTCTATCTTTGGGACTTTGAATTGGATTGATTCCCTTACAATGCTTGGAAAGAAGAGAAAGATCATGAATCATCCATGGTAAAAGCCTTACATAGTGTTGGGTGATCAGGAGATTTCAAAATGATGTTTTTTTCGCACGATGAGAAGAGGGAGACCTATCATTATTAATTACTTGTTTTGGTGGTTAAGTAATAGATGTTCATATCTCTTTCTGTTTAAATATTGATTACACCTCTTCAAGGGTGTCACAGAATCCTTGTTCTTTGTCCATATTATGTCGTAGGTGGAATTGCGCATGCATCATGAATGAATATATTAATAATAATCTCATTCCTACCTATAAATACTTCACACATGTATAAATAACACATATGTATTATTTATCAGTTTTCCTAAACATCTAAAATGTCAAAGATGAAGCAATTTCTAGCCATGATTGCACTTCAGTTGTTGGTGGCCATAATGGTGGATGGTGCTACGCAGAGCATGACGGTAACATGTGAACCCACACAACTTATTTCTTGCTTGAAACCGATCATGAATGGAACGCCACCTTCATCGAAGTGTTGTATCAAGCTCAGTGAACAGAAGCCTTGCATGTGTGGTTACATTAAAGATCCAAATTTTGCTAAGTATGTGGAGTCCCCTGCTACCAAGAAGGTCGCATAAGTATGTCATGTCATTGTCCCTAAATGTAAATCATAAATGTTGTAAGTACATCCATTATTTGTATATGTAACATTGGATTTAAAAGGTAAATAAAATGTACTACTATTCAGAAAGAAGCGCAATACAATATTGCACACATTAGTTGAACTATATAGTGTTGGAAAAATGGTCGGTTCGGGTCAAGTCAACGCGGGCCGACTTGATTATGACCCGGTATGAGTTGCCCCGAGGATAACGAACATTAAGCCCACTTAATGGTTAACTAGGCTAGACACAATTAATTAGCAAGATCAAATGGTGGTCTAAGCTAGAGGTGCACAAATCGGGTTTTTTCTAATACCAGGGTTCGGGTATGGAACCGGTTTCGGATATGATCGGGTATTGGAAAATCGGGTATTGAGAGAAATCGGGTAGGGTTCGGGTAGGGTATTGAGGAGAAAAACTCAACCCTATGTACCGGGTAGGGTATGATCGGGTTCGGGTATTGGAACCGGGTATTAATACCCGGTTTTGAATTTGTAACTTTTTTATACATTTTTTAATTTGTTTAAAATTTAAATTTGCTTTGTAATTTATAAAAATAATTAAACTATATTACAAAAACCATAAATCCACTTAATTACAAATTATTTACTTAGTAATATGCATTTTACAAAAACTTAAACATAAAAGTTGTGAAGTAAACATAAAAATATACTATAAAAACTCATGTATTATTTTGGGTATTAGATAATTGGTATCGGGTATCGGGTTTAGGGTATGACCGGGTTCGGGTATTTACGGGTATAAATCGGGTACGGTTACGGGTACGGGTATTGACCTCAAAATGCGTACCATATCCATACCATACGGGTAGGGTCGGTTCCGGTTTCGGGTATAGAATACCCGGGTAAAAAAAACCGGTTCCGGGTATTTTTTTCGAGTCCGGTTTCGGGTACGGGTTTTTTGTGCACCTCTAGTCTAGGCTTTAATTTGGTGATTGGGCTTAAAGCCCATTGGGTTTAATATGAATTAAACCCTAAATCTCTTTCTATATATAGTATAATAATATCTTATTATTATTAACCTAATCACTAACTAAAACCCTAGCCTCTCTACACCCTCAGCCGCCGTCGGCCGTTTTTCCGGCCACCGGACCACCGCCGCCACCCTCCACCGGCCGTCGCGCCTCGCCGGAGCACCACCGCAGCCAGTTGCCGCTGCTTGCGCTGCTGTTTCCGGCTGCTGTTGCTGTCTGCAGCTGCTGTCCGTCGTGCTGCTGCCACCGAAGCTCCGCCGCTGCTGGTGCTGCTGCTGCTGATGCGTCGCCGGAATTGCCGTTGCGCCACCTTCTGGCACCGCAGCGCCTCCGTCCGCAACCACCTGCAGCCATCGAATTGTTTAGTGTGTTGGTTGTGCCGTTTTCTTAGCACGTTTCGTTATTCCTCGGTGTCTCTCCTGGTATTTTATAACCGAGGTATAATCTTTATTCCATTATGTAACATCCCGAAATTTCCAAAATAATATTAATTGTATTACTTAATAATAGAGGGAAAGTTTACTCGGGTTATCGGGAAATAAATAAATAGAGTAGGAGTTGGTATGGGTCGGGCTAGTGTTGGGTAATGGATATGGGTTATGGACTTGGGTTATGAAAGAAGGAAGGAGAGTCCATGGGCTTAAGCCCATGATCCCTAAATATAAATACCATTAATCACCCTTTAATCCTCATTCTCACATATTCCATACACACACACCCAAAACACACACGACCCGAACCAAGATCCGAAGGCGAAAACCCGAGCTTGTTGGTGCTGGAACGTTGTGACGGACCAAAACAACATCAAGGCTTAACCGTGTTCGTAGTTTGACTCGTTCAAGGTACGTTTATAGTTAGAAATCGTTCGTGTAGGTTCGGGTTGATTTGAGAAATGATAGATCTGAGTTTGTGTGGTAAAAACGAATCCAACAAAGCTAATCTTACTGAAAATGGTTATGATTTGATGGGTTAATCGATTGATAAAAATAACCCGTAACCTATATGCCTAAATCGCACCCTTTAAACATCGATGTTAGGTCGATTTGATGGTTGGGGTTTGTAGGCGCTGGTCAGACGATCCCGTGGGTACCTAAATCGAGTTATTTGGTTAAGAAACGAAGGTGATTAAGGGATTTAAGAACGAACAGTAGCTGCAGACGACAACTTCGCCCGCAAGCTAAGTTCGCCTGATGACAACTTCGCCAAAAGCCAAGTTCGCCTGATGACAACTTCGCCAAAAGCCAAGTTCGCCTGATGACAACTTCGCCTAAAGCCAAGTTCGCCTGATGACAACTTCGCCTAAAGCCAAGTTCGCCTGATGACAACTTCGCCTAAAGCCAAGTTCGCCTAAAGCCAACTTCGCCTGATGACAACTTCGCCTAATGCCAAGTTCGCCTGATGACAACTTCGCCTAAAGCTAAGTTCGCCTAAGGTTTAACTTCGCCTAAAGCTAAGTTCGCCTAAGGTTTAACTTCGCCTAAAGTCAAGTTCGATTAGAGAATATATTAAAACGATAAGTAAAAGTAAGCTAATACTAGGCCACCAGATTAGATCAGGCGAGTATTGATACGTGTAACTTATACAGTCAGCCGAGCACAGTTAAAGAAGGGATTTACAACTATCAGAGGAAGAAGCAGAGTTCAGGTGAGTTTCTAGCCCCATTCCTTGTTATGTTTTCGGGGCTGTGTGCATACTCGATGTGTTGTTAATACATTTATCCTAAGTGATAAGTGTATGTCATATGTGATATATGTGATGGATATGAATGATTGCTTGTCGGTACGCGAAAGATCTTCGGATATTGCGCGTACTGTCAGGTTAAAAATAAAAGTACGAATACTATATATCGAAGATGTATGAACATTACAAATGAATACTTGTCGGGGCGTGAACGATCTTCGGATATTGCACGTATCGACAAGGGGTATGGTTGTTAATGAATGATGTAAAGAACGTCTAGAGTGTTTTTATGCTATAATGTAATTATTGTATATGTGAAGTATGTGTATACAGGTACACGAATGGTATGTGAGTTCTACGTTCGACATAGTAAGTTAGGATGGCAAATCCCTCTAACTTATGTTGGGCATAGACTTGGCAGGTGATGGCGTAGTTAAGGACTGCGAGCCTTATACGTGATGTAGATGATAGATGCAAACGTAGATAGGGACGGTGGGCCTTATACGTGTTATAGGAGATAGACGCCAACGTAGATAAGGACTGCGGACCTTATACGTAACGTAGATAAGGACTGCGGACCTTATACGTAATATAGATAGGCGTCAGCACAGGAAAGGACTGTGGACCTTATACGTGCTTTAGCATGGGGAGGACTGCGGACCTCATACGTGCTATGAATTAGGTTGCAACATAGGGAAGGACCGTGGACCTTGTACGTGTTGTGGATGTATGATGGTATAGGGAAGGATCGCGGACCTTGTACGTACCATGAATGGTGAACATAGGTAAGGACTGCGGACCTTTTACGTGTTCACGATCGTGAGTACAGGTATAGACGGCGGACTATGAACGTACTCTCGGTAGACTGAGGTTAGTGATTGTAGATATGTATGTATGTATGGTAGCAAGTATGTATGTAGAACAGAAGGGTAACTAGTGAAGTATGGATATGTATCTTCGGATATGTATGTATGTGTTGTATTGTATGGCGTACGATTAACTAGAACTCACTCAGCGTAGCTGACTTTTAGTATGCACGCAGGTGAGTAGGATGAGGCAGCTCGCTTGAGGAGACACGTGGCACTGAATAAGAGGCTGGCATTGGAAGACTCAAGACGTTTAAGTTAATGTTCGTTAATTTTGAAAGACAAAATGATGTTTCAAGACAAGACGTGTTTTGTTACGAAATGTTTTATGAAAGCTTTTATATTCCGCGAATGTTTTAATTAACTCTGATATTTAGAACTGCGTTTATGAGTAAATCCAACGCTAAAGTAGGGCCACCGGGTTCGGGGCCTTACACATTATTTATTTGGTTGTATATTTATTTCGCACTCGTATAGGTTGTAACCGGATCCTCGTTTGGGTTTCGGTTTCGTGGTAACTCGTTTATTTCCGTTGCATTTTATTCGTTAACATATTAATATGATTAATATCTATTTAAACGAATAAATTAAAACCGGGTTTAATTGTTAAACCGTTTCTTTTACCACCATTGAAACCCAACAGTGGTATCAGAGCCGTGGTTACAACATACATGTTGATACCGGTTCGTTTAACCGGATCTATATCATAAACTTTAATCGGTTAAAGTTTTTGATATGGATTTGATTTTGGGTAATTCTGGATTTGGTCTAAAAAAATTTGTTTTATTTTATTTGACCAAATTAAAACGACCCGAATATTATTGTTTTGAACATGTAAATCCGGCCCCGACCTATGTTTGTTTGGTTGTGTTTGGTTGTTGAGCTTGTTTTTGGCCATATGGATGGTTCAAAGTTGTAAACGGTTACTTTTATTTTAAGGTTTTCTTTTTGGCCATATGAATGGTTCAAGTTTGTAATAGGAAAATTTATTGTTAGTATTATAAATTTTGTAATTGAGAAAACCCGAAGATAACAGACGACGGGCTCATGGAGTCGTTGGAGTTAGTGGGAGTTCGGACAAGATGACGGGATGCACCATGAAGTCCATCCTTGTGATTGTTTTGTGTTGTGACCCCTTGACCCGATCGGTCTTGTTAATTGGCCCTAGCGAGAACGATCACCTTTATTGGACATAAGGATTTACATATTATTATTTGCTATTGTGATTGCTTAGATTGTTTATAATAGGTTATAATATCACCAACCTAATACCAAATAAATTTAAAATGAACAATTTTAATTAACCAATTATGTTTTACAAATTAAAAGCTTTTTGATTTTCAAAACTAATAACTTAATAAATTTTCTATTAACTTAAAATTGGTTAGCCGTATCGCGACAAATTTAGTTTTAATAGGTTATTTAAAACTAAGTGTCCTGAGAGATGAAAGGATTCATCAAGTTGTAACGATAATATACAGTAAAATTTGAATTTTTACTCTATTCGGTAATTTTAAAATTAATCCCTATTTAAAACCAATAGTCTATGCCAATCCTACTACAAGTCAAACTTGAGGCATACTGCAAAATTTCAAGTGTTTGGAGCTACAGCACCGCACTTGTTTTCTAGCCAATCCCATCAAGGTGAAAGTGTTCCATTGACACATCCGGCCCTTTCACATGTGACTATACTTGGACGACTATTACTTTACTCTCCTGTTACGTGCTACAGTTGTCTGGAGACTTAAAGTGGGCATAGATGAGGCTTGACGTAGATGTCGTGCTCTAATCAAAAACAAGTATTTATGAAGCTTAAATACCTATAACTAGTACGGGTAAGTAAGGTCGTCTCCACAGGGAATCAGTGGAAAGTGCAAGTAAAGTTCATTACTATTAATTAATTAACTAAAGCGGACAATCGATGTCAAGCAGTTTGTAAAGATGATTATAAGAACACACGATTACTTTTAAAGCTGTAAACAATTATGAGAGAAAGATTCACTTCAGGTTCAGGTAAAGTGATAACTGACTAATCACAGATTCTTTAATATTAATTGCGCAGTAATTACTAAACCTAACAGTTGGGTTGTGAGGACAAACGATACCCTAACCGAATTTTTGACACAACTGAACTCCGGTTTACCCAATTACCAGTTTAAAATATGAAAATTAGTTATAAGCAATGACTAACGATTATTGGTTCAATGACATAAGAGCTAACCCTACATGTGATGAACACAACCAGATAAGTGATGCAAAGTTTGACAATCAAAATCATAAACTGTTTAAACAATCAATTCGTAATGTAAAACAAGATTAAAAATAATCAATCAAGTTTATAATCATTCAAAACATAGAATCTGATCAAAGTTAGTTTACACAAAACCCTAGCCTAAAGTGAATATAATGGTTTAGCCTGACATCGGCATCACGAAGGATTCGCTTATCTGATGAGAGGATGAAAGCATGCGATGAACGGATGAACCGGAGGCTTCGGGATGGTGGAAAATCATCCCAGGGCTTGTACTTGGTTGAAGGAATGAAGGATATGTCGAATGGGGGCTGAAAACTGATTATATCAAAGATAGGGTTATTTTTCCCGTCAGGAGGATCTTAGCGCGTTACTAACATCCCAGGAGTGTGATTTTTGCGCCGCGCTAAAGACTCAAAATTCTGATGATCTTAGAGATACGCTGACATCACCATCAGGACCCTTTTGCACCGCGCTAAAGGCGTCTGACAAAATTTTCTTTATTTTCTTCATTTATTTTGCATAGGAAAGCGTGCCAATCATCATGAGTCTTCTATATCTTCTTTCCAAGCCCGTAATTTATCCCGATAAGCGTCCTTAACGTCAAGTATCCTGAAACACATAAACACGCTTGAAGTATCAAAGTTCACATAATATTTAAACTAAAATTAAACAAATAATATAATAATATACACGACTTTTGCCCAACCATCAAGGCTAAACGTATCTACTAGGCAATCGTTGTCTTAATATGCCTCATAACCGAGAGTTGTGCTCTATTCGCAATTGGCAATCGTTGCCAGTCTGCCTAACCACTTATTAATGTTGTGTGCTACAGCTGCCTTTAATAACCAGAAGCCAGATTCTCAAGTTCCTATTTTATTAATGTTATTGGGTCATTAATAATAAGATTACAACGTCGAAAATACTAATTAAATTTACTTTTGCTTTATTAATCAGATGTCATCAAACGAAAACTCACCCTACGCCCTTAAGTCTATCCTTGAGAAGGATAAACAAAACGACACCAACTTCATCGAATGGCACCGCAACTTGAGACTTGTTCTCACCATGGCAAAGCGCCTGTATGTTCGCGATGGATCTGTTCCAACCGAGCCTGAAAACAATACAGCCGCTGCTCGAAAAGTTCTTGAGAAGCATAAGGATGACTCGACTGATGTCTCCTGCATTATGCTAGCCACCATGACTTTTGAGCTTGCTAAAGGCTTAGAAGAATTTGGTGCCTATGAGATTCTTGAGCAAATCAAGGGTATGTTCCAGAAACAAGCCCGTCAAGAACGCTTCGACACCATGAAACAACTCATTAGCTGCAGGAAGGCAGAGGGGTCTCCCATCAGTGCGCATGTCCTTAAGATGAAGGGGCACATCGATCAACTCAAGAAACTTGATTATCCCCTGCCTGATGAGATGGAAGCTGATTTCATCCTAAACTCTCCCCCAGCTCTTATGACCAGTTCGTAATGAATTTCAACATGAATGCCTGGGTGAAGACAGTGCCGGAACTTCACAACATGCTCAAAACGGCTGAGATGAACATTCCTTCTAGGACCAATCAAGTTCTGATGATCCGATCTGCTGGTGTGAAGAAGCCTAAACCCAAGAGTTAGGGTTACAAGGGTAAAGGCAAGAATAAGGTTACTATTGCAGCCAAGTTTGCCACCAACACTAACAAGAAAGTTGCAAAGCCACCACCGCCGCCCTTTGAGGAGCGCCAGTGCTACAAATGCAACAAGATGGGGCACTGGATGCGCAACTGTCCCAAATACCTTGCTGAGATCAAGATGAAGAAAGCCAATGGGGAAGGCTCTTCTCGAGGTATTTCCATATACGTTATTGAACTTTTCACTGTCTCTAGCAACACATGGGTATTTGATACCGGATGTGGTTTCAACATCATTAATGTCTTGCAGGAGCCTAAGAAGTGGAGGAAACTGAATAAAGGCAGCAATGACATCATCGTTGGCGATAGGAAGAGAGTACCGGTTCTGGCAATTGGAGTATTTCATTTTACTTGTCCATCTGGCCTAGTTTTTCCTTTGAATAATTGTTTGTATGCTCCTAGCTTGACTAGAAACATCGTTTCAGTTTCTTTGTTGTTTGAACAAGGTTTTAAGTTTAGTTTTAATGGCATGGTTATTTCTGCTTACTTAAATGATATCTTTTATTTTGAGGCTAAACCTCGAAATGATATTTATGAGATTGATGTTCAAACAAACAATAACGTATATAATCTTTCAAAACGTATCAGATCTGGCATCAATGATACATTTCTATGGCATTGCCGAGTTTGTCACATAAGCAAGGCAAGAGTTAAAATACTACAATCCGAAGGGATTCTTGAATCCACAGGATCGGACTCTTTTGACGATTGCGAATCTTGCTTAGCTGGCAAACTCGCCAAGGACTCCTTCACTCATAAAAGTGAACGAGCAAAAGATCTATTAGGACTCATGCATGCTGATGTGTGTGGACCTTTCAGATCTATGTCTAGAAACCATGAAAGATACTTCGTTTCTTTCATCGACGATTACAGTCGATATGCTTATGTGTATCTTATGAAACACAAGCATGAAACTTTTGAAAAGTTCAAAGAGTTTCAAAACGAAGTGGAAAACCAACTTGGTAAAACCATTAAGACACTTCGATCAGATCGAGATGGAGAGTATCTCAGCTCAGAGTTCATCACACATCTAAAGGAGTGTGGAATTGTTTCACAGCTCACTCCACCTGGCACACCCCAACATAATGGCGTGAGCGAGAGGAGAAATCGAACTTTGCTAAACATGGTTCGATCGATGATGTGTAGAACTAACTTGCCTCACTCCTTTTGGGGTTTTGCCCTTATGACCGCTGCCCACATTGTCAATCTGGCTCCATTTAAGAAGGTAGACAAAATCCCATATGAGATATGGCATGGGCGAAAGCCCAATTTGTCTTTCCTTAGAGTATGGGGATGTGATGCTTATATCACAAGTAAGTTTGATGACAAACTCGATCCCCGCGACGTAAAAGTTGATTTCGTTGGATACTATAACCAAAACGGTTATTACTTCTTTCATCCTGATACAAATTTGATTTCTATCAAGAAGAAAGGCCACTTCCTCGAGAAATAATTTCTCAATCGAGGAACTGGAGATAACATTGTTGATCTTGAAGAAATTCCAAGAACCACAAACAACCATTGAGGAAGTTGGAGGGTCTGATCAACAAGTAGTTCTTGCTGATACATCAGACATGAACACGAGCATTCGTAGAAGTAGTAGGACTCCCGTACCAAATTCTAAATACTTATGGCATATAGATGGTCCCAAAGTCTTATTAGTAGCCGAGTCTAACGACGAACCTACTAACTACGAATCTGCTATCTTGGATCCGGAATCTGAGAAATGGCGAGATGCCATGAACGCCGAGATGCAGTCTATGCATGATAACCAAGTTTGGAACTTGGTTGAGCTACTCCCTGATGGTCGGGCAGTAGGGAGCAAGTGGATTTTCAAGAGAAAAACCGACATGCATGGAAATGTGCAAACCTATAAAGCACGGCTAGTCACGAATGGTTTTATTCAAACTCAAGGGGTTGACTATGATGAAACCTTTTCGCTCGTTGCTATGACTAAGTCAATAAGGATATTGCTTGCCATAGCCGCGTACTATGACTATGAGATATGACAAATGGATGTCAAAACCGCTTTTCTTAATGGACATCTGTCTAAGATGTTTATATGGTTTAGCCTGAAGGTTTTGTCGATCCTAAATATCCTAATAGGGTTTTCAAATTATAAAGGCCATTTATGGACTTAAACAAGCATCTCGCACTGGAATCTTCACTTTGATGAGAAAATCAAAGAGTTTGGTTTTATCAAAAATGAAGATGAGCCATGTGTTTACAGAAAGGATAGTGGGTACACTATATCATTCCTCATCTTGTACGTGGATGATATACTGATCATTGGAAACAACATTCATATTCTTAAGGAAGTTAAGCACTGGTTGGAATCTTGTTTTGCAATGAAGGATCTTGGTGAAGCCACATATATTCTGGGAATAAAGATCTACCGAGATTCTAAGCGACTTCTAGGGCTAAGTCAAAGTACTTACATAGACAAAGTAATTGCACGCTTCTCAATGGAAAACTCCAAGAAAGGAGCTGTTCCAATGACTAAAGGAACCGTGTTGAGAAAATCGCAATCTCTGGCAACGGACATTGAATCTAATCATATGCAAGCAAATCCATATGCTTCTACGGTTGGTTCAATCATGTATGCTATGTTATGTACTAGACATGACGTCTCGTATGCCTTGAGCATAACGAGACATTTTCAACAGAGTCCTAGCATTGCCCATTGAACTGTTGTAAAGAACATTCTAAGGTACTTGAATAGGACTAAAGATATGTTCTTTGTGTTTGGGGGAGTGGAAGAGGAGCTCGCTGTAAGGTGTTACACTGATGCTAGCTTCCAGACTGACCGAGATGATTTTCGCTCACAGTCAGGTTTTGTTTTCACTCTCAATGAAGGAGCTATTTATTGGAAGAGCTCCAAACAAAGTGTAGTGGAGGATTTTACCACCGAATCCGAGTATGTAGCTGCATCAGATGCTGCTGAGGAGGCTGCTTGGATGAAGAAGTTCATCACCGACCTCGATGTGGTTCCGAGTTTCTACAAACCAATCAGGTGTTCAGTGATAACACAGGTGTTATTGCTCAAGCCAAAGAGCCAAGGTCTCATCACAGAACCAAGCATATCCTAAGAAAGTTCCACCTTATTCGAGAAATATTGGAACGAGGTGACATTGTGATAAGTAAAGTAGACACATATCAAAATCTAGCTGACCCGTTCACTAAGCCGATGACTCAGGACAAGCATGATCAGCATAGAGATGCTATCGAGCTTAGACTTGCTAGTGATTTATTTTGATTTAGTATTTGGATGAATGAACGTTTAAACAGTTATACTTTTCAGTTCACTTTTGATTTAATGGTTAAATGCAAACGTTGGATGATACAATTGTTTTCTTTTTAATACGTTTAATCCGTGAATATTGTATTCTAAATTATCCATAGTCGGTCAGATTCATGGGAACGATTCTGAATTAAGACTATTTTGACTTTAGACTCAAGGAGTTAACTTCCAAAGTCACAGACCTCATTATTAATGACGTTGGATGTAACTCACATCAAAGCATCTTCATGGATCTTGATCATAAGATGTTTTGATAAAGGTATGCTCATTTAGTATCCTTAGACCTGAGATACATATTGGAACTTTCGTTTATCGAGGAATATTCTTTGATCATGTTAACCACTGTTGCGTAACTGCCGGTCATAAAGGCATTGATTGGGAATATTCTGGAGTTCAGTGGGAGTTGTATGTAGTCAAGATGAGATTCTGTACTCTTACATGAAATGTAACAGCTAGACATATTGGCGCCCTCGTTGATTCAAACTAGTAAAGTGTGAGGCCTCACCCAAACTTACTGTGTGTTTGATTGGACCACTTTAACTCAATATCGAGAACTACAATAATTGAACATTATATGAGATTGATTTGATCCATGTCTCATTGTTCAATTGAGGTCTTATACATAAATGATAGATGACAACAATTACTATAAGTTCATTATCTTGCAATAACGTATTCCAAGATATTTTGGTTATGAATTTAAAAATGTCATAATTAGTTGGGGACAACTATGTGTAGCTAGAACGCCTCTAACTGTCAGCGTTATGCTACTTGATACAAATCTGTCCAAGTGGGAGACTGATGGAAAAATGGTCGGTTCGGGTCAAGTTGTAACATCCCGAAATTTCTAAAGTAATATTTAATATATTATTTTGTCGGGTGAAATAAACGAGTTAGTGGAACGATAATAATAATAGCAAAATTATGAAGACTTAGTAGGATAATTAGATGGGATTAGATATGGACCAAAAGGAAATATGGGCCTTCGGTCCATGGGCTTAAGGGAGTATAAATACCCCCTTAAACCCCAATCCTTTCCATTCCATCCATTTATCCATCCTAATCTCTACACACACCCAAAACACACACGACCCGAACCAAGATCCAAAGGCGAGGACCCGAGCTTGTTGGTGCTAGATTGTCGTGACGAACCAAAGCAACAAGACCAGCTCGTGTTCGTAGTTCGACTCATTTACGGTACGTTTATATCGAGAACTTGTTCGTTTAGGTTTGGATTAGTATAGAAATGATAGATCTGTGTTTGTATGGTAAAAACGAATCCAACAAAGCTAAACTTACTGAAAATGGTTATGATTTGATGGGTTAATCGATTGATAAAAAGAACCCGTAACCTATATGCCTAAATCGCACCCTTTAAACATCGATGTTAGGTCGATTTGATGGTTGGGGTTTGTAGGCGCTGGTCAGACGATTCCGTGGATACCTAAATCGAGTTATTTGGTTAAGAAACGAAGATCATTAAGGGATTTAAGCACGAACAGTAGCTGCAGCCGACAACTTCGCCTGCAAGCTAAGTTCGCCTGATGAACTTCGCCTGCAAAGCTAAGTTCGCCTGATGAATTTCGCCTGCAAAGCTAAGTTCGCCTGATGACAACTTCGCCTAAAAGCTAAGTTCGCCTGATGACAACTTCGCCTAAAAGCTAAGTTCGCCTGATGACAACTTCGCCTAAAGCTAAGTTCGCCTGATGACAACTTCGCCTAAAGCTAAGTTCGCCTGATGACAACTTCGCCTAAAGCCAAGTTCGCCTGATGACAACTTCGCCTAAAGCCAAGTTCGCCTAAGGTTTAACTTCGCCTAAAGTCAAGTTCGATTAGAAAATAGATTAAAAACGATAAGTAAAAGTAAGCTAATACTAGGCCACCAGATTAGATCAGGCGAGTATTGATACGTGTAACTTATACAGTCAGCCGAGCTCAGTTAAAGAAGGGATTTACAACTATCGGAGGAAGAAGCAGAGTTCAGGTGAGTTTCTAGCCCCATTCCTTGTTATGTTTTCGGGGCTGTGTGCATACTCGATGTGTTGTTAATACATTTATCCTAAGTGATAAGTGTATGCCATATGTGATATATGTGATGGATATGAATGATTGCTTGTCGGTACGCAAACGATCTTCGGATATTGCGCGTACTGTCAGGTTAAAAATAAAGGTACGAATATTATATATCGAAGATGTATGAATATTACAAATGAATACTTGTCGGGGCGTGAACGATCTTCGGATATTGCACGTATCGACAAGGGGTATGGTTGTTAAATGAAGGATGTAAAGAACGCTTAGAGTGTTCTTATGCTATAATGTAATTATTGTATATGTGAAGTATGTGTATACAGGTACACGAATGGTATGTGAGTTCTACGTTCGACATAGTAAGTTAGGATGGAAAATCCCTCTAGCTTCTTTCGGACATAGACTCGGCTGGTGATGGCGTAGTTAAGGACTGCGGGCCTTATACGTAATGTAGATGATAGATGTAAACGTAGATAGGGACGGTGGGCCTTATACGTGTTACATATAATAGACGACAACGTAGTTAAGGACTGCGGACCTTATACGTATTATAGATAGGCATCAGCATAGGAAAGGACTGTGGACCTTATACGTGCTGTATTTGCGATGTGGTAGCATAGGGGAGGACTGCGGACCTCGTACGTGCTATGAATTAGGTTGCAACATAGGGAAGGACTGTGGACCTTGTACGTGTTGTGGATGTAGGATGGTATAGGGAAGGACCGCGGACCTTGAACGTACCATGAATGGTGAACATAGGTAAGGACTGCGGACCTTTTACGTGTTCACGACCTTGAGTACAGGTATAGACGGCGGACTATGAACGTACTCTCGGTAGACTGAGGTTAGTGATTGTAGATATGTATGTATCTATGGTAGTAAGTATGTATGTAGAACAGAAGGGTAACTAGTTAAGTATGGATATGTATCTTCGGATATGTATGTATGTGTATGTATTGTATGGCGTCCAATTAACTAGAACTCACTCAGCGTAGCTGACTTTTAGTATGCACGCAGATGAGTAGAATGAGACAGCTAGCTTGAGCGGGCACATGGTGGGCGAATAGGAGACTGGCATCTGAAGACTCAAGATGTTTTAATGTAATTGACGTTTATTTTGAAAGACAAGAATGTTTAATTAAGGCAGGTTTTGGATTGCTGTAACGTTTCATGAAAGTTTTTATATTCCGCGAAAGTTTTAATGAACTCTGATTTGTAAGAACTGTGTTTATGAGTAAATCCGACGTTAAAGTAGGGCTACCGGGTTCGGGGCCTTACACAAGTAAACGCGGGTCGACTCGATTATGACCCGGTATGAGTTACACCGAGGATAACAAGCATTAAGTCCACTTAATGGTTAACTGAGCCAGACACAATTAATTATGACCCTCATTGTTTGATTACATCCATTACCAACCTTATAAGTTTAAAGATTATCAAACACCTTCCTTCTAGTTTATAAAGACCTCTATTTTTCTTATTTTTAGTTCTTGTATTTTCCAAGTTGGTTTGGCTTGATAGCATTTGGGATTGTAAATGAAGCAAGTGTTTGAATGAATAATTTGTGAACCGTTTGACAATACATTCATTTATGTTCAGTTGTTTACTTGCTTATCAAATGCATGAACATGAACCGAATTTTAGGCCCATTTAGCCAGAAGTACAAAATGAAACAAATGTTTAATGAATAATTCGTAAACCTGTGGGGCAACATATTCGTTTATGTTCAATTGTTTGAATGAACACTAACCCAATTTTATGCTCGTTTAGCTAAGCGCGCAAAATAAAACAAACGTTTACGTAACAATTCATGAGCTATTCGGCGACCCATTCATTAATGTTCACTTCTTTATCATATTAATGAAGATAGAACCAAATTTCTAGTTCATTCATTTATTGCTCATGTATGTTCAAATATTATATACACATAGGGGTGTTAATTGGGTCAACCCGATCGGGTTTCGGGTTAATCGGGTCGGGTTAGTCGGGTTTTCCTTAAAAAATATCTAACCCGTAACCCGACCCTATTAAGGTTCGGGTTAGTCGATGTGGGTTATTCGGGTTTCGGGTTAGTCGGGTTAACCATGTTACTTTATAATTTTAAGTTGTTTTATGTGTTTGTAACTTGTAGGTTGCAAAATTTCTCATTCCATTTAATTTTCAATTTCTTTTACAAGTAATTATCTTATAATTTCACATATAAACCTATAAATGAACCGAACAAACATGAGCAAAGGCGCCGTATTCTTTCATTTAACTTTTAACGAACACGACACGAACACTTAATCGAACAAATATTTGTGTTCATGATCATTCATTTAAAATATAAACGAAGAATTCACGAACATAATTAAACAAAGATAAACGAACATGAAGGAACATATATGTACATACATTAACGAACACAAACATACATTAACAAACATAAATGAACACATTTAAATAAACACAAACAAACAAATATAAAACATATTAGGGTGATATAATTACTAAATGCAAATAATATTTAATAATTTTCTATTAATACGTAAACGAACATGAACGAACGTAAACAAACTTAAAGAACGATCATAAAAAACATTCACAAACATAGATGAACGAGTGAAATATGTGTTCATGCTCGTTCATTTCTTTAAATGAACACAACGTAAATGAAACATTATTGCCTTTATATTGCTTATTTCACCTTTTAATCATTGTATATAAAGTTAAGTATCCCCACTAATCGGGTTATTCGGGTTAACCCGAAACCCGACATTTTCCCAAAAATAAATCCCGAAACCCGACCATATTAACAATTCGGGTTGACCCGAATAACCCGATTAATACTTTTTGGCCCGGTTTAACCCGGCCCGAATTTGCTTATTCGGGTTCGGGTCGGATCGGGTTAATCGGGTTCGGGTATTTTGGACACCCCTTACACACACATATAGTAAATACTTATTTTTATAAAATAGTTTCATCTTGTTCTAAATGATCATGAGCAACATATAAGAAAATGGATACTAATTATGACATATTAAGTTATACCTTTTATGATAAATGATATTTTCTTTCCTGTATGTACGTATGTTTGATTCCATCTTGAGTAACTGAGTATGAAAAAATTTCTTTTAGTGTACAAGTACAAGAAAAGATATTCTAAACATGTTTGCGTTTATTCATTTATCCATTAACATGTTCGTTCAATTCAATTACACCTAGATAAATCAATAGGCAACTTGCCACAAACATACAATTCTTCTTAGAAATCCTAAAAAAATCCCCTTTGATGGAATATTAGGTATTCAGGTTTAAACATTTATAAATACTATCAAAAGTCGTTTTAAAATTTTAAAAGTATGATAAGAATATAAGATGATGTGAGATAAACAGATAAGTGTTAAGCCATCCATGGATGAATGTATACACTACTACTACTACCTGTAGTCAGTGTTGTAAAAATCGTTAGTTGCTAGTCGGACGGTGGGTTAGGGACTTGCGATTAATCGGATGAGACTTTAATGTATAATTTTCAGTTTTATATATACACGCACAAATTTTTATATGTAATTTTCAGTTTTATACGTACACAAACATATTTTTTCCGGAATCTCGCTGGAAACCTTTGTTTTTTGCTGGAATCTCGGCGGAAACCATTGATTTTGGTCGGAATCTCGCCGGAAACCACCGATTTTGGCCGGATTTGACCATTGACCGATTAACTGGCCGACTAGCCCAAAATTAATCAGTGAAGTGGGAACTAACGATTAATCAAGGATTAATCGATGTCTAGTCGGGATTTTTACAACACTACCTGTAGCAATGTAGATGAAAAAGAAAATGGAACTTGGCTTGTGAATCCAGTATATTAATTATTTTACTACCGGATTTCAATCTATAACATCTAAAAGCAGCAACGCGTGCAGGGGCCAGACCAATCCTTTCAAGGCTCAAAACGAATCGAGAATTCGGGCCTTTTCGAATTTTGATATTACAAAGAAAACAACTAATCACGAATATTTTTATCGTTTCAAATAACTTAAAGATCATTTTCATTAGTTAGTATGCTTGTTTTTGTTTTAACTTTGGTTTAAATTAGAGGTATTATCTAACTGAGAGCATAAAGCTCTAACTTTAGACTTTAGTTTACCTAGACCATGTATAATAAACAACATTATCAAAATATTTCAATTGGTAGATCATTAGCGTCTATTACCTACGTAATGTTTTGTCCTCTCCTTATTGTCATTTTGGATAAGTTATATAAACTTTATACAATAAAAATGTTAGGTTTTAAATTGATGGTATCCGTTCGAATCCTTGTTACAAAGTTTACTTGAGAATTGTCTATTCAGGTCATTTTCCTGACAAATAAATCTTATAAGTTGTATATATATATTTTTGTATGGAAATTAAACAATATATGCAAAATTAACCCAAACATAAAAATAGTGTTCATAATATGTGCTTGTGAAAGAAAAATTGAACATCAACACATTCTATGTGTGTATAAATTAACGTGTTAAACGTGAGAATCAGATAGAAAAATTATATATATAAGTAGAATAATTATGTAATTAAATCATAGAGTTTTTATGTATCACTCTATGATGTAATTACATAATTACTCTATTTGTATATATAATTATTCTACTTGATTCTCACGTTTAGCACATTAATTTCATTTGTATTTAATCCAAACTCTATATATTTTTATATAAACTATATAGTAAACTAGTAAAATCGTCCCTCGGTTGGTTAAGGATGAGTGAGTGGCTCATTCGTCAATGCTTATCACCTCCGTTTTAGTTGGCAGTGCAGGATTGGCAAACAAATGGCTGGCTCGTTCGTTAATGCTTATCAGTTATCATCCCCGTCCATTCCATTTTCACCTGTGTTCGATGGTTTTTAGGCTTTTGTGAATTGCAATTTACTAGCCCAGGAAGTGTTTGAAAGTCCGCTGTAATGTTAAACAAACTTTGTTAGCTAACTATTATGTGGTTTGACCATTTTATTTATTTTAGTCCAAAAAGTTACTTTATATTTTGTCTAAGTTTCATTTTGTTATGCTTTTCATTCATCATAACCCCATGTGTCGTACATGATGGATATTTTTGCAATTAACCAAAACCACACTTAACTCTAATATAACTGTTAAACAATTAACAAAACAAGTAAAAGGATAAATGAAATTTTGGGCATTCTATCAAAAGAAAAATGTACTGCTTTCGATCCTTAATTCGGGTCCGTAAAGTATAAACTAGAAAGATATTCGACTAAGAATCATTTGTGTCCAAAGTTTTATTTTAATTTTCAGATTCAAAAGATTAATTCAATGCTCAATAGAGGATAACCATAAATTATACTTAAAAGAATATTGTGTTTGGTTGGGTTTTTAATGGGTATGAAAGTATACTAATAAATAGTTAAAGAGAAGCAGTCTTGTAACTACCATGAAAAAAATCAATTTAAACATCGAAAAATATGATAAGATAACATGGGATCAGATAAGTGATAAGCTATGCATGAATGTATATGATTTGGCTTGTGAATTTAATATATTAATTATATATTTTAAAATAACATCGCACAATAATTAAAATTATCAAAATATTTTAGTTGGTCGATTAGTGGCGTCTATTACCTAAACAATGCTTTGTCCTCTCTTTAATTCCATGTTTCATTTAATCAATAAAAATGTTAGGTTTAAGGTAAAGGTTGCGGCATATTCTTTCAAACATCCATTCAAATGCTTATTAGAGGGGAAATGACACTCATAGTCTCATAAGTACTACCCATTCACTCCTCAATTCTATATAGTCACAACAACTCCACAAGTACCTTAAAATGTTTTGTATTTTTATTTATTTCTTCAAGTACAATAAATGTCAAAAAATGAATCAATTAATCAATTTTATATGGCAAATCTTTACTATGAAATGAAGTCATGGACCCTATCTACATAGGGTGACAGTGGTGTTGCCATGTAGTTTGGATTGGAAGCCATATATCATACCCATATTGGTATCTCGTCTTCTCTTACAAAGTAATTTACTTGAAATAACTTGTAAAAGGCATACATGACAATTTTCATTCAAGTCATTTTTGTGACAAATAATTCTTGAGTTGTAGTTTTCATGAATGTTAAACAATATGTGCAATGTGTATATAGTTGTAAGACTAGTTTATTTTTCACAGTAAATTCAAACACCAAAAATTGTGTTCGTAATATGGGCATATGAATGTGAAAGGAAGATTGAACATCCAACTATTACTATTAAAATATGTCAAGTCGAGCTACACCTATGGTAGGTTTTCTCTGATGAAGAAATGAAGATAATATGGGGAGTAAGTGGTCTGTTAGAAAAATAAAGGACTTTAACTTGTTAACTTATTGATGTAAATTAAAATATACAATGAATTATAAAGATGTGTCTTAATCGTTTGAATTCACATTGGTTGATGTATGATGAAAAGTGTGTTTGGAACAATGTGTCCAATAAGCAAATGCAAGTTCGCCAAAATATCACTTTCGGTGTCAAACATTTAATCGTAGCAACTGAATTAAAGTCAAAACTAATGGATAAACGTTATTTGTTTCTTTGTTATCTATTTTTAAACGTCTTCCAAATAATTCATTTTACATATTTTCAATGGTTCTTTTTTTTATATATATTTATATGATTTTAACAACAAACTCACACACCTTGACATATTCATAGTTTTACATCACTTTTCTCACCATGAACTTGAACCCTTACGGCCTTACCATTGAAGTTTGGAGAGAAACATCATTCTTATCACAACACCTTAATAACATTAGGTTACAAGCTCTTTGTTATCACAATATATATAGGGGAAGGTTAACGTACAAATGAAATTAACGTGTTAAACGTGAGAATAAAGTAGAGTAATTACATAATTGCTCTACTTGTATATATAATAACTCTACTTGATTCTCACGTTTAGCACTTAACTTCATTTGTATTTGATCCAAGTTGTAACTTATATACTGAAAGTTCATTAAAGAATCATAAAAAATAAAGTACAAAATAAAATTAATGTTTATTAAGTAAGAAAGAAATAGGAATAAAACAAAAACAAACATGGCATGTATAAAGGATTTCACAATTTAAAACCGAATCATGAGCACCGTTAGACATTTTTGCTAAAAGAGTATAGAAAATCAATTCAAAATTTTACATTTTGGCCTTGAGATAGAAACGCTTCATTGCTACTTTGAAAGAAAATCATTCAAATGGCAGTGACTATTTTTAGAAATTTACTAGTTTTAAATTGATGATGATTTTTGAAAATATACTATGTATATATACTCTCCATTTGTAATACGCCTAAACACACTTACAATTTTTCACACAAAGATATTCTGATTATAGCGATCAAGTTTCCCCTTTTTATTCCCTAAGACTAACGTGATTATTTTTAAACTGTGTTCTAGTTGAATTCATAGTTACACTAACTGATACGTTTGTAACGTCAAATTGCGTTGGACGTTATTACTTTTTAATTACACTTTTAACGAATATATTAATAATTAAAGGCAATAAGATTAGAATTAGTTATGGATAAACATATTAATCTTTATCGATAACTAACTCTATTTTCACCTTTAATCATTCAAAATATCTATCAAAAAAATAAAATCAAAACGTAATAACATCTATCTATTACCGAAACGCCATCTATCTAACTCATTTAATATACAGATCATATCTTCTTATAAACTAGTTTCTAAAAATAAACGTGACTGAAGAGGTAGGTCCCAGCAGGGCCCAGTTGGACCCGCAAGACTCACCTTGAAGAGGGACGTCTGCGCAAAGACCAACTGGTTCCGCAGGACCCACCATGCTCAGAGAGATGAAGACCTTACGCGCAGTACGCCAGCTGTTCCCGCAGGAAAAGCCTCCCAATGGTGAAGTACCCCGCCTGTTCCCGCAGCTGCGGATACAAGCCATCAGGGAAGGCTACCCGCACTAATAGCAAGGCTACACGCACAAGGCACTAACTCTCAATAATTCAGTAATGTCACCTGAAGAAGGAATGAGCAAGGCGGGAATACTCCCGCCCAAATGAGCCAGTCCGTACGCTTCTGGAGGATCTTTTGTACTATACCTGCCAAGGTATGGACAAAATAGACAAGATCTGACCAAAGCAGCCCATGAACCAATCACAGGGTGACAGCTCACTAACAACAGTACGACGAGGAGCACGCTCCAGTACAAAATGTCACTATCAGCCGCTGCCTACTCACCAACCCTTGTCGTGGCACGTACATAGCCTGCAGTTGGTGGAAAAGGAATAGTACACAGCCGGCCATATCACTATCAGCCGCTGCCTACCCACCAACCACCAGCATGGCACGTGCGTAGCCCACAGTTGGTAGAAAAGGAATATTATACAGCTGGCTGTACCTGCTTGGAAACCTACCTTCGGCTATAAATACTCCAACACCTTGGAACGGTATCATATACTATAATATACCATCACATATCTTATCTGCTCTAGCTATTTCTCTTAATATACATTTATATTCAGAGCAATCTAGTCTGATTCTCACGCCGGAGGGTGGTCACAAGGAGGTACCCCCCCTTCTCAGTGACGAGCTCACGGTGTCTGTTTTGCAGGTCATCAGAAGAATAACCATTTTTGCCGGACCTAACCCTCGTGGGAAACATCTACTTGACCCTAAGATTATCCGTAATCTGCCGGGGTCACTTAGTGTTTCTTCATTGGCGCCATCCGTGCATAAAAGCTAGAACTAATTTTCTCAGTTTTTTCAAAACCTCTGGAAAGATGGTTAAGGTTACTCCGGTGCCAAGGCCAACGAGTGACCAAGAAACTCCGGTAACCACAACCCCAGCTACTGGGGGGAACACCTTACGAACACTACCCCGGTTACCCAAGCCGGGGCAAGTGCAGTAAATAATCCTCCCCTAGGATTCACCGATACCCAGTTGGAGAGACAACAGACGAGGCTCCCCCGCCAAACACTTGATCAAGTTAAAGCGTGGGCAGAAGCACGTCAGAAGGAATTCCAAGCTGAGTTGGATGAACGCTTACGTTCACTCCAACAGGCTGACGAAATCGGAAGCACTCGACAACAGCTCAACATGAGTAATGAGTGCGAGTATGATAAAGATTGGGAAGAATCTGACAGTGACGCAAACCCGCGCCATAGGGCGAAAGGGAAGCGTAAACAAGCAGATTTCCACAGAAGAAATTTTGGATAAACCTTTAAACCAAAAAACGTGGGTGGAAACCCACGTGACTTCTCTAAAACCTTCAGACCAACTGTTGCAAATGCGGGAACGTCCAAATTTGCAAGGGACATTGCGGAAGCAATTGCCCCGAAAAGTGCCAAACAAATGTCCAACATAGGCACAAATGATGGTATATCTGACCCAGACGATCATTTGAACAGATTCATAGCGGGGGCAACCGTCAGCAATTGGACGGAACCCACGTGGTGTTACATGTTCCAAATGACGCTTGTTGGGGCAGCCAGAGCGTGGTTCGACCGTCTACCGGTCCATCACATCTACGATTGGGCAGACTTCCAGCAGAAGTTCAGCCAACACTTCAATCAACAAAGAAAGTATACTGAAGAGCAATGGACGATCCTCAACTGCATCCGAGAGGAAGATGAGTCTTTACTAAACTTCATCACGCGCTTCAATTCAAAGAAGCTAAGTCTGGACACTATTAGCGAAGATCTTGTTCGCGCTGCTTTCATCCAGGGCGCGGAAGACCCAGAGCTCATCCGCACCTTAACGGGTAAAGATGGCATGCCATCCACGTGGGATGCCATCATGACAGCAGCTAAACGCTTCGCGGAAACGGAAAAGCAACAGGGTAGAGATCTTCCCCAGAGCACAAACCTCTACACTCAAAAAACAAGAGAAAACAACGTCCTTACCGCCCGACAAAACAAAAAGAGGAAGCTTGGTATTTGGCAGTCAAGGGTAAACTTTGACACCTCATCCGGCTCGCACCCTCGGTTAGGCGGAAGGGATAACATGCAGTCATCGAACCGGAACTCCAGATGGACACCACTCACCAAAAGCGTCACCGAAATATTTGCCACCGAGAGGCTCCCATGGCCAAAGGCTCCAATAATCCGACAGCGTCACAACGCTGATCAGAGCAAATCCTGTGACTTCCACAGGACAAAAGGCCATACCACGGAGGAATGCGTATCCTTGAAGGACGTCGTCGAAGCATTCGTCAGAAATGGGAAACTCACTCACCTCGTGGCGTAATGGACGCTAAGCAGGCTAATGCGTGTATAACCCCAGTTGGGGAAAACACGGATGAAACTGCAGCTTCAATGTTGGAGACTACATACTGCGTAAACAACGAGATTCCGAACCAGATGCATATCGGCTCGAAAGGCTCGATGACACCCCCATCCCAAGAACATGGAAGGGAGCTCAATTACACAGGCTGCATGTAGATCAATTCCAAACTTGTAAAGAAAAGGCCTAGAGCCACTTCTAATGGAAATGATTCTCCTTATCACATTGACGCTGATGGTCTTACATTTATACTTATGATCTGACCACACTGATATGCCGGTATTC
This sequence comes from Bidens hawaiensis, assembly GCF_021521415.1. Lineage (NCBI taxonomy): Eukaryota > Viridiplantae > Streptophyta > Magnoliopsida > Asterales > Asteraceae > Bidens > Bidens hawaiensis. Next base: position 1,347,739 of record NW_027491366.1, on the reverse strand, counting down.
ACCGCATAAATAAGTGGGGAAGTAAGTCGTTGCGTGTGGAAGGCGGCAAAACCCGCATAAACACAAAATGGCAAAAATTTCTAAGGAAAAGATGAGGAAAACCTTCACGCAGGTCAGTTATAAGTGAAGATTGGTCATCCCACTAAATGAAAGTGACGGTCCTACCCGCACAACCATGATAGAGGAAACTGAACATTAACCTATTGACAACCGCACGTCGAAAGGTTAACTTATTCAAAACACTGATATGTCGGTATTCACCGCATAAATAAGTGGGGAAGTAAGTCGTTGCGTGTGGAAGGCGGCAAAACCCGCATAAACACAAAACGGCAAAAATTTCTAAGGAAAAGATGAGGAAAACCTTCACGCAGGTCAGTTATAGGTGAAGATTGGTCATCCCACTAAATGAAAGTGACGGTCCTACCCGCACAATCATGATAGAGGAAACTGAACACTAACCTATTGACACACACGCGTCGAAAGGTTAACTTATCCAAAACACTTGGAAAATTGCTAAGTTAAACTAAAGTATGCACGAGCGAATCATATATTGTTTATGAGGCAAAACAAGTGCCAAATTAAACTATAATATGCATGAGCAAGTCATATAACGTTTATAAAGCAAGTCATTAAGTGAAAGTGACGGTCCTACCCGCACAAACATTTATATTTCATAAAAAATTCAAACATTACAAGAATGGCCAGGTATCTACCCGCTTACAGTAATGTAAATCTATCCTAACGGTGGGAAGGGATCTCAAGGTTCAAACTTCAGGACCACTCCCTCCAAACCCACTCGAACCCGCACCATCAGTTGGCTGTGGCGGTTCAAGGAAAGCCTTGAGAATAGTTAGCCCATCATCAGCAGCAGCAATTTCGTTCACCTTCTCCACCACCGGATGCGGGAAGGCAGCATACTGGTTCACTGCTTGGTCGTAAGTAGCTTCAGTGTCCACATCATAAAGAGGGAAGTTGGAAGGCGGGATGCCCTTCTCAACAAACCCCAGACCAAGCAAGAAACCAGCCTTTTCCCCATCCTCAAGGGAAGCGTTGAGGGCTGCGCTCATGGCATCGTCATAAGATGTGTTCGTGAAGATCCGATGCACAACCTACAAAAAAAATATATATATGTATCAACTTTTCTAAGTATAAAGAAAAGCGTAAAGATATTATGAAGCTACGCATACCTGCGACAACGGTTCTCGTAGAAGCCATTCCTTGGTGATCAGAGCTTCCTGGAGGGCAGCTTGAGCTTGGTCACGGGCGCGTTCGGCTTCATTTTTGTTAAGGTTGGCAAGCAACACTTCCTTAGCAGCAGCCTCTTCAACGCCCTTCAGCTTACGCTCAGTGTGGTCAAGCATACCCCTCTGGTCCAAGATCTCTTGGAGCTTTTTGGCATCTTCTAAAGCCAAAGCATCATGAGCCTGCTGAAGCCTCTCTAGTTTGGCTTTAAGCTCCTCATTCTCAGCGCGCAAAGGCTCAGCAATGGCTTCAGCTCTGGTGGCCCTCTCGGTCGCGTTCCGCGCAGTTTCCTTAGCCAACCTAAGCTGTTCGTTAACAGCTTCGGTAGCCTTGGAACGGGCCTCGAGCCGGGCCTGAACTTCAACCTCGAGGGCCTTGAAGGCCTTTTCCTTCTCCGCAGCAATGGAGGCAAGTCTCCTGTTCTCCTCCCGGATAGCCCGCGCCTGAGCCACTTCCTGGCTACGCGCCACCTTTAACTTGTCGTTTTCACGACAAAGCAACTCGACGCGCGGCTGCATCCGGGCAAGGAGAATCCGAAGCTCATTCGTCAGCCTACCCTCCTGGTAGCTAGACATGGCTTCCTTCAACGCACCACTTGGGGCTGCGTGACGCGCCCACTAGACGCAGTCCACAGCCGTTCGAAGGGTTGTTCCCCGGCGGATGTTCCACCGTGGAACGTACACCTCATTGGAATCCGAAACTGCAAAAACAAAAAGCGGTTAGGAAAAAATGATAAAAAAAAGAAAAAAAAAGAAAAAAATATAATAGGCCAAAATAACCCTACGCACCTGTAGGGTCGACAACAGGCCGGTAGCCGCCAAACCCATCACCCGAACCTAAGGGATATCCATCCAAGAGGTCAGGCAGATGGGAAGGAGGCAGAGATTGGCTAGAAGCCCCAACCCTGAACATACCTGATGAACCGGCCGGGGACGAGGTAGTCGCCGGTGCCGGAGGCACGGTTGAAGCCGCCGCGGTAGAGACCATCGGAGGTGAACTCACTGGAGGTAAACTCACAACCGAGGCCGCCGCTGCCGCCGCTGCGGAGGAGCCAGTGAAGGATGCAGTAAAGATGGCACTGACAGCCGGCGGAGATGACGTCACAATTGGAACAGTTGCCTCAACGGGATGAGCAACTGAACCAACACTGCAAACAGGCGCAGCCGCCTGGGTCATCGCCTCGGGTAGATTGACCAAACCTACCGTCATGGGTCCAGAGATGCTCCTTCCCGCTCCACTCTGGAATGCGGTTGCATCCACGCCTGCATGAAGACAAAATATTAAAAACAATGGCGGAAAGAATTGCGGGTAAGATTAATTTATACTTACGAGTTTTCTTGAGCTTGAAGGTTCTGACAGGCGGGGACGAACCCGATGGAGCCGGCCTCTTCACGCCGGTCACCGTCTTCGTATTGGGCTGCCCGGAGGTGACAGCTGTCTCAACCTCCGGAACAGTGGTCTCACCATCACCAGGGTTCCCCACTGCCTCCTCGCTTTCGGTTTCCGAGTCGGACCGATTTCCCTGATCGGCGATGGAGGCGACCTTCGCCTTGCCCTTCACACCGGCAGCTTTCTTCTTCCTCACGAAGGCCCATCTGCGGATCCCTCATCAGAAGATGATAAAATTAAGGAAACTCCAGCAGAGGTTTGAGCATGAAGAGGGCGAGGGTTAAAGAATCCCTTACCTGGCCGCGTGGCGCTCAAAGTCTCGTGGCCCGGCGGGTAGACCTCCACGAACCTATCCGCCGTTTGCTCCAGGATGGGCAACTCGTTCTCATCAAGAGCACGAGTACCCAGCCAAGCGGGACCACCGCTCTCACGCGGTTGCAGAAGAGATTGCAAGTTGTTTCCCTCTGAAAATAAACAGAAAAACAGTTAGAAGAAAAACCCTAAATCAGCAAAAAGAGATGGAGCATACCGTAGGGAATAGAATTCGAACCGTATTCAAGGATGATAGGTACTTGCGGCGTCCCAGAACCGGCATCCTTCCATACTCGGCTCATCCCGAGCATCACCATCCCAGACTCCGCAAAGCGGTAAACCGGAGTCTGGATCCGGGAGATCTTGGTAAACCATTCAGTCTCCTGGTAGTTGGAGGCGTGAAGGTTGGGGAGTGCTCTCCCGTTCTTGAACGTCATCGCTATGGGGACGACGCGAGCGGAGATATAGAAGAACTCCTGCTTCCAAGACCGAAGACTGCGCTCGGTAGCACAGATCTTCAAACCCTTGATCCGAATGATCAAGGTGTACCAGCCCTGGATGCACCTCCAGGAATAGAAGGTCATCAGGCGGTCGACGTGGGGCTCAACGCCCAGAATGTGGCACACCCATTCAAAGTGGCGAACCTTTGCGATCGCTATCGGATGCACCTCCGTTAAGTGTACACCGTGTTTCTCCAAAACACGGTACACAAACTTCGTCAATGGGAACCTGAGATTCCCATAGATGAAGAATGCAGCATACACCCCTATCTTGCCTTTGGGGGCATCGTACACCGTCTGGTGAGGCTCAGGAAACTCAGGCTCGAAAGGCTCGAGCATGAACTTCTTGACGATGTACTGATAAAGGTCGACGGAAAGAGCACACTGGCACTCGCCAGCAGTACTCTTATCGTCCTTGTCAGACGCGGACATCGGGTTCTCAGGGTATACGTCGGACTCTTCGGCAGTAACCTCAGGATCATGAGTACAAGACATGTTGAGGTTGGAAAGAAGAACGATTTCATGAGAATGCTCGACAAAAGTTAGAGTATTCGCCGGAAATCGCTTAGAAGAAGAAGCGAAAGTGTGAGTTGAGATGCATCCTCTTCCCCCTTTATATACCCATCGCAATGAATGCGATGAATTTAATGCGGGGGAGAGGGAAAAGCGCAGGCACAATAAGACAACGACACGTGGAAAGCAAGCTGGCAATAGCTGTCGACAGGACGCGTGCCGTAAAATTCGCGCCCACGCGCCCGAAAACTCGCGCCCACGCGCTTGAAAAAGCGTCTGGAATGACCATATACTGTCACGTCGCTATAACTGCCTGCACGTCCTGAAACTGTCAGAAGAAACTGTCGGACGACGCTAACGTCCCTTCAACAGTTTGGACTGTTCTTATCCTTTCACCAACTCTTCGAATTTCAAAAAGATTCAAAAAGATTCAAAGATTCAAAAATAAGAGGGAATATACCCCCTTACCTTGGTAACCAAGAAACCGTAAGACAAGTGCGGGTACAGTGTCAAGGCGAAACCCTTCACATACTTAGCACCTGCAGGGAATTGAAGCCAAGAATACCTTGGTAACCAACAAACCGTAAGACAAGTGCGGGTACAGTGTCAAGGCGAAACCCTTCACATACTTAGCACCTGCAGGGAATTGAAGCCAAGAATACCTTGGAAATCAAGTAACTATAAGACGAGTGCGGGTACAGTGTCAAGGCGAAACCCTTCACATACTTAGCACTTGCAGGGAATTGAAACCAAGAAAGGGAAATAACATCCACGCATAGCGGGAACGTTGACAACTAGATTGTTTGAAGCTCCAAGATGGAATTGGTTGTTTAACATAATTGATCACTATGTCTAAAACTACCAAAACCTCGTGGAGAATCTACACAAGTGAAACTCAACGCTCCTGACTTGCGAGGAGGTTACACACCTACCCGCATCATACCCAAAGATCAAGCAGAAAAGTCGGGAATTTCTGCATGTGACATTAGGAAAACCGCGGGAAGAATCCCCACGGAAAACCTTAAAACTAAAAACCCTTTTCAAAACCCTTTGCTTAAGTCCAAAAGTTCATCTCACTTATTAACAATTCATGAGAAGAACATTGGACTGGGGGGACTTGAAGAGGTAGGTCCCAGCAGGGCCCAGTTGGACCCGCAAGACTCACCTTGAAGAGGGACATCTGCGCAAAGACCAACTGGTTCCGCAGGACCCACCATGCTCAGAGAGATGAAGACTTACGCGCAGTACGCCAGCTGTTCCCGCAGGAAAAGCCTCCCAATGGTGAAGTACCCTGCCTGTTCCCGCAGCTGCGGATACAAGCCATCAGGGAAGGCTACCCGCACTAATAGCAAGGCTACACGCACAAGGCACTAACTCTCAATAATTCAGTAATGTCACCTGAAGAAGGAATGAGCAAGGCGGGAATACTCCCGCCCAAATGAGCCAGTCCGTACGCTTCTGGAGGATCTTTTGTACTATACCTGCCAAGGTATGGACAAAATAGACAAGATCTGACCAAAGCAGCCCATGAACCAATCACAGGGTGACAGCTCACTGAAAACAGTACGACGAGGAGCACGCTCCAGTACAAAATGTCACTATCAGCCGCTGCCTACTCACCAACCCTTGTCGTGGCACGTACATAGCCTGCAGTTGGTGGAAAAGGAATAGTACACAGCCGACCATGTCACTATCAGCCGCTGCCTACCCACCAACCACCAGCATGGCACGTGCGTAGCCCACAGTTGGTAGAAAAGGAATATTATACAGCTGGCTGTACCTGCTTGGAAACCTACCTTCGGCTATAAATACTCCAACACCTTGGAACGGTATCATATACTATGATATACCATCACATATCTTATCTGCTCTAGCTATTTCTCTTAATATACATTTATATTCAGAGCAATCTAGTCTGATTCTCACGCCGGAGGGTGGTCACAAGGAGGTACCCCCCTTCTCAGTGACGAGCTCACGGTGTCTGTTTTACAGGTCATCAGAAGAATAACCATCTTTACCGGACCTAACCCTCGTGGGAAACAACTACTTGACCCTAAGATTATCCGTAATCTGCCGGGGTCACTTAGTGTTTCTTCAGTGACATAATACTAAGGGTAAAAATAGCAAAGGATAAAGCCACCACCAGTGGTATATTTAGCCATAATAATAATAATATAATAATAATATCTAAATTAAGACCGTAGCCACGTCAGCATGCCTCAGTTTTGAACCGCCCAGCTCTCACTCACGTGTATAGACTCCCTATATAAACCAACCTCGCATTGTCACCCATTCATCCCACCTCATACACCGCCATGTCAACCTCCGATCTCGCCGTCATCTTGCCACGTGTCATCATCGTTTCTCGCCGGAGTCTTCGCAAGAACAAGTTCGTCGATTTTGTCGGTATGTTTCTTCATTAATATGATTGAAATTACAAGGGTTTTGAATCTTTTTCTTTTTAATCGTCAATTTGAATGACTTATGTTGATAAATTAATCATTTTTAACGAATAAGTTTCACCCGGATTGATGGGTTCTGTGTATAATCGTTGGTTTATTATTGCACGTAATGTGTTTGTGAAAATGCCTGAGAGAGATTTGTTTTGATTAATGGGTTAATACTAATTAAGGGTAATAGTTAATAATATGGTAATTCCGTCAATTAACTGGTGAATATTTTTAAGTTTTTCTTTATAATCTTGATTTGCGGATTGTGTGTTTAATTGTTAATTCATTATTGCACGTAATGTGTTTGTGAAATTAGAGCGGTGGAGCCAGTAATTTTATTTGTTCTGTGGGTTCAAGATTTTTTGACGCACAATATATTTCCGGTGTCATTTTTGGGCCCGGGTGGGTCATCGGTCATATAAATAAAATGCAATATCATTATAATTGATAGTTTGTAAAATAGTCAATATTCAATAAAACATTTTGGATTAAAGAAAATACTTCGTATGTTACGTACTACAAAGTCATTTTGAATAATTTTGGGTATTTTTTATACATTATATATGGGTTATTATTTTATTCACCTATTAATAATGTTTATGAGGAATTTTTATAGTTTTTTTTTCAAATTTTTATATTTTATAAAAAATATAATTACTAAATAAACTTTTAAGTAAAAGTTTCTTTAATCAATGGGTTCAAATAATTTAAAAATGATATTTGGTTCTCTCGCATAAAATGAATTGGTTCTCTCAATGAATGGGTTCTCTAGTTAATTCAATACTATAGTCTATATAAACCGAAAAAAGACCTCCCTCAGTGAAAATGCCTGAGAGAGATTTGTTTTGATTAATGTGTTTATAATAGAAAAGGGTAATAATTAATACGGGTAATTTGGTCAATTAACAGGTGAATATCATCTCGATCTTATTGTGGGATATGGAGCTGTGCCGGTGATTGTACCGCGGGTGGCCGGAGTTCATACATTGTTGCACAGTTTCGAGCCGATCCATGGGGTCTTGTTATGCGAAGGGGAGGATATCGACCCGTCGCTCTATGAGGCCGAAGAAACCTATTTGTCTAATGAAGAGTTAGAAGAGATCCGGCGGTTGCATGTTAGCGACACCGCCATCGATAAAGAAAAAGATACCATAGAGCTTTCGCTAGCTCGAATTTGTCTCGAAAGAAATATACCTTATTTGGGAATATGCAGGGGTTCACAAGTCTTGAATGTAGCATGTGGTGGTACACTGTACCAAGATATTGGAAAAGAGTTAGCCAGATTTTGTCTGGAAAATAAGAAGGTGGTGCATATGGATTATGATAACTATGATGGCCACCGACATGCGGTTAAGATTGTTGAGGAAACCCCTTTGCATCAGTGGTTTAGTTATTCTTTAGAAGATGATATGCAGATTCAGGTTAATAGCTATCATCACCAAGGAGTTAAGAGGCTAGCACACCGGTTCAAGCCCATGGCTTTTGCACCGGATGGGTTGGTTGAAGGGTTTTATGACCCGGACGTTTATAATCCAGAAGAGGGTAAGTTTATCATGGGGTTGCAGTTTCATCCTGAGCGAATGAGGAAACCGAATTCGGATGATTTTGATTATCCTGGATGCACTGCTGCTTATAGGGTAATCACTAATCACCATTCTTTTATATCATTAGTGTGTATTAAATATTTAAGTTGTTAATTATTCATATTGTGGTTGCAGGAATTCGTGAAGGCGGTTGTGGCATATCAAAAGAAGCTCAATTGTACTACAAAAGTACCGAAATCTTTAAAGCTTGATAAAGAATTGGAGAAAAAGAGAAACGTTATCGTTCGCAGCTTCTCGCTTGCAAGAAACCTGTATTCAGGCGGTCATAATATACATCAACTTAAAAATTCTGATCTCAAGCCAGGAGCCGAGTTTCTTGAGGTACGATTATTGATTAATGATTCAACCGAACAATAACAGATTGTTTTTAGCTTTTTTATTCAAGTAGTAATGTAATGTTTGCATTGGTTACAGTCAAATATAGCATTGAGTTTGCAGCAAGAAAACAGGTTGATGCAGATGGGCGCAACGGTGCGGAATGCGTCTTCATACATGGAGAGATTGAAGTTGAATGCAAAAAGAGAGAAATTGGCAAGAGTTGTGATGGGAAAGATGACAACTGAACAGTTGTCTGAACTAAACATGTTCTATCACATGATGAGTCAAATATGTGCTGATACATTGGAAAAGAAGCGGCTTCAGGATGTTAATGTTGATCTGTTATGATTAGCTTATGTTGCAGTTAATTGTGTTATGATTAGCTTATGTTGCAGTTAATTGTGTTATGATTAGCTTATGTTGCAGTTAATTGTAGGTCTAAAAGTGTTTGATAATGTGATGATCTTTGCTTTTTCTTTATAAAGAGTCACATGAAATGTTAATGAAATTGGGGAAAAAAGGCCCATCTTTTGCTTTTTTTCAATAACTTGTGGCTATTCCTGGTGATTATGTAATGATCTGTTACATCCATCATCCATGTGTCTATGTTGTACCTATTTATTTGTTTTTATTGTTGCAAATGGGCTTGTGGTTGGAATCTTCTTGGGGTCCTATGGTGTTTATTATCTTTTAAGAGGCTATGTGTAGTGGAGGGGCTACAAATTGAGACGAATTGAAATATGTGGCGCCTAGTCAGTAACGGGTAGGAATTTGTTTTTAGGGTGTAATGGTGTAGGGCTTACAAATAGAATATAATAATAATAAAACCAAAACTCCTCCCGGCGACAAAACCCACCCGTCCCGTTCCCCCCCCCTCGCCCGGGGGCGGTGTTCCCCCTCCCCTCTCCCCCTCCCACAACAAAAAATCGCCCCAATTGCCCATCACATTTCTCCCACTACGCTTGCCCTAATGTGCTAGTAGTTAGGTTTGCTTTGACTTGTTAAGAGTCAATTTGTTCAACAGTCGTTAGTAGTTGTCTTAACTCTTAACATGCTTCTTGCTTAATAAAATTTGAATTGAGGAATTTATGGAATTGGAATTGGCAAATAAATAAGAAGTAAAATTAATGCCAACAAGTATTATCATCTAAAAAAACTTAACGATCCTCTTAAAGTATAAGCAGTTATTTAAAATGTGAAAGAAATCAGAAATCAACCAAAGTAAATAAAATCACGAACCACTTACTGTCGTTATATGTGTCTCGCCACCTCTTCGGCGTGACGGGGTTGGTTTTTGGGGGATACATGAATTTTTTACACTCAATTCAATTTTTTTAAATACCAATTTCATTTTGAAAGAGTATCAAATCTAGTTCCTTCAAACTTCTTTAACGGAATTGAACTGGATAGATGTATATATGTATAGTTGTATACACAAATGGCTTAGAAAATCTTATTTAAGAATTTTTATAGGAATTGAATTGATAGATATGATATGGTATATACAAATGGCTTATGAGATTTTATTTTAGAAATTTTAAAGAAATGAATTTGATAGATGTGCATATGTATATACAATGGCTTACGAAATTATATTTTAGAATTTTTGTTTTGAAAATAAACTTTGGACTTGACATTTACTCATAAATAAATAAATTGGGCTTTGGACTTTTAACGGTGGACTTTGGATTTTAAAGTTTAATCATATTGGACTTTGGACTTAAAACAATTATAAACTTATAATCATGAGTGTACCACATCACATGTATGGGTGAAAAAAAAAACGTACTCAAAACCGGACTCGAAAAAATACACGAAACCAGTTTTTTTATACCCGGGTATTCTATACCCGAAACCAGATTCGACCCTACCCGTAATGCATGGATAGGGTATGCATTTGAGCTCAATACACGTACCTGGAACTAGAGGTGCATAAAAAACCCGAACCCATAACCGTACCCGGATAAAAACCCGGAACCGGTTTTTTTAATACTCGGGTTTTTAATACCCGAACCCGTACCCGACCCTACCTGTAGGGTACGGATAAAGTATGCATTTCGGCACTAAAACCCGAACCCAAACCAGACCCGATTTGTACCCGGTAATACCCGGAAACCCAAACCGGTTCCATAACCAGAACCAGGCTTTTCCAATACCCGAAACCGGACATTTCAAACACCCGATGTATACCCGAAATATACTATAAAAATATCCGAAAAATACCCCTAAACGTGCAACCTTTTTAAAAAATCCAATCTATACCCGAAAAATACCCGGAAAAAAGCCCGAAAAAACCCACAAATAGGGTTTTTTCAATACTCGAAAATAGGGTATTCAAATACCCGGTTTTAAAATACCCGGCTCTATACCCTACCCGAATCCAATGCATAGGGTATGGTTTTTAGAGGCAATACCCGGACCCGAACCCGACCCGGTTTTTACCAATACCCGATTTTCTAATACCCGATCATACTGAACCCGGTTCCATACTCGAACCCGGGTATTTGAAAAACCCGATTTGCGCACCTCTACCCGGAACCGTACCCGATTTATACCCGTAAATACCCTATACCCGGACCCGGTTATACCCGATACACAATACCAATTTTCTAGTACCCGAAATAATACATGAGTTTTTATAGTATATTTTTATGTTTATTTCACAACTTTTATGTTTAAGTTTTTTAAAAATGCTGATGTGCGAAAAGCTATATATAAATATTAATAACTAATTCTCGCAATTCAACACTAAGTCTTAAAATTTATAAAACCAAACAATCCTAACTAAACTTCACACAAACGGCAAGTGTACCGGTCGCGTAGCAGCACAGTCTAATGGAAGTCCGGATGTCGAACACAAAGACACGTGAGAACGGCTCAGATAATTAACCCTAATCTAAGTCCTGCCTAAATAATATATTTATTTATCTTAATTATTTAAACTAACTTAACTTAGCTAACGGTGAAAAATTTCAAAACTAAGTCTTAAAATTTATAAAACCAAACAATCCTAATTAAACTTCACACAAACGGCAAGTGTACCGGTCGCGTAGCAGCACAGTCTAATGGAAGTCCGGATGTCGAACACAAAGACACGTGAGAACGGCTCAGATGATTAACCCTAATCTAAGTCCTGCCTAAATAATATATTTATTTATCTTAATTATTTAAACTAACTTAACTTAGCTAACGGTGAAACTTAACGAAACTAACGATAATAAGAAAACGAATCACCTAGGTAGGATGACTTAACGGTCATAAAATGACATGGGTGCTAACATGTGGTTGAAACCAGAGATCTGAAGATGATCTAACATAGGTGAGGTCGAGGAAACCGGGTCCCTACGGTCAGTTTTACCAGAAAACCCTAACGACGTCTAGATAGCTTTTAATTCATGGTTGTTAATCTACGTACCCTAATAACTCATCACTTGGTCCATGTCTAAGTTACAGATCTCACTAAGGCTCGAGCTAATTACAAACCTACGAGAAGAGGGGTAATTCAATACTAAAGACAAAATAACTCAACTTACAAACTTAACCTAGCCGACAATGGGAAAACCGCACGTGGTCTCGCAACGACTAACCCGATCAACTAACTAGCCAGATAAGTCGACACCTAAGGTTTTGGTTCAACTCAAAGGTGATGAACCTACTGACTTTAATTATCCAAGAAACACAAACCCTAATGGTATGCCTACCACGATCAATCAACACACAAAGTATTAACCGAAACATGCAATTAACGCCTACACGAAACTAATTCATGCAATAATCAACCACACGGGGCGCATGCAACCTGAGATACATCTATGGCAGCTGGTATACACGGAATAATATCATAAAATAGGAACTTTATACTAGAAAAACAACCAACCAACCTAGGTTATTCAAACAAGTTTAGCCAATCATTATGAACGAACAACGGATAATAATCATAATTAAGCTAAAGGTATCCATTACAAACTGATTGGAACTTGTTTTAAAGTCTAAAACTCAAAAACGAACTCACAAACGTTAAAACAAGCAAAACCGACAACCGGTTGATGAAACTCCGATCCGGAAGCTCCTCCTTCTTGGTATTTCGACTTTAGCAGATGTGATGGCTGGAAAGATGATTAAAAATCGTTCATAGGGTTTAGGGTTTTTTAATATATCATTAAACACCACTTCCTAATATAAAACAGGTTAAAACAAGCCCACAAAACCCGCTAAAAGACAAAACAGTCGTTTTTATGATTTATGGTTGTTCTTGGCAGCCTTGGGACATGTTGGAATCCACCACATGCTACTTGAATGGTATGACCTGGTCATGTAGCTCGGCCATTCCATTTTCTAACGTTTTTCAACTTCCAGCTCGTTTATCTTCGTACGCGCGTACCGGCTTCATCCGAGCTCCGTTTTAGCTAATTCTTTCTCCATTTAACTCGTTTTCTCGCTCTCTTCAACATGGGTCCTATCACATACACAAACGTGCAAATTCAAGCAAGAACTATTGATATTCGTTAACGTTTAAGCACAAAATAACATAAAAATTATTAGGAAAACATGTGGGTATTACACCACATCAAATGCATATTATTAAGTAAATAATTTGTACTTAAGTGGATTTACAGTTTTTTGTAATATAGTTTACTTATTTTTATAAATTATAAAACAAATTTAAATTTTATATAAATTTAAAAACGTATAAAAGAATTACAAATTCAAAACCCGGTATTAATACTCGGTCGTACCCGGACACATACCCGATTCCAATACCCGATTATACCCGAACCTTATCATACCCTACCCGGGTACATAGGGTTGAGTTTTTCACCTCAATACCTTACCCGAACCCTACCCGATTTCTCTCAATACCCGATTTTCTAATACCCGATCATACCCGAAACCGGTTCCATATTCGAACCCGGGTATTAAAAAACCCGATTTATGCACCTCTAATCACAAGTACTCAAATTCAACACATTTAATCGTAAGTGTACAACATGTTCTCATATATTGGACTTTTAACATCTACCCATATATTGGACTTTGAACTCTTCACATCTACTCATAAAGGACTTGACTTTTAATATTTGTATCGCAGTAGGCAGAGGAATTTTGAATAAGCAACTAACAACGTTAGAATACGAAAACTTACAACCCCAAAAGACATAAACTACATTAAATTTACATTGAAAATACACCGTCAAAACTCAAATGATTTATTCTTCACCCGTAAATACGCATTTGTCTTGATTTCTTCTATTAGTCTTTGAGTAATAACATTTTTTTTAAAGTTTCATACACACCAACATACCGCAAGTAAAATAGCTTTGACAACAAAAGTTTTATATTCGGGCCTTGAACCTCCACCACATAAGTAGCCCAGTCGTACCTGATTTTCACTTGAGTATACTTTTTAACATTTACTCAAATTGAATTTTGGATTTTTAACATTTACTCATGAATCAGACTTTGGACAACATTTAGTTCATCTGAATAAAACTTTAACATTTAATCTGAATACGATAATTTATTTCATACTTCAATCTGGTGTTTACTTGCATATGTATCATATACTCGTGTTAAACACCAGGTATATTATTTGAAAATTGATAAACAAAATTAGCAATCCCCATCTGGTTCTGGCTACATGTGGTCATCCACGTGCCATCATCAGTGACCGAACTTAAACACTTAAAATAGGACGGCAGAAAATATTCGAAAAACATATCTTTAATTTGAGATTTTGGATTAAGAGATCCAAGTATCCAACCAAATAAAATTAATATTATTGAAATGTAATGAGTTAACACTTCTAATTGGTGTACAAAACCGAGTTTATTTTACAAACCGTACCGGTTTGGTTTTTGCATATTCCAAACCGTTTGGGTCACCAGTTCGATTTAGAAAGCGGTTTAAGCTTAGAAGTAGTCAAACTGGTCCATACCGGTTCGGGTCGTTTAACTAGTTTTAAAACCGATTTGATTGAAAAATACCTAAACTGCTATACAAACTGACTGTTTAGTTCAATTTGGGAAACCGGTTTGAAAAAGGAACTGGTCTGGTTTGGTTTCCAGTAATAACACCTCTACTTCTTAAGTTCTTATCCTTAATGTAAGGATAGCCCATGCCCGTTTTACCATAATGAATCTCGGACCATGGTCAACATACGGCTGGGTATTAATGTATTAGCTTGTTGATTTTATACGACTCGTATACAATGAAATTGAAATGTCACCATTAGTAAACTCATAAATTTCAGAGCTTAAACTCTTAAATTCAAATTATAATTTCAACAAGTTTTAAGTTATAAGTTTTAACGACCACCCATGAGGTTGGGTATACGCGTGGTGATCCACGTGTCACGTAGAGTAAGAGTACAAATCGGTCCGCATCAACCACAGTCACTTTAATCTAGCCATTGCTTTCCTCCATTTCTTTAACCCTCAATTCCAAAGCAAGCTGCTGTAGCCTGTACAAAAAACAAAGAATCTATACTTTCTATGCTTATTATTATTATTATTATTATTATTATTATTATTATTATTACTACACCATCACACGATTAGCATCAATCTCAGATCTATCTTTTCCTTTCCTTCATCCTCAAGCCAATCCAATCTCTTCTATCTAATTAGAAGATCAGATTAATTCAATCAATGGCCACAATGCACAAGTTCAAAATGCTAGCCACACAATGCGCCGTCGCCGGCAGTCCTACTCGGAGTCCGTCCACCAGCCCCGTCATCCACCTCCGCCGCCGCAAAACTCTCCGGATGCTCTTAACTCGCAGCGGTGACGGTAACGGTAACGGTAACGGTAACGGTAACGGTAACCGCCGGTTACCGTCAACTGACGAGTTTTTAGATCGTAGAGGAAGCGATGCTGATTCATCGGAAGACGAGAAGGATAATAGTAATAATAATAACAGTACCGGTGCACGACGGAAGTTAAAGGACTTGTTCGTGACGTCATCGAGTTCAAATTCAAATTCATCTTCACCGCCGGTTGAAGAGATCGGAGAAGAGGCGAACCGGTGGAGCGGTTACGATTGCGATCTGGTGGTACGGCGAGGCGGTGGGAGAGGATTTAGGCTTTATCCGGGGACGTTACGGCAGCGGTTAATGAGGCGAGCGTGGCGGCCGGTACTCGTGGCGATTCCGGAGTAAATTTTGATGGAAAAGTAGTGTTTATATCGAAACAAAAGGAAATCGGGCATTGGAATCATAACATTACTATGGATGGATGACCGAGTGATTGTTATAAGTAATTATAATAATAATAGAGTGAGAGTGGTGGTGTGGTTCCAGCATCTAGCTGGTGGTAAGGTAATTGAGTTTTTTTTGTAATGTGATTCTGATTGGATTAAGTTCCAGTTGAGTTCATTATTATTATCAAGATAGGCTACGTTTTATACAAATTAATTAATTGCAGACCAACATATGAAGTTTGTTTATAGATTTCATAAAAATTAGGATGTATTGAGCGTAATGTGTGGCTTAAGACGGTAGTGTTGACGAATGCACTTGTGAAACACAAAACGCAGCGCAACTCTTTTAGTAAACAGGTCGTGTTTGGATTATGTTAAATTTAAACATGTGTATTTGATCAAAGTTAGATCACAAAACCTGAAAAAGCATATAGCTAAAAGTCTACAACACACAAATTCGTTTACAACTCAATAGCAATCCATTTTAAACACCAATCCTGTTAGAAGAACGGTTGCACGGGTGAGCCAGGTACATACCTAAAGCGTGTATGAGATGGAATTAATATATTGACATAAATCTTTCCTCGGTTAATCAATCTTAACCAGACACGATTGTCATTTGGCGAAGTCAAAGCCTTTAAACGCAAGGGTTTAAGAGGGGAGTTCTAGGGTTTAAGTCCAATCAATGACTTGATTAAATAAATTTGAAATTTGTCGAAGTCCAATGAATGAAATGAATGACTGGATTAAAGAAATTTGAAATTTGTCATTCAAAAAAAAAAAACCATGATTGTGATTTAAAGCCAAAAGGGTGATTAAAAGAACAAAAAACCATACTTTATTAAGGGATTTTCAAAGTATCTACCCAAAAAATGGAAAATGTAATGTAAGCAATTGTACGATGACCTAGTTTTAAAAGCATAAACCCGTACATACCCATTTCCTAATTTAAAGACTTGACTCATTGACTGGAAAGGAAAGCTATATTTTCTTTGTTTTGCTTTCTAATTACATTAGGTTTCTAAGTTGTCTCCCCAAAAGACAATATATAAAATCAGAAAGAGACATTATGTTTTTTTGATAAAGATGTGTCATTTTTCTTAATTCATAGATGTAATTATCCTTGTAAATAATCACACACAATAAAATTGGAATATATAGAAAATGTTATTACTGAGTGTAATTATCTCTAAACGTTGGTGCTTTATGCAGAGAATGTATGGGGTGGGGATCTTTATGGGAATGGCTGAAAGTGGAGTGGAATGCTGATTTCCAACTCATCTGCCATCTTCTTTTCCTCATTCTTCTACGCATCACTTTCACTTTACATTTATTATTAATAATTTCTTTTTTCAAGATCATCGTATGGAGGAGGAGGAGGAGGAGTATATGTACTCGTATTTATGTACACCGAGCTTTCAATAAAGTTTATTTAAGAACTATAGTATCACATTTACATAGAGTGCCGATCATACGTATTGGAAGAGAGAAAGATAAGTGCTCAGTTTACATTTATTGGTTGAATATTATGATATCCGACTTCAAATTTTGAATCACACGGCTTATTTGTTAATACTATGAGCAGTGGTTTAACTAAAATGTGAAAACTTGACTGCTACGTCACTACCACCTAAGCTTGGAGGCTCTCGTGAACTTTTCTCTCAAAACCACACAATGGTCTTAATAGAAATAAATATATTATTTAATCTTTTTTTTTTATAAAAATGTGAGTGAGATAGTTTGATTAGTTGGGAAAAGTTATCGCCACACACACGTAGCCCTTTTCTCTCAAAACCACGCAATGGTTTTATTAAAAACACATATTATTTAATCTGTTTTTTTATAAAAATATGAGTGAGATAGTTTGATTGGTTGGAAAAAGTTATGGTCCCACACACAGAGCCCTCGCACCCGGTACCCCCTTATTGGCCAATGATGAAATGGTTTATGGTGAACTGGTTCATGGATATTAAAAGGGTTGGGTGACTTGGGACAACCCACTACACATGGTCTAAAAACGTTTGATGGTTGATATATCTAATGAACCGACTATCCAAAACCCATGCACAAATGTGATGGTACAGTTGGAATAGTGCTTTACACATGTAAAAGTTAATTAACATAAAATATAATGACAAAATAACGAACTCGTTGAATGACATATATAACTTCAAATATGATAAGTTAGATACCCGTTGAATGACATATATAACTTCAAATATGATAGGTTAGATAATGAATAACTAATTAAAAATATATATCTAAATATAATGAGGTTAAAGTCTTCTTTTTATTAGTTTTATAAAGGCATTTTGAAGTTAAATATGTAATAAATAAAAACTTCATACATATGAAAAAACAATACAAACACAAAATGTAACAAAAAGTTCACACACATTAGTGGATTGCTATTTTAAACTACTTTGATGAACTTTGTGTTAAAATTGAATATATCTTTAAATTTGCCGACATGTTTTGTGCAAGACAATGACTTTTACACTTTAGTAGTTTGACCACTCAACAAATCTTTAGACCATCTAGTAAAACATACCTTTTCAAATTTAGATGTTACTTTCTTTTACTGGTATGAAAATGTGATACTTTGTGCTTCAACAAGATTATGATGTACCCTCTACACGGATGCGGTGCACGTAGAAAAGCTCTCCTGCCCGTATTAATGAAGCAACATCACGGTTATGAAAACATTGTTCTTTTCTTAAAGTTGACACTTTTTTTCATCTATGTATTGAAAGATCATCCTGAATTAGTAGCCAATAATTTAATCATTTTGGTAATATGAAAACTAGGGATAACCGGTGTATGTGACTAGTGCAGAGGCTCACCAATTTGCACTTGAGCTCATAGATAGCCTGCTGTCTCATATTTGCAAAAAACTTCAATGACTGAAACAACAAAAGACGACATTATTTACCGCAACACAACGGTATCAACATGCACATGAAGCACGAAAAGGATAACATTATTTTACCCCAATTCTTTGCATCTCCAAAGATCTTTGTAATGCTTCTCTTTTACTAAGAAGGTTTCTTGAAAACTTTAATGGGCGTTTATAATTCTTCCCGCGATATATAATAATAGCATAGCCGAGTTTCAACTTGTCTATGGAAACAAGTACCCCGCCACTTTCGGCTTCAAGACATTGTGCGGTGTACAATATCCTTGAAAACACTCTTTGCATTGTCACCACTTTCACTACTTCCCTATGCTTCCAATGTTGATGCAAACCTTCTATTACACCGTCAAAAACTCCACGTCGCCCTAAAATCCAAAATTATTATTCTATTAATTTAACTACCATTATCAAAATTCATTATTTTTTTCTAAAATTTTAGTATGAGAGTTTTACTTACCAAGTACTAATGTGCTATCCATCTTTAATCCCATCTTTCTTAAACATTCTCGCTCTTCACTTGTTATAACCTCCCGGTCGTCATTCGGCTCAACCGGCTCCCAGGCAGAATTTAGCTTTGCTAACTGTTTTGACGCCTTATTTATCTTCATTTTAAGCTGCAAAATAATATTTTTTCAGCCCATCTTCATTTCTCACAACAAAAATAACTGGAAATAAAATAATTGAAAATACACATACAATTAAAAACTTGTGCTCTTGAATCCGTATTTCTTTTTCTAACTTTAGCTTCTCGGCTTCTACTTGAATTTCGGTTTCACTAACTCCACCATTGACTCCCTCATGTTCCGATTGAATAATTTGAAACTTTTTTAATGTACCCACAGTGCTAACATCTGATGACGGTTGGTCAAGAGAGTCACACGTTTCAACTGTATTAGCGCGTGCGGTTTCTTCGTCAAGCTGGAAGCTTTTAATCTCCGTTTCTCGGTCGGTAACAAGATCTGCAACGTTGGGAGGAAGGAAATCTTTGCCTCTGTAAAGTATTATATAGAATTTATTGCATAGTAATAACACTCCACCAGTGAGAACCTGCACATGTAAACAAATTATAGCATTGACTTTTTGGTCAAACTGATATTATTAATTATCTTACCTTAAGCTCAGAAGCCATCTGCTCATTGCTTGTGTTAGGTATTCCCCATTTTACTGCAATCTTTGCTATATGACATTTTTCCCATAGTTTTAAAATGGCTGCAGCCAATCCTTGAAGGTTTCGGTTTCTTCCTGCACAAGTATTCATTTGATTCACATTATTATTTATTAAATATCGCATAATATTAGAAAGATTAATGTGCATACCGAGGACGAAATGAGTAGGTAAATGGCAAGCAAGCTTCCTCAAATGAGTCAACTCGGTGTCTGTGAGTTTAGCTCTACCAGTTAACGGGTAAAGCCGTGATGGTGGTTTGTAACCAGGAACCACTTCGGGAAGTAAGTCTGCGTCTACGGGTAATGGCTTTGGCATCCACCAATCAATAAACCGCGGTCCCAACCCGTCTAATAATCTATCAGCTTCCCTCTCAAAAAGTGACCCTTATACAGGCATGATCTCCTCTTTGTCATCATTCCTGGCAAGTGTTTGATATAATGTCCCAGTGACATGTTTATCTCTGTAATTGCATCCTCTATAGACAACCAGAACATCCTTCTTACTCCATATCACAAATCCTCCTGTTTTAAACTGCCAACAAATATTGCATGACCTAATTTTGAGAAATTTTATCGTTTCATGACCATTTTTGAGAAAGTTCATCGTTTCGTGACTTTATTTGTGGCTTGTTTTGACTTACAAGAGCTCAAGCTCGGCTCGTGAATCGTTCTTCCAAACTTGGGCTTGGCTCATTTATTCATTTATATTGAACTTATATACGTTTTTAATTATTTTTAGATATTTTGAGAAAAACCGCAAAACGGGCCTAGGCTCGGGTTGAGCTTGTGCAGTACCTTAAACGAGTCAATGATTGGCTCGAGCTCGACTATGCATCGTGAAATTAATAAATTCAAGACCAAAATAGGTCAAACTTATAAAGCACAAAAGGCATGTTAAGATTCGACAAGCCTAAACGAGCTTCCCATACAAGGCTCCATAAGTAAACAAACTTTATTTGTGGTTCAGGCTCGAAAAAGTTTGGCTCGTTTCGAGCTTTTTATCGATCCGATTTGAGTAGTTTGTGAGTGGCTCGGCTCGTTTTCACCCCTAAATTGATTAAGCACTAACCTCGCATATTATTTCTTAGTTAATTTATATAGGTTTTTAATTGTAGTTACATATTTTGAGAAAAACCTCATAAGGAGCCTAATCTCGGCTCGAGCTCGATTGTGCGTTATAAAACTAATCATACAAGTCAAAACGAGGTAAAACTTATAAAAACACATTAGGCTTCACGAGCTTCCCGTACAAAGCCCGAGCTCAGACGCAATAACTAAACGAGCTTTATTTGTGCCCGAGCTCAAAAAAGCTCAGCCCATTTCACATTTTATCGAACCGATCTCGAGTAACTCACAAACAGCTCAACTCATTTGCACCCTAATGATTAAACACCAACCTCGACAATCTCTCGTGCGCGATCCATATTCCGACACAAGGGCACATCAAACTTGATCATGGCAAGCTCATCAGTCTTCCAAATCAACTTAATTTGATCAACAACACCTTCATTCACACCTGCTTTGTTAACCTTGACCCATTTCCTCATATTCTTAGCTTCACTTCTTAATCTCTCAATCAACCCCTCATCCAAACTTAAGTCAGCAGCAGTCACCAATTTCTCCTTCTTCATCCTCCTAAACACCATTCTTTCGTCTCGTTCCCATGGAAGCTTTCGACGAAACCATTTCTTATTTCTACCATCATCATTACTAATATTACCATTATTATTATTATCATAATTATGATCACCCAATTCACCTAATTGTAAATTAAAGTCAATGTGTTTGTGGGTATCCTGTAATTCTTGATTTTCTTGTTTAAGATTGTCTATACTGTAGAGGATTTTCTTCATGGCGTGTTTGCCTCTACCGCCGCTGACTTTCTGGGTCAATGCTTTTCGGGTCTTTTCGGGTGATTTGTTGTTGTTGTTTTTGGGTTTTGAGAAGTCTATGACTTGATTGGGTTCGAGAACAAGAGGGGTTTTTATCCATGGGGCGGTTTTGGTGGCTGAATTTGAAGGATTTGGGTTAAAGTCAAGATTTTTATCATGGGTGTGGTTTGAGGAGTTGATTATTTTAGTTGTAGGGAAGTTTGAAGGTTTTGAGAGTATTGTGTGGGAGAGAAACATGGTGGCTGACATTGTGATGGAAGCTAGATTCTCAGCTTGAGTTGCAGTGTGTGGAGACTGTAGAGACTAATCTATCCAAGTGAAAAGAAGTGCTATAAATATCTTGGCATGTCATCATCTACGTGGCATGAATGGTTAAGACCCTCCCTTCGTAGCTGGGCACTTCCCACCCTTAGAGCGTCTCAAAGCACCCGGGAACACCGCCCTCCGGACGTTTTGGGCGCTTTGAGGGGACGCTCCCCACACAGCGCCGATGAGGGGTGAAGTGTAAAGGTGATTGGTGGGTTGCTTTTTTTTTGATAAATAATAATAATAAAATAATAATAAGATGATTATTTGAAATGGCTTCATCCACTACACATGGTCTAAGCCTATGCGTATATAGTTAAAGCGCCATGTAAGCATCTCCTTATTGCCATGTAGGCAGTGACTCGTGAGTTTTAAGTCTTTAACTAACCAAATTAAAAAAACAAGTGTAATGAATGGTTAGTTAATCAAGATTTTAAAAAAATATAGATTGATTGAAATGGGAGTGGACCACACAAAATAAGCACGCTTGAGCATTAGATTGTTGGCTGGATTGGCTTGAAGTGTGCTGAGGTGTGCCCCTAACACCTCCGTAACACTTGGTCTAATTATCACAAAATACGGTTTTTGAAAAATGAAATGTTTTTGCATACCTTTTACTGACAAAGTAGAATTGGCTTGAATCTATAAAAATCCTAAAGGAAAGAAAATTGATGATGACGAACCTCAAGTAGTGAGAAAAAAAAAGTGAATTACTGAATCAAAATCGAAAAAATCAATTAAACTAAACAAAGTTAATCGCTCCAAATTAATAAGCAACGGTTCAGTTTGGGTTTCTTTAAAAACGAATATCAAGGTTTGGTTTTGATAGACTTGCTCCAAAACCGAACTGCACCACATTGAATCGAACTCCAAAAGGGAACCACACCAAACTTGTTTGGACATTTTTATTGGTTTAAAATTCGTTATTTTTGGGTCAAAAGTTTCATGCCCAATGATTAATAGGTGGCTTACACAAATTTTGTCTTCAAATCTTGAGTTGACTTTTTTGAGGCAAAACATCTCAAGCCCAATTCTAAAACTGAAAACCAACTCATAACCAAACAATTTTCTAAAATCCAAAAACCAAATTTGGTTTTCGTACGGTTGAGCCCACAACAGAACAAAACCGACCCATGCATAACTATATTTTGACTTCTTTTAATAGTCCTTGTTTTGCATTTATATAAGGGATATTGGTTTTTAATACTTCCAACTTTCCCTCATTGGTAGATAACACTCTCAACTTTCGATTTGTCGCCTACCACTCCCAACTTTCACCATATTTTCTTATATCACTCCCCGTCTAAAGGAACACTAACCTCGTTAATGTTTTGGACTAAAAATATCATTCAAATTAGTTGAAGGGGTAAAACAGAAATTTTATTTATATAAACACTAACCAAACCGAAAAAATCAACTTTCCCTCATTGGTAGATAACACTCTCTACTTTCAATTTGTCGCCTACCACTCCCAACTTTCACCATATTTTCTTATACCACTCCCCGTCTAAAGGAACACTAACCTCGTTAATGTTTTGGACTAAAAATGTCATTCAAATTAGTTGAAGGGGTAAAACAGAAATTTTATTTATATAAACACTAACCAAACGCCTAACTTGACCCAACTCCCCTATTAGCTTCTCCATAAGCTCCTTAATCTCACTCATCGACGTCGACGCCTCCAAACAAATCCTCACCCGGTCATCAACCACCGTCGCAATCGGTCTCGGTGTCGCCACCCTGTTTCCGACATCCACCACCGGCTCATCCCGTTGACTCTGACCAGATGGGTCTGGCTCTTCGTTCCTAATGGCATTCTCGCAAATAGCATCTGGGTTTTCTAGGGTTTGCTTGTTATTGCCGGTGGTAACCGGAGAACCGGCTGTCGGAGACTCTACGGCGGCGGTGGCGACGACGACTGTGGCGGCGTTATCGACAAGTTGTTTACGTCTTCTTGTGTAGACTTTATTAAACTCACCCCACTTACTCTTGTCTTTTCTTATCTTATCAGCGTCTAATGTTCCTGAAGCCATACATATACGAACCCAACACTCAAATTCGATAAATCAGAAACCCTAATTCCATGAACAAATTGAAAACCAGGAATGAAATTGAAAACCCAGAAAAAAGATGACTGATTTGTTCCAAGAAATCGAATCTGGTCGTCGGAGCTATGGTTTGGGACAAGATTGAAGAAACCAAACCCTAGAATTGAGAAAGTAATCGAATAATCCTATAAGAAAATAGGATTAAGAAATTGGATAGTGAAACCAGATCTGGTGAGAATTAAGGGGTTGGTCTGAAGGAAAATGGAGATCAGAAATCAGATGAAACTAGGTTTTTCAGGTTGTAACATGATCTTGATTAGTGACGAAAGGGGGAAAAATTAAAAAATTAAAATGATAATAATAGAAAAAAAAGGAAAAAATAATATAAAACATAAAATTTCTGTTTTACCCCCTCAACTAATTTGAATGACATTTTTAGTCCAAAACATTAACGAGGTTAGTGTTTCTTTAGACGGGGAGTAGTATAAGAAAATATGATGAAAGTTGGGAGTGGTAGGCGACAAATCGAAAGTTGGAAGTGTTATTTACCAATGAGGGAAAGTTGAAAGTATTAAAAACCAATATTCCTTTATATAAAGGAAAATGAACGTTAAGAATATGAACAAGTAAAGAATTTCCCATGTAAAACCTATATAGTTTTTACTATGCATTTCACAAGTGAACAAACATGATCAAATCAACACCAGGGTACAACTCTGTCTACACAGGGTACAAACAATAAGACACTGTTGGTTGTTGCTATCAAGTAGGATCTTCACATGATTCACCAATACCAAATGTGTCACATTGCATGATTCTTATTTCTTGAACACACATTTGACCAAATAGTACAAGTAAAAGTTACTGATACCTGGTCCAAAGAGTCACTTAAAAACCTATCAATAAGATCACATAAATTTCTAATGTGAGAGAAAGGACCTGATTTAACTGTCAAACAGTCGTTTACAAACAATAAAGAGTCCTAACGCCCGTTACTAAAAACAGGGTTTTTTTTACCGCTATATATCCTTACTTTGGTCTTCCAAAGGATCACGAAGGGTGCCAAACATCCAATCCATCCAAACTGTATAATGTCCATAATTATGGCGGTATGTTGTATGATGAATTGTGTGGTACCCTGCACCCATTACTGGCCATAACTTCCCGTGAATACAGTCATGAATATTAGCAGTCCATATAGCTTCCAAAAATAATAACGCAATATGTGTTGTGAAATGTGTCGGCACGACAAATAGAGCAATAACATGTGGCACCGCCTGCAGTATTCCATCTAGAGGGTGTAACGCCAATCCTGATTTTTTTTTTAAATTATAAACCAATAAAGTTTTTGTTATGTTATTAAAATGTGACAATGATAATACTCACCAACAAACGGAGAAAGGGTATTTTGTTTATTGTAGATATGATGAGTTGCATGAAGGTATTTGTATAGAGGTTTAATGTCATGCAATTCTCTGTGTATCCAGTAGATGCCGAATTCAACAAATATTAAGTAGAGTATTAAATAGCAAGTGTATGAAAGCCATCCAATATCAGAGATCCTTGAAAAACATCTGGTCCATCCATTTTCAACCATGTATTCGGAGATTGTAGGAAGCGCACAGTACCATGGCATGGCCTTCATTGCAACATATATTTGCAAACACATTGCCTTGTTAGAAGGAATAGCATCTGCAGGCCAATAAAGATTTTATATTCTTTAATAACCGTAACCAAACTTTCGTAGATAGAAATTGGCAATTTTAAGTGTTTTGAATGGTTATGTTGACATTATTATTTTTTTATACATATTTAAGTGTTTTGAATGGTTATGTTTGACATTATTATTATTATTATTATTGAATGATAAAAATCTAGAACTGACCTTCGGGAAGATAAACCTTACGCTTAAACTGGTAGATGTAAAAGCATCAAAGGAAGCCAGATACGAAGTAAAGAAGGGTAGCTGCAACGTAGGTACGCAGCCACCCTTGAAGCAAGTGTGGGAGTGGGGTCCACAGTTTATCCGGCAGTAAACTCCCGAGCACTATCTGGTTGTACAACGTTGTCTCGTTTACAAAAACTAATCCCAGGTGGTCGTCCATCTGGGAGTCAGATTCCGGCGTCGAAAGTTGAAAGAGTGTTGATTGGTCGGTTGTCTGTCTGTGTGCGGACTTAAATAAGACAGACGCGCGAATAGCATTGACAAAGACAGACAGGGAGGGGTCCATCTTAGTTGGGCTCGTGGTTATCAATTTCATAACACCACATTCTAAACTTATTTTTTTTAGAGAAATTTCCTATAATAAGTCATTTTTTACCTAATTTTTCCAAAAATAGCTTAGGTTTTTCAAAAAAGGCTCCATACTTTCACTCATTTGTTATAACACTCTCAACTTATGATTTATCTCTAACCACTCTCAATTTTTAACTTGTTTTCTTCTGTTACTCTCGAACTTAACGGATTGATGACGTAAGCCTTTTTAATAATAAAAATCAGATTATGGGCCCACACCTAAAGTTAAAGGGAAAATTCTCAAAATAGTCCAAAATAGGAGAAGATATTCCCAAAATAGTCCGAAGGATTTAAAAATTCCTAAAATAGTCAATGGAAATTCATCTCCAGCGACACATTGGTATTCGTGACGTGAGATTTGATTATCCAGTCATATTTTAACACGTGTAAAGGTGACGTGAAATTTACAATGAAATCTGTCTTCCCCGATAGTTTTCAAGCCAAAATCATCTCCACATATACCATAGTTTTCGAATGAAATTTATCGGGCCCGTGAGTTTTCAAAAAAAAGATGAAATTCGCGTTTTTTTGAAATTTATCCCCTCGGACGCATTTCAGGTGAATTTCGTTTCCTACGAGAAATTTCAAAAAAGTTGCAAGAAAAACGATACTTTTCCAATGAAGTTAGTCTTGTCCGATGATTTTCAAAAAAGTTTAAAAAAACGATAAATTTTCAAAAAAGATAAAAAAAAATGATAATTTACCTCTGAATTTTATCTCCTCAGATTAGGGATGAGATCACGACCGTACCGAACCGACCGGTCCCGGTCCCGAAAATTGCGAATTGTTGGTACCGGTACCGAAATATTTGGTTCGGTACCGTACCGGTACGGGACCGGGATTGAAGGTAAAAATTCGGGAATTATCGGTCCCGTAACGGCACCGAAACTCAAAAAATTGGTACCGATTCGATACCGACGGTACCAAATCGGTACCGATTTCGGTACCGGTACCAGTACCGATTTTGCTTATCCCTACCTCAGATGATTTTCATTAAAGTTTTATAAATCCAACAAATGTGTATTTTAACCTTGTTATAATATGTTTTCCCTTATATGTTCTCCCACTTCAACAAAATCACTTGTCAAACAATGAAATTTAAGAGAGGCAATATGATTGAAATTGTTGATATGGGTTATGGGTTCGTCTGTTCGTTTTATGATGGCAACATAATGTCACGGGTTGGGAAGAAGACCTACATCGTTCAGTTCCATACCCTGCTTGAAGATGATTCCCATAATAATAATATCATGCTTTCTTGAGATGAACATAATGTCACGGGTTCATTAACTTCTTTCATTTACCACCATAACAAACTACAACATTATCAAATTTCATGAAATCAACACATACAACTCAACAATGGTAAATGAAGGTGAAGTGATACAATTGAATTATTAAATTGCATAACTAATTTTAAGGGATACTATTTTTGGTCAAATCTTTTTTTTAACAACACTTTTATGAAAAATTTCGTTGGATAGTGCAAACACATTGTAACCTGGGTCATCCAAACTAGTTTATTATAAAACTTATCGACATAGATGATTTATATACGAAACACAACGCTGACCATAGATTTAGATTGAAAAACATCGGATCCAATATTTTTTAATAAAAATCATCGGATCCGACAACGTGGGCCCAATCTTGCCGGAAAAGATGTTTTTATAAAAAAAAACAATCAGATCCAATATATTTGTAAAAAAAATCATCGGATGTTACAACATGGGTCCAATGAAGTGATAGGCTATTAATAGATCTTTGCTTGTCGGGATTGCTAGATTTAGTTATTCGTAAGGAGTCCGTCTAGGTTTGATTGTCAGCTTAGTCTATTAAATTAATTGGGTTTGCTTTGCTATCTTTTGAATTCCGCGCTGTAAGGTAGGTTTTCGTCATAAAAGATACTTAGACATAAACAATTAAATAACCGTATGGAAGTTTAATATAAAACTGGTGAGTCTTAAAACTTGTTTGAAATCCATAGGCGTCTTCTTGAAGTTCAAGGGTCCTGTTCGGGTTTTCTGTCAAGGGTCTATTTTACGATCCCAGTTCCATAACTTGCGTCTTTCCATTTAAATTAATAACCGTAACTTTGGGGATTCCGGCCTGGGTAGTTATTTTAATCATCTGAATCAATCCAAGTTTTCTAAATTGTTTATTAGTTAAAACTAATTAGGGTTTAAGTTTTATTAGTTAATTAATAAGTAATGATTATGTTTTTTATTATTATTATATTAATTAGGGTTAGGTTTAATTAGTTTATTATTAGTTTAATAGTTAAGTAATCATTAGTTAATTATTATTAGAGTTTTAATAATTAGTTTAAATCCCCCTCAAATATTATTAATAAATAGTCGTGTCTTGTAGTTGAGTCTAATTTGCTAGTTTCACAATTTAAAGAGTCTCGTGGGTTCGATATCCGGACTTACTTAGCCGTACTAGAGTCGACCGGTTCACTTGCCGGTTAGTAGTTTAAGTTAAGTTTAAGGGTCTAGAGTATTATTTAGTGTGTAGATTAGTATAATTTTAGTTATTTATTTTATAACTACTTCAAGCACATCAATATATATATATAAGTTTATTTGGGTCTATCTGATTAATAACATATCAAGCTGGTAAAAGTAAAACCAATTAGGTAAAAAAAATGAATGGGTGTAACTGTTTTAAAATTGTATAAGCTTACCACAGAAAGGTGCTTTTGGGTAATTATTATTTATCCATTGTATTACTATTCAGAAAGGTTATCATATTGTATTATCCACTTTCTATATGAACAGAGCAATATTCAGAAAGGTGCTTTTGTATAAGTTTAACAAGGATTCAGAAAGTTGATGTATAAGTTGATGGTTTATTACTATATACGTGTACCGATAAATCATCTTTCTTTGTAATACACGGGTTAATAACCCGTTAATTCTTTTCAGGTACAATTTTCGTAAGAAACATATTTAAAATTTCAAAATATAAAAAAAAATTATATTTTATTTTCATAAGTTATTTAAAGTATTATATGATCTATGCCTTTATTTTACTGATACAAAGAAGTTAATATTATGCTCATGATAGGTCTTAAAAGTAAGACTGGTCAGGTTCGGGTCTAAATGGGTCGTTTTATTTTTCTTTACATGGATTAAACTTATTCTTCATTGGTGTGGTCAACTTTTACATTAGTACAGGTTATGGGATATGTTTCTTGCAGACTTCATCATTCAATTGCTGGGAACTGATTATGCAAGAATCATGTGTTCGATTTATGCATTTAAGCAGGTACTTATTATTCTGTGCTCCAGATAAAATCTTGGTTGATTTGAAAAACATTCATATCCGATTTAGGATGATAATTTAGGGGATTGGTGGTTTAAATATGTTGGTGAACTGCAATAAATAACTACGTACTTAAACATCTTTTATTAGTTGGTTTGGTTTTCTCTTCCATTAGACTATCAGTTGTAATAAGTTAACATATTAAATTTGGTACAACATGCACATATAAGTGGTTTTCTCTTCCATTAGACTATCAGATGTAATAAGTTAACATATTAAATTTGGTACAACATGCACCTATTAGTGTTTTCGTAACTTTAATGTGTTTATGTTTTTTTTGTTAAATGATGCTTTTTATTCTTTTTGTGGTTTTAGGTGTTTAAATTATTATACATAACCAGTTAATTAGCATTGTGCAGTCAATTTACTTTACACAATCCAGTAATGTAATGAAACTTCTATAATATACATAAAGAACCCATGCCCATTTCTTAATTCTTAATTAATGGATACTTGAATGATTCAACATTTCATAAATTTTACCTCATTATGATCCAAATATAAACAAAGTTGTTTTATTTTGTTAGCGATACAGAAACCAAGTTGTTTAAGAGTTTACTTTGATGAGGTCATGGGTTTGAGTTGACTTTATGATTGTTCTGTTCAACACATACTCATATTGAGGAATAAAGATACATATTGGAGATAAGAAAAAAAAACATATACAATAACATACTACCTTATTATAGATTTTACTTCCATTATAAATGGAATATATCTATTATAATAAACCAGGATATGTGCAGAATCAATATCATACCACAAGTCCACAATAGTATGTACTTTACTTTGAATCCAATTCAAAGAATGCATTTATGGAAGGATTAAGAGTTAGAATTCAATTCAATTTTGTTGATGACATTGCAGAATCAGGATTGGCACCAAGGTATGGAAGGAGAAATTTGAACTTACATTCGGCGGATTGAAGTTCATCGAGACATTGTTGACGGCCCACTGGTGTGGGAAGAGGCAGGGTTTCAAAACTATCTACTTGATTTCCATGCCAAAGTTGCAATCTTTTTATGTTATTTTTGTTGTCTTAAGTTTTCTATATTTTCAATCGAGACATTGTTGACGGCCCACTGGTGTGGTAAGTTCATTGTGGTGATCATATCGATTTACTCTATACTGTCATGATTTGTTGATTTTTTTGTTATTTCATTACATGTATGCATATTCAATAGAGGTTAATCTTTTATGTCATCTTTAAGTTACTTGGTTACATGTTTATTTGAATTTTAAAATTTCATAGATATGTTTATTATTCATGTATGCATATTCGTTTCTCATTTGACAAGTTTTGTTCCAACTATCGATTAAAATAACAGTTTTTGGATATTTACCATGATTCAGTTAGTGTCCTTAATTAATGTCTGCTACTTTGATTATCTAATTTGCTATTTTTCAAGTCTTTATTTTTTTTCTTTGGCACTTTACCACGATATCATAGAAATCAATTGGCTTTAACTGTTACTTTTAAGCCATTGTCAGACTCATTGTACATGCTCTAATTTTGAATGAGGTTGTTTTGGTTGGTCTAACTGATTTGCAAATATTGATAATGTCCCATGGTTAGTTTTAGAGGATTTTCATCCATTATTTTTTTTAATTTATGCTTCAGGAATATTTGGCTTTTATTGAAACAATCATTCAAATTACCTAAAGCATCTATCTATGACACTTTATATTTATTTGTTAATCTATTCATTATTTGTAATTTAGCTGGATTTTGTAACAGTGCATATCATTATTGGGGTATTTATAGAGTATCATTGATTATATTAGTTTAATTTGCTTTTGTAGTAGTATCATTAATAATGGAAATTCATTGATAATTCTAGGCTTTTTGTAACTGATGATTCCTTTATGTATTTTGCTTTCTTTTGTGTTTTGGTTGTGCTAAAATGTAAATCTGATTCACTTGTAATATTGTGATTCACTTGTCATACTTAAAAGTTTCTTTGATCAGGTTCTCTAGAGAAATCTATTTTTTTATTTTTGTCTTTAATTCGCATCACAAGTTTAACTTAAATTGTTTTTATTTATTTGTTTTTTTTTTGTAAGAATTCACAACAACCAAATGTTCAACTCATGGAAGACATAGGTTAAATGTACTTCACTAACCTTTTATTTCATCAAGTTTAACCTTTGGCAATTTGGCATACGTTCTAAATTCTAAGATGACTTCGCATTTGTTTCATTTATTTTGTAGGGGTTCACAACAACCAAATTCTGATCTCATGGAATACATTGCTTTATACTAAGTTGCTAAAAATGTTTATTTAAAAATACTTATTTTCAATATGTATCATGTCTTGAATACATTGCTTTATACTAAAACTGCTATTTTTTCATTTTTAAAGTTAAATATACTCATTGTATTATAAACTTTTTTTATTCAAAATACTTTGATATTTAAAACAGTTGTAAAAGACTACAAAGTCAAATCCAGATTTTTTTTTTCTACTTAATAATTCCCCCTTCAAAGTTAAAAAGTGTGTATTTCAATACTTTACACCAAATAGGTATAAAATCCTACACCCAATACCTGAAACCATTTTTACCTTCTTAGCCTTACTAAAACAAATTTTAAACTTTTTCAAATCAATAAGTCCACTATAAGACAAAACTATCATTTCGAATTTTTTCACAAAACACACATCCAACTCTTTTACCAAGAAAGATAATTCTTCTTGCTTTGTTTTGTATACCAAAAGTGTCTTTTATTTATATTTTGAAGTGTTTTATATTATAAAAATAGTCAACTAAATATACAAGTAAATGGTTTCCAATATTTTTCAAACAACACTAATTGAACTCTCTAACCAATACAAATAACATATGTTGGCTTCTTTCATATAACCTAAAATAAATCTTTTGTTCAAAACCATAGTACTTTTGAAAACCCAATGGCTCTTCATGAAGAAAATGATGAGTGAAGAAAATGACGAGTCTAAAATCGTATTCAGAATGAACATCACAATCACAACTAAAATGATAAATTCATAATTACCTTCTTATCTAACATCATGTTCTTTTTTTTGTAACAATCTAACTTTAACTTAATTTTTTTACATTAATTTATTGAAGCATCTTCAGTCCGAGATTACTAATAAGATTAATGACTATGATGGAATGCTACTGACATTTGTTAATCCCCATGGTCATAAAACAAAAATGAAACTTCATGGTGAACAATCCAAGTTGACGTAGAGATATAGTTTGCCAAAATGGGACAGATTCATGAAAACGGATTAGGAATGGTGGTGAATGCAAGTTTGAATACGTCTGCAATCAAGGTACTTTGTTGGTTTCGAAATCTGGTCATTGAAAGAGATCACTAGCAGTGGTGTTTAAAATGAATGTGGATACAAAGAGATCACTAGCAGTGGTGAAATTTGGTTTCGAAGTTTGTGTTGATAAGTGTAGAAACAAGTTTTGACGTTTAGATGCTTTCTTTTGATACACGTTTCACTTTGTTGTTTTGAGTGTTGGTAGTTTGGTTTTAAAACCTTATATGCTAATCGATTCGATGTTTTAGTTTTTCATTACAAATGAGTTTTCTTAATCTAGCTTTTATAGTTGTATTTGCTTTTATTAATATATTTCATCTTATTGGAGTCAAATAAATTACGTTAAACTACAAACTAAAATAAACGATTTCATTTTGAAAAACAAAGGTAAAAGATTTGAAAGTATCGTTTTAGAACATTAAAAAATCTTCTCACGGGTAAATTGAGTTGTGTAAGGTAATTCTCATTTATTTGTTCTCATAAGATAAATCTTTGAATTACTTAATAAGTTTATTTTGCACATTGCTAATGTCCGAGAGCATGTCTAGACCGGAATTTGTTTGGGGAACGTGGACTTGTCATATGACATTTTATACAATTTTAAAGCATCCATGTATTAAAAATCATATTGTGATACAAGTTGATGTTGTATTATTCTATATAAAATAAAATATTAAAGAAATATTATTTCTAAACTTGATAGGAAATTTAAAAATTAAGCACATAAATAACATAAATTAACTTACTATGTTTACTTTAGTCCCTTCATATTTTAAGTTAAATATTATTCAAATTGTTAACCATACTAATTATGATGTAAATTTTTAAATGATAATATCTTTGAAAGTTTTCTGTCACCCGATTCAAAGGTCAAAACGGATTATTCAATGCGACAAATCTTTAAATACAAACATCATATTCTATACAACAAGTGTTTAGAAATTAATAAATGGAAAATATAAGCTGTATCTCTTAACACAATATATTTTCAATTGAGTTTTATGGTTATATGTGAAATTGATTTTTATAAATTTTACACATTTTATTATATATTATTATTAATATGTTTAAAAAATGATATTTTGTCAACCCGTGTAAAACACGGGCATATAAGCTAGTGTAATTATAAAGATGAGGATGAAGAACCGGATGAGGATGTTTAAGTATGAGTAAACTTCTTTTTAGATTGAAACTAGCCTGATGGGGTGTTTGGGATTCCTTATTTTCATCAACTTATAACTTATAAATTTTTTGAAAAGTTAATAAGGTGTATTGGCAAACCATAAGGACTTATGGATATTAACTTAATGAGAAGGCAAAATAAAGGGGTTTTGAAAAGTTAGGAATTTGTAACTTATTAACTTAATGGGTTTGATTTACCTATTACACCCTTCCAACCCTCAAAACCCATTACACTCCTTTTAAAAAAGAGTGTCCTTATTAGTCATTTTGGTTTTCCCCAACACATAAGCTAACCAAACATGTTTTTAAAAACTTCTTTTAAAAAAAACATAAGTTAATAAGGTCTTTTAACAAAAGTCCTTTTTCACTTAAGGGTGTGTTTGGGATTCCTTAACTTCTTCTCCTTATAACTTATTGTGATAGAATAAGTTCTTTTTGTGTGAAATAGTGTTTGGCAATACAAAAGTCCTTTTCTATTTCTCCTTATTTACTAGGCTAAAATATAAGTTTTTAGTAAGTTAGGATTTCCTAACTTATCTCCTTATCAATACAACTTCCTATTGCACCCTCATCCCACCATTCCACCCAACTCTTTAACCACCTACCCTTGCCATAAAAAATGTCATTTTTAGTTATTTTACATCAATAAGTTAAACCAAACACTTTTTAAAAAAAAACTTATTGCCTTATATTAATCCAAACACTTTTTTTGGAAACCCCTTATTGAAAACCCATAATACCTTTTTACCTTATCACAAAAAGACCTTTTTTCCTTAAATAAGGAATCCCAAACACACCCTAATTATGTGAGAAACTTTCACAAAATAGATATTTATGAGTGATATCACCACCAACATTATCGATTACTTCATCCACGTTATCATCCATGAGTTGCATCACTACATCAACATCAAGTCTAAAAGA
Source organism: Bidens hawaiensis (assembly GCF_021521415.1). Classification (NCBI taxonomy): domain Eukaryota; kingdom Viridiplantae; phylum Streptophyta; class Magnoliopsida; order Asterales; family Asteraceae; genus Bidens; species Bidens hawaiensis. Next base: position 1,312,864 of record NW_027491366.1, on the reverse strand, counting down.
ATGTCCTTTCACATTGAAAAATAGGCAGGGCTAAAAAGATGTCGTTTCAATGAGAAAAATATGAGAAGGAGAATTTACGAAACAAATATGACTATATGAGTGTGGGCCGGAAAGGAGCCAACCAAAACTGAAGCTAGAGCCGTGCCACTTCAAAGTATCAAGCACGACCAACCACCCACAAGCATGGTTGGTACGACAAGATCTCAAGTAAGCACAATCATACAAATCAAGAAGCATGAGCGGGTCAATTTGAGTTATCTGAATTACGACCATACCTTTTGCACATGCCCAGTTGGTTAACACGATACGAAGATGTCGTGTGTGTGGTTTTTACGCCGATGGGAAAAGATTTGTGGTGCGTGTGAGGGTTTATGTAAGAGGCGAATTTTTGAGACCAATAAACCAATTAAAAGGTGACAAGTGGCTGTCAAAGTAATCTCCATTTAACATGAACATCCATTGAATGGACGTCTATTGAAGAATGCATGTATTGATATATGATTTATGATGAGTGGTAAATCCACGATTATAAGATTATCCCCAATTCTAAGCTGATTTTCTTTTACGTTGAAGAATTATTTCCAACACTGGTATGATAGTATAGTCATGTGGTTTTATAAACGTCTTCATATCCCAATCATAATGCTCATTCCTGGATAGCCGGTCGTCCACCATGGTTATAAGTTATAACATATTCATGTTTTCTTTTCTTTATGGAATCCACCATTTGTCTTACCATATCTTCCTCATCTTCATAATCATAAATCTACGGAGTTGTCTTTCTTCATTACGGGTTGGGTTACGGTATGTTCGGTTTTTATTTAAGGGTCACAATTTCGTGTTCGTATTTTTAGGATATTCGGCGTTACTTAGTTGGTCGTTCAAAAAAGAAAAAGATTGATTATCTTTGACCACCACGTGTCACCTATTAATTGGTTTATTCATCATTCGTTCTCAAAACGTTCGTCGCTTACATAAACCCTCACACGCACCACAAATCTTTTTTTCTCATCGGCGTAAAAACCGCACACTTAAACCCTAACGATCCAGGTATATTCCCATCACTTTTCTCGTATTCGTAATCAATTTCAGATTATTATTTTGCTTATATTTCGTTAATTTTTCACTTTCACAAGTTTATTTGAATTTCGACTGGTTCTGGGGTTTGTTAATAAGCCTGTATTCATGTAGATCTGTTAACTTTCACTTGATTCGTTATCTCAACTGCTTATAACAGCGACCAGAAGCTATTTAGATCTGTGAATTAAAAATATACCGGTTATAGATGTTAGATTTACTGAAAACTGTATAGTTGTGTGTACTGTGAAAACTGTATGGTGGATGCAGTGTTTATTTGGTTAGAAATTGGCTCACTATGCATATTATGTATTCATGTATGTTGCATAGTTGAGAGTGTACAGTGTGTTGTGTTGAATATAGTGATTATAGATGTTAGATTTGATAAACATTTGTATAATTGTGTTTGTGTAGTTTGTTTGGATAATAGTTTAGGCAAATATGGTGTAGGCATAAGTTGGCTCACTATGCATCATGTATATAGTACAAGTGAGAGTTTATGTTCTGGTATAACCGTATAACTGTGGCTAGTGTTGTAGAAATCGGTGGGCGCTAGTCGGACGGTAGGGTAGGGACTAACTATTAATCGGGATCAATCGGATTGGATTGTATTTGTAATATTTTCAATATGCATACATGATACAACCATGACTGTAGCTTGAATTGGTACATCTAGATGTTGTTCATAGCATGCTGATCTGATTGTTTGGGATTTTCTGCAGATTAAGCTTAGTTATAAAAAATGGTGCAAACTGAAGCTTCTCGTGAAGAAAATGTGTACATGGCGAAGTTAGCAGAGCAGGCAGAAAGGTATGAAGAAATGGTGGAGTTCATGGAGAAGGTTGTGAAGATTGCGGATTCCGAAGAGTTGACTGTTGAAGAAAGAAATCTGCTTTCTGTGGCTTACAAGAATGTGATTGGTGCAAGGAGAGCTTCATGGAGGATCATATCTTCCATTGAACAGAGAGAGGAAAGCCGTGGGAATGAAGATCATGTTACCATTATCAAGAACTACAGGGGTAAAATCGAGACCGAGTTGAGCAAAATCTGTGATGGCATCTTGGCTCTTCTTGAGTCTCATCTTATTCCCTCTGCATCCTCTGCTGAATCCAAGGTTTTTACTTGAAGATGAAAGGCGATTATTATAGGTACTTAGCTGAGTTTAAGACAGGAGCTGAAAGGAAGGAGGCTGCTGAGAATACTTTATTAGGATACAAATCTGCTCAGGTAGATGAATAATTATGATGATGATGATTATCGAGATTTAATTTTTTCAATACTTTGATTTGTGAAACTGGTTTTTATAGGATATTGCTTTGGCTGATTTAGCTCCCACCCACCCAATAAGGCTCGGTCTTGCTCTCAACTTCTCGGTGTTCTATTATGAAATTCTCAACTCACCTGACCGTGCTTGCAGCCTTGCTAAACAGGTAATGTTATATTTAGCAATATCGGGCTATTGGACTTGATGTTTATCCCAGATTTTTATAATATATACTTTTAATCTTGTGTATTTGTATTAAACATGGCTGTGCTCCATTGCAGGCATTTGATGAAGCCATCTCTGAGTTAGACACACTTGGTGAGGATTCATACAAAGATAGCACATTGATCATGCAACTTCTGCGGGACAACCTCACTTTGTGGAGTTCTGATGTTGCGGTATCTACTCTCTTCTTATATTCTAAATGAATTATGTTTTGAATTTAAACATTACTCTTGAATTTGTTGTGTGGCGGAAGTATAAATTATTTTTGTGCTTTGCATTTTGCAAAATGTTAGTGCAACTTGTTCTGTTATATGAATTCATATGTATGTTTATTACTATGTTGAAGCTCATATCTTTTGTTTTTGTGACAGGACGACGCAGGGGATGAGATCAAGGAGGCTTCTAATCCTGAGGACAAACAGTGATATTTATAAGTCATATGATAGTAGTAGTTGTGTTCTATGAGTAAACATATGGATTTGTGCACATTCTCTAAGGTTGCTGCTTGCTAGTATCTCATATAGATTGTAAGCTTGCTAAGTTATTGAAGTTTGGTTTTGTGTCATGTTTTTGGTATTGGCCACTTTAGATGTTTGGACTGGAGTTTAAAAATCTTTTGTGGAATGTGACCATTTTGGTCAGCCAGTTGCAAGAAATTGTATCAGGACGAGTGTTGCAACATTAACATAGTAGTGTAGAGACCATGATGCATCATGCTGATAAGTCTCAGGCTGTATGGTATGCTAGCAGGTAAGGGGGCGTCGAGATCTAACCTGGCAATCGCTACCAATCAGGAACACCACCTTGCCTTTGGGAAAAAAATGCGGGCTAATAAGAGTGAAGAGTACCCGGATTTGGGTAAAATGTGTGAAGAGTGGGAAAGCACAAGAGGCGACAGTGATTTGCGAGAACACCATTACAAAATGAACAATATCTTTAAAAAAAAAGCTAGAAGTAAAAACAACGGTATAAATTTAGAAGTTATTGATTCCCGCTCATCTCTTTTCAGTCTGAAGTTATAATAAAACTACATATAACTTAGTTTGATTGTTTGTCTATATAATCTATGCATGTAAAAATATAATCTTCACATATGTAATTAAACATAACAAAAATAAAATTATATAAATAAATTAGTTTGAACTTTTAATGTACATCTACGAGTACTATAAAATCTAATCTAACTATACTAATAAAAGAAAATAATGAGGATGATGTGGCAATCTCACATTCATTCTTGGCCTAATCTCTCTTGTCATTCATCATACATATCCATGAGTTATGGAGCAAAACCATATTGGCAAATGGGTTATAAGTTCCTTTTTAATTCTCTAATCTTTCATCTCATTCATCCTAACTATCCATCGGTCATGAGACAAAATAATTTTGCCAAATGAATTATAATTTAATTTCTAATTCTCTAATTTTTCATCTTATTTATCCTATCTATCCATGGGTCATGAGACAAAACAATTTTGAGAAATGGGTTATAATTTCTCTTTTAATTATTTAATCTCTCATCTCATTATCATAGTTATCCACGGGTAATTGGTCAAAACAATTTTTGCAAATGTTGTATAAAAAAAAATCGAATTTTTAAATTTGAGATTCTATACTTCTTATTGTTTGTATTATATATTTTATCTTCTTTTTATCTATAATTTTGTTCATTCTTTCATATAATGGATCTTTTTATCTTTATTTTTTTTACAAATCCCGTGTAATACACGGGTTCAAAAGCTAGTTTGAAATATACATATCGTTGACGAAAGAAAGTTTAATTCAGATTTGTTTTCACTATTAACACATGCTTGATAAGTTTTACGACAATAACAGAATAATCTCTTAATTTTTTATGAGAAAATTCCAATTTGACTCCCTGAAATATATCGGCGGGATATGGATTAGCCACTAAAAACTAATTTGCGCATTATGGACGTCTGTCATATTTGGGTAGGGCAATCTGTGCCCTTCTGTCATGTTGACCATTAGTTGACTGACCAAAAATGTTGAAATTACCATTTTACCCCTGAGCTTATAATTAATTCTAAAACTTTTCAAAATCGTGTAGTGGCTAGGGTTCGAACCCCCGACCTCTGGTTTAACAACAAACAAAACCTACCATGTGAGCTAATCTGATGTTTGGTATGGGTGTATAATATGAAATATATATTACCACTTCAACACTTTGTTTATTATCATCATCATATCCAGATTTGTAAATATATCTTAACACCTCCTCCTCCTCCTCCTCCTCCTCCTCATCATCATCATCATCATCATCACCATATCTTCCAAGCAAAACCCACATCCCAAAACCAATATTAGAAATATTTTATGTCGTAATGGCCGTTTCTGCAACATAGTCGGCTGAGCTCCCACCGGCGGCGAAATCTCCAGCAGTCGGAGAACTTTAGACCCAGGTTGAAATCTCCACCCGCCCGTTTCCAAAATCTCGCCGAAAACAATGGAGTCACCGGAAACCCATCGAATCCAGGTAAACACCACTATTAAAAACTGATGATAAACACCACTATTAAGAACATTCGATTTCAATATAATATTTTGAAAAAATAGTTATAATTAAAACACACATTATTTCGGTAAACTATTAACTGAAATTCACATAAGAAAAATGATAAATTTCACTTTTTTATAACTTCTTTTTGCTAAATTAAAAAATAATTTATTTGTACCTAACGCTTACAATAAGAAACTACAAAAAAAGAATAAAAAAAAATCGTTTCGGCGGGAAATAATGGAGTCACCGGAAACCCATCGAATCCGGGTAAACCCGGGTTGAAGTTGATATCTCCAGTTGTGTCGTTACTGTTATTATTATTAGTCGCCAGAAAATCAGAACTTGATGAAAGCTCCGGGATGGTGAAGTGTGTGAAATTCATCAAACTGGATGTCTGATTGGGTGTTGGGGTTGTGGTTATTGTTATAGTGGCGGTGTTGTCGGAGAAGACGGTGAAGATGTTATTGATCTAGGGTTTGGAATTGGAATGAATTGAGGATATTGAAGGTGGAAGAAATCATATTATTATTATGAATTGGGTTTTGCTGCTGTGGGTTATGTTGCTGTTAAGAAGATGATGAGCTTTATTATTATTATTATTATTATTATTATTATTATATTAATACTATTATTATTATATTTATTATTTATTAGAAGAAAATTACTAAAATACCCTTAATATGTTGGTATTATTACTAAAATACCAACAGTCAACTGACAATCAACTAACGATGGGAGTCAAAAAAAACCCCCGGAATATCACAGGTGCGCAATATGCGCAAATTAGTTTTCAGTGGCTAATCCATATTCCGCCAATATATTTCAGGAAATTAAATTGGAATTTTCTCTTTTTTTTTTCTCGAATGACAGGATAGTTTTATAAAGATTGCTTAGCAACATTCTAAAATAGAAATTATGCCAACTCTTGAAAAATTATTCTTCCAATAAATCAAAAGGGCTTTATTCTTTTTGCATTTAAATTTATTTTGTGATTACTTATTCACTCAAATATTTTTTGTTACCTTTCCAAAAGAAAAAAAAAAAACTAAAAACACAAGGAATAAATATAATATAATAATAACTTTATATCACCATCCCCAAACACTCGGCAGCAAAGCACCCACTTCAGTCTTCTTCAGTAAACTCCTTTTCTAAACTCTTCCAATGGCCGTCAATAATAATAATAATAACCAAGCCGTCATCGCCTGGTACGTTTATTATTATAACCTCACTATCGCCGTCACAAACCACCATCAGTCTAACCTTTTATATATATATATATATATATATATATATGTTTTTAGGGGTTCTGGTGAAGATGGACAATTAGGACTTGGAGACAACGAAGAGAAAGAATGGGTTTCTCCGGTTACGTCTCTATCTTCCGTCGCCGTTCGCTCCGTCGTCGCCGGTAGCCGCAACTCTCTCGCCGTTTGCGATGACGGCAAGGTATTATAATAACACTGTGCTAGGCTAGGGTTTATCAAAATATCTTCTTTTATTATTATTACTAGTTACTAATTAGAGCACCTTTAAATCCAGGCTGTCCCAGAGAATTGTTAAAGATAAAAAATTTGGCTCTCATTTAATTATTTAATTTTTAAATGAGCTTATTGGGTTGTGGTTAGGCGAGCAAACGAGCCGAGCCCCTCGTTCAACTTACACAGAGCTCGAGCTCGGCTTGTGGGTAGTTTTTCAAGCTCGAGCTTTATTTATAAATTAATTTTCATATATTTTTTATATTTTATATATTTTTAATTATACTTTATATATAACATAATATATATATACACACACATATATACATATATATACGGTACAAATAAAATTAACGCACTAAACATACAAATTACTAGAGTAATTACAGTTTTGAACTAGAGTATTTATGTTATAAGAAATAAAATAGTGTAATAATAATTACTCTAGTTAAAAAGTTACAATGTAATGATAATTACTCTAATGTTAGCATAATTTCTCTAGTTATTTGTACACTTCTCACGATAAAAGTCATTTGTATTTGATCCAAACCCTACACACACACACACATATATATATATAATTTATATAAATAATAGGCTCGTTTAAGCTGGAAAGCCGGCTCGGGCTTGATAAGTGAAGCCCGGGCTCGTTTATTAAACGGTCTTACTTTTAGGCTCGAGCTCGTTTAAGCTCAGCTCGATCAGCTTTTTCATGAGTCGATCACGTGGAGCTTGGCTCGTTTGCACCCCTAGTTATGTTTTGAAAATTTGAGTATTTTGAAACTTATGTTTATGTTATGTTTTGTGTTTATTAGTTGTTTATGTGGGGATGGAATCAAAAAGGAACTTTGGGGCACCCACCATTAACTAAATTCGAGAATAAGCCGGTTCAGGTTGAAGGTCTCGATGACGTTAAGATTGTTCAGGTAAAACATGATTAATAATCTAGTGGATGTAAACAACTAGAAAGTGGTTTAAGTTTTTGTTTTTATTATTGTTGATTCAGGCGGCTATTGGTGGCTGGCATTGTTTGGCGGTTGATGATCAGGGTCGTGCTTACGCTTGGGGTATGTTTATGTAACAAATAGTAAGAAACTAGTAGATAACATTTGGCGTTATGATTTTTAAGTAATGGTAATGATCTGGTAGGTGGAAACGAGTACGGGCAGTGTGGTGAAGAGCTTGAGAAGAAAGTTGAGTCCGGTAGGATAAGGATGGATATTGTGAGTCCTCAAAGATGTGCACCAAAGCTTTCGGTTCGCCAGGTCTATTATTCATTTTCTTAAAAAAAAAAGTTACTTGCTTTTTTTTTTTATGTATTATGCTTACATTAGTTTTACATTTTGTATGCGCTAATCAGGTAGCTGCTGGCGGCATGCATTCAGTAGTGCTGACACGCGAAGGGCATGTTTGGACATGGGGTCAACCATGGCCTCCGGGAGACATGTACATTGCTAATTTGCTTCAGTTATCATAGTGTGAAGAAATAGACTGAATTTATTGTAATGTTCGCGCAGAAAACAAATCTCGACACCTGTGAGAGTACAAGGTCTTGAGAAGGTTAAGTTGATTGCGGTCGGGGCTTTCCACAATTTGGCTCTTCTTGAAGATGGAAATCTTTGGGGTTGGGGGAATAATGAATATGGGCAGCTTGGAACCGGGGATACCCAGCCCAGATCACAACCCGTTCCTGTTCAAGGATTATCCGGCCTCAAATTGGTTACTTTTTTTACCATCTCAAATAGTTTTATATGAGTCTACAATAGTGAAATTTAAATCAAAGTTTCTAATTCCATGTAATTTCAGGTGGATGTTGCTGCAGGTGGTTGGCATTCTACTGCTTTAACAGATGAAGGCGAGGTATCTTGTAGTCCATTTCTTCAAGAAGCTCGTAATTTCAAAAACGTTACACCTTTTATTTAGGGCTGTAAACGACACGGGCCAGGGTAGGCTCGGGCTCAGCTCATTTGCAAACTGAGCTGGCTTGTTTATCACTTTATCTTAAAAGAGTATGGCCGAGCCGGCTCGTTTATCTTAACAAGCTGAATAGTTGAGCTTGAGTTCGGTTCGTCAAAAGCTCGATCCAGCTTGTGGCTCATCGAGCAAAGTTTTTTTTATATTTAAAGTTTTGTAATTTTTTTATATTTTACACATTGATATATATTAAAACTCTATAATAATATTTGTCACATACACATAATGCAGAATTTGTAAACTACATAATTAATAATTTACTTTAAAATCTGGGTTATAGGTTTCATACTTTTATATATTAAATTTGGGTTTTACTTCTAAATAAGCCATACAAGAATTTTCAATATTCTTTTATTCTTCATTGAAAATGTCACCTTGTTAAATTACAAATTCATATAATATTTAGGCTTTAATTTAAATGAGCCAGCTAACATGCGATCCACGATCCAAACCAACCTTGGCATGGGGTTGGCTCATTACAAACGAACCGATTTCGAGCGAGCTTTTTGAATAGCCCTACTTCTATCAATAGATTTCCACATGTTACTTTTTTTCTACTTCTTTTTTGCTGAAGTTAAGGTCAACAGATATTTGACGACATCACCGTTTTGGTCAACAGGTATACGGGTGGGGTAGAGGAGAACATGGAAGACTTGGATTTGGAGATGACAAAAGCAGTAAAATGGTACCTCAACAAGTCCAGCTTCTAGCTGGGGAAGATATTGTGCAAGTGTCATGTGGTGGAACTCATTCTGTTGCGTTGACTCGTGATGGTCGTATGTTTTCTGTAAGTAAACAACAAAGCCTTTTGACTTTCTTTTAACTTAACAGTTAACACTTTTTAACTTGACCCGTTTGAACTGTTAGTTTGGTCGCGGGGACCATGGAAGATTAGGGTATGGTAGAAAGGTGACAACTGGTCATCCATCAGAAGTGCCTATTAACCTACTGCCGCCAAAAGGTGACGATGGCAGTGAACCAGGACGGTGGTGTGCTAAATATGTGGCGTGTGGTGGCCGGCATACGATTGCAATTGTTGAATGGCGAGCTACTGAGGCGGATGAGTTGATGTGATGGAAGGTTTCATTAGAACAATCTTAATGAGTTGTATTATCTAATATCTATGAAGTTATTTAAGTTGGAAAAGCTTGCTATGAGTTTGTTTCAAGTTTTGTGAGTTGCTTTGTGAAACAAGTGGTTGATGCAATGTAGCTGTCACTTGATTTATTATTTTATAAGTTAATTTTCACTATTCTATATCCTTAACAAATGACTCATGTGGCTTCCTCTTTCCGAAAACGAGTGATTGCTTGGTTTGTTGGAGTGAATTTGCGGATGCGCATAGTGGGAGGATAGAATGAATATTGTGGAGAAAGATTTGGTGTTTTGTAATGGTTTTAGGTTGCCGGAAAGCATGGAGGTTCTCCGGAGAATGATATTGCAGGGACGATAGGACATAGAACAGAACCTCTCTATGGAAGGAAAGATTGTTTTTTTTTAAAGCTAAGGGCGTAACTGAGCCTCGTCTGAGGCCGTTTACGTTTCGAGATTGGTTTATGAATGGTTCTTCAAGCTCGAGCTTAGTTCATATATATACTTATTTTTTTATATAATCTACTTATATTATTCATAATTTAAGTAGGGGGGAGGAGCGGTGAAAGGTTTTTCAAGTTTGAGATTGGTTTACGAACCCTGTTAGATCCGTATAAAACATTACTATAGGGGGTAGGAGGGGTAGAGGCCGACCTAAATTGACATGGGATGAGAGGATTAGACATGATTTGTTAGACCTAAGCCTCTCAGAGGACATGGTTGAGGATATGAATTCTTGGAGACTTAGAATTAAGGCTAAGGATTTTTAGGGAGAAAGGAATACCTTAACGGTTTTTCTTTACCTGATTTTGGTCACACACCATTATTGTTCCAAGTCTTACGCCCCCTTAACCAACTGAGCTACACGGCGGGTACAACAAACATAAATCACAAATTGTCACACACCGTTATGTTCTCTTCTCATATAGTTCTATATGTTATCTATACATGTATTAGTATTATTAATTTTACTACGTGCTATTATCAATTTTATCACTATTGTACTTTGATGCCCCTTATTTTCTACCATACAATGTTATCTTCAGCTGAGGTCTCCCTAGAAGCCACCTCTTTATCCCATCGGATAGAGGTACGGTGTGCCTACATCCCACCCTCCTCAGACCCTACTTATAGCTTTGCTATTGGTGGGATTCCACTGGGTATGATTGATTGATTGACTTATATTATTCATAATTTCATATATTATGATAGTTATCATAAAGTTGTGTATTCAATAACTAGCTTTAGAATCAATGTGATGCACGGGAAACACAAAAAAAAAATACGATTAAACTATAGAAATTAAATGATTAAACTAAAAAAAACCTATATCTTATCAAATTAAAGCTCAAATTATATTTTCAAATGAAATATTCGCACGAATACGTGGTGCATTCTCACACATTTTTTTCATAATCACGAAACACCTAGTGATTTTATAAGTTGTAATTATATTTTTTTAATGACATATCGAATTCTAACAAAAAGATGATAAGATTTTCATTATAAATGACATTCAAAGAGAACATCATATATTTAATTAACATGACTAAAATACACTTTTGTATTACATATTTGAAAAAGATGGATAAGAACTCCATGGATACATGAATATTCATTCATAATTTCTTCTTATTTTTATCTTCTTAAATTATATAAATATCGTTCATTATATTTTACCACTTTCATCTCTTACACTGAAAATGTTTATAAATTGATTTAATAATAATAAAAAAGATTGATATGATTTCATTAAAGATATAAATATTTTTATTATATTGACAAATACCCATAAATTTTTAATCTCTATAATTTAAATAATTAGTTATTTGATAAAATGATGGATTGATATGTTTTGATTATACTAACATAAATAATTTTCATTAAACTTAGGAAAATAGTTTGAGCGGAAAATTTTGGCTAAGAATGAATATTCAAATGATATGTATCCCCAGTTATTATACTTTATTAGAATAAGTAGATGTAAAATAAAAAAAATATTAATAATGGGCTGGTTTGCGAGCTGTTGAGATCGACAAGTGACGCTTGGGATCAGGCTCATTTATTTAACAAACTTGTATTTAGGCTTGAGCTCGTTTAAGTTCTGCTCGATTCAAACTTTTAACGAGCTGATCTCGAGCAACTTGACCTTGTTGCACTCTAGAATGTTTTTAAGCAGGGTGTAAACAATCTAAGTCAAGCCTGATCTTGCATAGGATTGTCTTGATTTTTTATTTACCAAGTTATACGCATTTCTACTAAGTTTTATATACTTTGAGAAAAACCTCAAATAAGCCTAAGCTTAGGTCGAGTTTGTGTGTAGTACCTTAGACTTAGAGCATTCTCATCCTTTTCTCTATCATCAAATCCAAAATTACACTAAAATAACTATATTTTTTCTTTCTCATTCTCAATAAAATAATAATTTTTTATACATTTACTTTTACCGTTTCTCTTTCATTCACTCATACACAACAATTTTCAATACATAATCTTTTTAAATATACAAAAAAATCAATACATTTTTTTCTTAAACTCTCTCACAACACCCTAAACTACTATAAAAATCTCCCTTGCTAAATTTAAATTTGATGGATGAATTATGAATATGGTTAAAAAGGGCCAATACTATGAAATGTGAAACTAATAATAGTTAAAATTCAAAAATACACTTTCTAGTTTGTTCGGTTACTCTCCCACCAAGTTCATGTCCCTTCTCGCCAATCTCTCTTGAATCAAATCAGGTAGCCCGCTTCATGTTTTCTCCGTTGAATTCATAAATTTAATGAGTGATAAAGATTATATCTTTCTTGTATTTGTTACAATTATTCAGAATTTAGAATTTAAGCACACCAGGTGTTCGATGAAATGCCTCAAGAACTATTCATACTTGTATCTCTTTTATGTGTCTTGCTGTTAACTCAACTAACTGTATCTGTTATTTGACCACACATCAATCTCATTATTAGTACTTGTAATCATGAGTACACATATCGTGGGGCTGTCTTCGAGATTTTGATTGCCCAACACGAGTATAAAAAATGGGTCTTATATAATATTTTGATATTAATATTGTTTCAGAATCGGTCGCTTCCTTCTAAAAGGAGGATCATCTAAATGGCATGGTCACTGGTGAAAAGATCAGTTTTTGATCTCTGCTTGACCCATGTTAGCTCACGTCTCGTTTACCTAGCACCGGTATATATACAAACCGACAAGAAGCCCTTAAGTTTTCATCTAAGATATCTTTGCAATAGCGTGGCACCAAGAAGCCTATGTTGGAAAGGATCTTCTCATGACATATTGCTTAAAAACCTTGAAACTTGTTTAAAAAACAATCAGATGGATGAAGCATGGGGAGCTTATACAGATTTCAAGAAACTTTACGATTTACCAGATGACCATTTATTGAGTCGGTTCATAACACAATTATCCTACACGCGTGAGCCCAAATGGCTTCAAAGAGCATGCGATATTATCCTTCTTCTTCCCAAAAAGAAGTCAAACTCACTTCCTTTTGACCAGCTCTACAACCTCTCACTCTCCTTAGCAAGAGCACAAATGCCAGTTCCTGTGTCTATGATTCTTAGGATAATGATTGAGAAAGATAATATCCCACCAGCTAACTTACTGGGCCCTCTCGTTCTTCATATGGTCAAAAAAGAAACAGGTGCATATCTTGCATCGAATATACTAATTCAAATTTGTGATCTTTTTCAGCGTTCAGGTTCTAACCCGTGTAGAATAAAACCCGATACCACGATTTTTAACCTCGTTCTTGATTCTTGCTCGCGTTATAACCTGTCTTTCAAGGGTCAACAGATAATAGAACTGATGTCAAAGATGGGTTTAGTAGGTGATGCAGATACTGTCATAACTATTGCCCGAATCTATGCGGTCAGTGGTCAACGAGACGATTTAAAGAAGTTCAAAAACTGTGTTGACTTGGTGGCAGGTTACATGGGTAATCGTTATTTTCAGTTTTATGATAATCTCATGAGCTTACATTTTAAGTTCAACGATATTGATTCGGTAACCAAACTCATATTTGATATGATCGGTTTAATCGAAACTCAGACGAGCCCACATAATAAGCCTTTCTTAATCCCGCTTGGATCTCCGAATCTCAAAAAAGGTTTAAAATTACAGGTTTTACCACACCATTTGCCCGAAAATTCATTAGTGAAGTTCGAAAACGAAGGTTTTGTGACACATTACAATAAAAGACTTGTTTTTACCAACAAAACCCTAGCAAAGCTCATTGTCGGGTATAAACGAGCGGGTCGGGTCAGTGAGCTGTCAAAAGTTTTAAACCGGATCCAAACGGAAAAGGGGCGGGCTGATGTTATTGATGCATGCATTCATGTCGGTTGGCTGGAAACCGCCCATGATATTATAGACGATATGGAGCAGGCAGGTAATTTACCTAACGCTAATTCATATGCATCATTATTAACTGCTTATCATGAAAGTAACATGCACCGAGAAGCCGACTCACTACTGAAACATATTAGAAAAACGGGTATAATAATATCCAATGATACGTCAGAGCGGGCTGCTTATAAGAACAGATCAGATTTGGTCTCGTGTTTGATCCAAGAAATGAAGAAAGGGGATGTAAGTTGTTCGGTTTACGAGTTTAACTCATCGATTTACTTCTTTATGAAGGCTGAAATGATTAATGATGCTTTGAAGACATATAGAAGTATGCAAAGAATGAATATTTATCCTAATGTGGCTACTTACATGTACATGGTGATGGGGTGTTCGTATTTAGAAATGTATCGTGATGTAACTATATTATGGGGCGATATAAAGAGGAGTTTTGATGATAGGAAGTTGATGATGAGTGTCGATTTGTATGAGGTTTTGGTTTTGAGTTTTTTGAAAGGTGGGTATTTTGAGAGAGTGATGGAGGTTATTAGCTGTATGAAAAAGGATGGAGTTTATGTTGATAAATGGTTGTATAGAAGTGAGTTTTTGAAGCTTCATAAGGATCTTTATAGGAAATTGAAAGCTTCTGATGGTAAAAGCGAGGCTCAGAGCAAAAGGGTTGAACATGTGAAGGCTTTCAGAAAATGGGCTGACATTGATTGAAGTTTGTTAGTTCTTGTTTTGATCTCTTGTTTCTAGAGGGTGTATCGATGTTTATTAGCGGTTTTGATAGTTTTTACAACGCATTGATTTGGGTTATGTTTCATTGAAATGCATGGTATATTTTGCTAGAAGGGGAACGGGTTGAACACAGTGAAAGTCGCTCAAGGCCTTTATTTAATGGTGACGTGGGGGTGCCTTTTTTTAAAAAGATGTTTGAGGGAGATGGCATAAAACATGGTAACATGTTACTGGAACCAAACACCAAAGTGTACAGCGACTATTATTATATGTATTTTAGATGTATTGTTATTCGATTTGGGTGATATTCTTCTGTGTCTGGCATTATAGTTATACTCGTGTATTTTAAATATATCCATTTATGTTCTTTGTGGTGTATTTGGTGTTTTAGCTGTAGCATCAATGTGTTTTCTGTATGGAATACAATTAATTAGTTTTAAAAGTTACAAGTGCTTTGTTGCAAATATAAGCATTTTGGTCTTCTCTTTTTATAGATTACAAGCACCGGCAAAGCTGAGTTAAACACAAAGAGAGAAATTATTAACCGGGAAAGAAATTGTCATCAGGTACATTATGTGATAAAGTAACAAGCTATAATTATATTTATTGAGGTTTCGCGCACGTTTTGTTAACAGCAAACTACAGCATACGAGCTAAATGCTTTATCAGCACAATGGAAGGAACTCTGTGAGAAGAACATTTCAGTTGAAGCTGCATGTGTCCAACTTGGAAACCGTCTTCATCATCATCGTACTCGGTGATTCCCACCAGTGCAAATCTATGGTAGGGTTTGAGGAGGGTAAGACGGAGACACCTTACCTCTACCTTGAAGGAATAGAGAGGCTGCTTCCGGTGAGATCCTCGGCTCGATAATAGTTTTGCATCAAGCCTTGACATAAGACACATAACACTCAACCATCGGGACACCGGCTGATTGGTGCATGTACCCTTGTCTTTCAGCTACCAACGCCACCACATGATGCATGATTAACAACAATTAACGAAACAAAGTTAACAAATCGAATGAAGTGTTTGTATGGGACTAAGCTGATATAAACATGTTATACAAAACCCAATCTTTACACAAAATGCTAAAAACTTTTCGTACAAGATTCAAATTACCACATTTTGCATAAATGCCTACAAACGAATGAGCCGAGTCGAAGCCTGGCATGAATAAATGTTAAATTAAGAATCGTTTCACAAGTGATAATTACACCACGGTTTAGAACACGAACTGCAGCAACTATTTATTGCTGCTGATCAACCAGAACCAAAACTAAAGCAAATTCCTTTGATCTTCAAGCTAAAAAACAAAACACCAATACAAGGGTATACATATATACCCCACGGTTCTCAATCCTACTCTATATCAATACATAATTTGACTCAAAAACAAATAGCACGGTATTTGGGTGAGCTTCTAAAACTTGCTTATTGGCTATTTATTTGTTGAAAATCAAAAGGTGTTTGGTAAAACAACTACAAAAGCTTCAAAATGAAGCCTTTCAAAAGTTGTTTTTGTTTTTCAATAAACAAAAAAAAAACAAAATTATAAGCTCACCCAAACCCTAAATAGATAAGACTAAGGTTGTGTTTGTTTTTGCTTATAAGGTCTACAAGGAGCTTATGTCTGCGAGCGCGCAGACATAAGCTCTTGAAGACTGTTTGTTTTTTTAGAAAAAAAAACTCTGAAAACTGCTTTTATGGTCTTAAAAAGTAAGCTTATATCACCATCTTCACACTTCTTAACATCATACCAACGCCGTGACCCAATGTCCAACACCACCACCACCACCCACCGTCTGACACCACCACCACCATCCACCGTCCGCCGCCGCCACCACCCACCACCACCCATCGTCCGCCGCCACCACCACCCACCACCACCACCCACCATCCGCCACCACCACCGTCAACCACCCACCACCACCGCCGTCCATCACCACCACCACCCCCGTCGGCCACAACCACCCGCCACCGCCACCACCCACCGTCCGCCGCCACAACCATCCACCACACCACTATCTTTCATCACCACCACCACCCATTGTCGGCCACCATCACCGTCCACCACCCACCACCACAACCGTCCATCACCACCACCCACCGTTCACCGCCTACCACAATCGTCTACCACCACCCACTTCCATAGTTCGTACACCACTACCAATTATTTTAGCAGTCTACAAACGTTAAATGACATTTATCTACTTAATATATATGATAGGTAACTAATTTTCAGCTTATGCAAACGATATCCAGTTTATAAAACAAACAGTATTATATTTTCAGATTGCAGACTTGAGACCACATCTTCAGTTGTAGACATTAAATCAGATGAAACAAGATTGCAGACAATTTTAACTTATCAAATTAAATAATAAACTAATTATTATTTAAAATTAATCTCCTCCAAGCCACCCCATGAGATTTTACCGAACCGCCTTCATGAAGTAATATCGCACGTTTAATTAAAAAAGAAAAGGGCCAAACTTGATAAGATTTTTGTATCTGCAAGTCAACTATGAATCATGAAATAGATTCAGACCTTAGACTGTCATATTTGCCCAAATCCAAAACATAAACACAGTCGACTTCAAAATCCTAAACCTAGTCAGTTTCAAAATTGCAACAAATCAATTTCAAAAGAAAGAATCTGCAACATCAAACATAATTTATTAATCATGGAGGAAACTGAACAAGTTTTCTGTATTTGCAAACCCTCAAATCACTTGACGGTTGATTATATCAGGTATTCAGATATACACCTGCAACAACAATAATAAGATGGTATAGGGTATACACATTTATTAAAACTAAGGTTACAGACATGCGCTATATGATATGTTGCAACTTAAAGCATAGGGTACAAGTGATTAAAGCACAAAAAGCCTTGAAATTTTATAGGTTGCTTACACCGTTAACCTCAGCCTCCATCCTCTCTGATGGAGGCGTTTGTGGATGAGAGATAGGATAAAGAAACTCATCCTCATCCGCATGTAATTTCCTTAGATCATGGTCGCTCGACTCAATGCATGTAAAAACACACACCACACCACACACTGGTGACACCTTCAAACACACCTATAGTACACATATACCATTCTTTTCGGTGTTAATATTACACAAGAGTGTCTACAGCTAGTGAACCCATCGGTGGTTCAAATACAAGAAGCAAAGAACTCAAAACCACAACAAAAATGGAGAAAAATACAAGTGATTTACAAGGATCCACATTTCTCCCAATCAGTGTCATTCCATTTTCTTCTCCACTTCCTGGTTGTAACGCGGGACATGTAAAGAACCCATAAGCTATGCCAGTAAAAACTGATACAAAATGTGTCCTGCAACAATATTCAATCCATTTAATAGGTATCTAGCCAATTCTGTTTATTTAAAAAACAAATACTATTTACTAACCAGTCATCAATTGGACCAAAAGTGGATAAAACAAAACCAAGACCAGTAGCAACAACCGCCTTCTGATACATGCTTACAAAACCATCTTTATTCATGGAATCCTTGTTTTGATAGTGATATATAAGCCAAGCTCCAATTATACCAAACGCGGGACCCTAAAAGTTTTATATTTATAGCTCATTTAGAAACTAAGTGGAAGTTTAAACATGATTGATATATGAATTCTTGTTGCTTACTGATCCACCAACAGTTGGATAAGGGGTGTGGAGAAAACTGGTGAAGTTGCCTGAGAGTCCACCGAGTACGTATATCAAGAAAAAGGTGAACGGGCCATAGGCTCGGCATACTTGAGGACCAAATGTCAGCAGAATCCAACAACCGAGCCCGATGTGAAGCATCCCTGTGTGCTGCAAAAAGATAATTACTTTTAGGGCAAATACAGTAAAAAACCAACATACTTCTTGTTTTTTCTCATTAAAGTCCTTTGAGTATTTCTTATGTAGAATGTAATTTCAAACCAATTATATATGAATGTTTTAACCTAACGGGCTAAAATATAAAAATTGGCTTGACATAAAAGAATCTAAAACGCTCAAATGTATGTTTAATCCATAAAACTACCTGAATTGTTATACTTGTTAAATTTGTTAATTGAGACATTTTCTTAATCATACTTGACAAACTATAAAAACTAAAAAGTTAAAAAATTTTCAACGACAAGTATTTTAGTCAACCTAACCTGCTTCCACACGTTCAAAAATTTAACCATTTTGACTAGGTGTCTCAATCGTGTTGGGATGGCGGGTTGAATTCTACAACTTTAACCCAACCCATGTACTTATTCGTGTTGGGTTCTAGGTTGACCAGTTTTGTGTTCATCTATAAACATGAGTAATACCTAGTTACTTGGTAACAATTTCTTTTAGTTTGTTAAACTTGTAACAATTTAAACAATTAATTACTCTGCCCCAGATGAAACAATTTTGCACTGGTGTTCTTTTAATTATTCTTTTATTCCCAATTAACAAACTAGGGTTTATATATTTACATCGATATCAGAAGAAACGAATGGAAAAGATTGGAGAATACTAACACTTTTATCTTAAATTTTATTACTTTTCAAAACGTTTTTAAAAAGTGCTTTAAAATGAGTTAACAAGTCAACCCACTTATTAAACGGGTCATATTCAGGTTGACCCATTTTTTAAATGGGTTGTGTTGGGGTTAACCTGTTTACTAAACATGTTTTTTCGTGTCGTGTTCGGGTCACGTCAGGAATTGCTGCCCCTAGTTTTGACCCGCAACCCAACTCGTCCATTTTCCACTTCTAACCTTAAGGTTTTTCCAAGTTGATATAGATTATAGAACAGAAAACTTTGAACTACTCTAGAATGGCACGAACCCAGTCGTCAATCTTGTACCAGAAACATCGGTGTGAGTAGCCGCCACCATTCTCCATATACGATCAAATGATTAATCTTTGCTCCATACAACGCCGGAAGTGAGAACAGATCCAAATCCGAGTTCTTAACCGGGCTTGCAATTTCAAACAGATAAACCGCAATGTTTAGCGAAGCGATTCCGCCTCTGCAACAACAAATCACCAATTAATGAACACATAAGCACACAAACAATCTTTAAAAAAAACAACAATAACTTAAAA
Organism: Bidens hawaiensis; assembly: GCF_021521415.1. Taxonomy (NCBI): domain Eukaryota; kingdom Viridiplantae; phylum Streptophyta; class Magnoliopsida; order Asterales; family Asteraceae; genus Bidens; species Bidens hawaiensis. The sequence goes on along the minus strand of NW_027491366.1, from coordinate 1,293,032 downwards.
GTTGCATGCTTTACATTAAATAGAGACCACAAGTTTCATCATAATCACTCTTCACACCACCTTGATCATCTCTAGTAGCCGATGAGACAAGATTCTTGTTTAATGACTTTGCAGAATATTGGTCTGTATTCTCTTTAAATTTGCCAAAATAAGAATCTAGTGATTGTAAATGCTTGTCTCTAGAACTAGACTTTAATGCAAACTTTGATGATTTATTATCCTTCTCAGATGAATTGACAGAGATTGATCTTAACAAGTTTGCACATTTGAGCATGCTTTTGCATGGTCTCACCAAAGTTTGGTCTTTGTAACATGTTTTGAAGCATATTGGAGCCACAGTCATGTTACCCTGAAAAGAATACATATTTGCATGGGAAAATAATAAGTAAATCTTATTCAGGCATTTTAACAAACATTTGGTGGGCACCCAAATAAAACAAAAAGAAAGTGCTGTTTCTTGTGTACCCGATTGAAGACGAAAGATGGGTGTTATTAAATGTGGAGAAAGAAGACAATTGGGTTAAATATGAGCTTCCATTAATGGGGATTTCGTGGGTTTAAAGGATGGTTTCCATTAATGGAGGTGTACTGAGTATTTAAAAGCGTTAATGACGGAAGTGACATTGAACAGGAACAAAATTAAGGATTGAAGCTTGTCGGTTGTGTGTCCATTGAGCGGTTGCCACGTAGGCATAGCATTCAATCTCCACCATTAGGCTGAGGGGTGTGAGGGGCTTTAATGGGGGCTTTAGTGGGGGCTCCAACCAATAATATTATGACGTGTGGCAGAGAGAGAAATTGGATAAGGGGGTTGTTGGAGCCCCCGTTGGAGCCCTGGCCCCTGGTGTTGAGGGGCTCCAACAGGGGCTCCAGCGAAATTTTTTTTTTATTTTTTTATAAATATATTCAAACAACGTATTATTAAAAAAACTCATAAATTATTAAAAAAACACACATTAATAAAAAAACACATTAATATATAAAATTCAAATTACAAAAAAAAACATACTAAAAATTAAACAAACAATAATACTTAATAATAACACTAATCTAATACAAGATCATCGGGTCGCCTCGCCCACAAATGTTCAACCAACTCATGTCGAAGATTCCCGTGTATCTCACGGCTCTTGATATTTGCTATGTTATGAAGTCTTTGTTAATCACTGATTGTGGACGGTTGTGGCGGAATGTCACCTTGGTAGTTTTGGCAGATAGCTTTGCCCTCGTCTTCTAACGTCATGTTGTGTAGGATCAGACACGTGTAGACGACGTCCATTATCCTCTCCCGAGTCCAATAACTTATTGGGTTCGCCAGTACATAATATTGTTTTTTCAGAGCTCCAAAAGCTCTTTCAATATCTTTTCTAGCAGACTTTTGCTTCTTCGTAAAATACTTTCGTTTGTCGGCGATTGGATCTGTAAAAGCTTGAACTAACAAAGCCCATTCGTTGTAAATACCATCGACCAGATAGTACCCGTACTTGAAGAGTTCTCCATTTGCAACAAAAGATTGAGGTGGCTCAACCCCGTCGATAAGGTCGTTGATCAAATGTGACTGATCGATAACATTAAGGTCGTTATCTGACCCAACAACACCAAAAAAAACATGCCAAAACCAAAGATCTTGTGACACCGCCGCCTCAAGTATAAGGGTCGGCCCTTCATGATCACCACGGTGGAACTGACCTCGCCAGGCCGTTGGACACATAGCCCATCCAACATGCGTACAATCGATGCTACCTAGCATCCCAGGAAAACCATGTTTTTCTGCGTGCACCTCATATATGCGTTGGATGTCATACATTGTAGGTTTACGCAGATATCTCCGAGAGTAAATCGATATGACTCCTACGTATATAAAATAATCTATAAACATATAATATATATTACAAAATGTAATAAATATTTAATAAAAACTAAAATTAATGTTTTTTACCTTGGCAGAAAAAATGAAGGGATTCACGTGCAACCCTTTTCGACATCTGTAAATACTCATCCAAAGCGTCCGACGAGATGCCGTACGCTAATTGACGGATAGCAGCCTTGCATTTTTGAAGAGAGGTAAAACCGGGGAGACCCCTAGCATCCTCCCTTTGTTGAAAAAAGGGATACCGTGCCTCTAAATCACTTGCTATACGCATGAACAATTGTCTGCTCATTCGGAAACGAGTTCGAAAATCCGACTCCTCGTATACCGGTTGAGGGCTAAAATAATGCCTAATCAAAGTATCGTTAGCACCCGATCGATCACGATCACAAGCTGGTGCTCTAACTCTCGGGACTCGAGGTTGATGGGCTTGATTTTGCAAGAGATCCACCACGGTTGCGGTCAAAACTCCCCCTACATGAAGAAGCAAATCATCCTCTTCGGAGGAGTCGGAATCAGACGAGTACCACGACATTTTTTTTGTGTTAGTTTTGAGAGGATTTTAGGAGGAAATGTGTATAATTGTGAAATGAAGTATATTTTATAAAGGTATATATTTATAGTTTAAGAAAATATTTTTTTTTAATTTAATCAAAACCATCAACGGCTCTTTTCCGACTTCCTATGCAACTTTACTCTCTCTTCTCCCGCTAACCCCATCACGCCTGCATGTTTTTTCGCGCTAGCACCCCGTTAGCGCCCCCGCTAGTGCCCCGGTGGTGTGGTGTTAGCGCCTGGGGGCGCGAGCGGAGGGGCTCTAGCGCCCCCGTTGAAGCCCCACACCCCTCAGCCTTAGTTGTGATTCTTGTGGGTCAATGCAGCCATTGTTGCTGATTAGACTCGACTGCGAAGTGTTGACAATGTAGTTATGTCTGTACGTATTTGGTATTATCTCTGACATTGTGTTTCCGAGTCTCATTTAACGAGGGGAGAGAAAAGAAAGAGAGGAAAATATAAAAAAAAAATCATGTTCCAGAGATTTTTTAAGAAATGAAGGGGAGGGGAAATGAGGGAAAAGACTAGAAAATTTAAACATATTATCATCCACACAAATTGAAGAGATTATGAGAGAAAATATATGTGTCTAATTATAACTTCTATTAATTCCTAAATTGATATTTTTCTATTATTCTTTATTTATAAAAAAAAAATATTTTTCCAGTTATTTTCTATTATTCGAATCAAACTCGGATATCCGATATTATGATAGTAGCAAAAATTCTATAGATACGAGCTTAAATGAGAGGTAGAGGAGTGACAATTAGTATTAAAGACCTGCCATTTCACTAATTGATTTTGGGCTAGTCGGCTAATTAATCGGTCAATGGTCAAATCCGGCCATAATCGACGGTTTCTTGCGAGATTCCGATCAAAATCAGTGGTTTTCGGCGAGATTCCAGCAAAAACCAGGGTTTCCAACGAGATTCTTGCCACTTTACAGCCAAAAATATGTTTGTATATGTATAAAAATGAAAATTACATATAAAAATGTGTGTGTACATATAATACTGAAAAATATACTTTAAATTCTTATCCGATTAATCTCGATTAATTGCTACTCCCCACCCCACCGCCTGACTAACAATTTTTACAACAATGTATACAACCAAGTTCAAGTATTAAAAATAGATTGACATATAGACAAGATGTGGCACATCATGTTCATGTAGGTTGGTGCAAGTTGAGGGCATGTACAAAAGTATTGTATGATAAACGGTTTTTAAGAAGATTAAAGGAGAAATTTTCTTGTGTTGCGGTTTGATATTCTATATTATATGGAACTGATTGTTAAGTCATCAAGAAAATACGAGCGTGAAAGTTAGAGGTAGCAAAGATGATTATGTTGGGGTGAATGTGCGGGCACACAAGGACATGCCAAATAAAAATTAAGTTTTACTGGAGAAACTGGGGGTGACATGTATTATGAATAAGATAAGAGGTGGGATATTGAGATAATTTGGGCACGTGAAAAAAAGACAAATTACGGCTCAAGGACTATAAAAACTCTCACAATAGAAGGGGGCGTAGAGTAGAGCCATAGAGGCGTACCCAAAATGACATTGGATGAATGGACTAGGTAGTATTATACTAGACTTGCACGTACCGAGAACATTATTAGCGATATGTGTTCTTGAAGGCAACAGACCAAGATTATGGACATTTAAAGCTATGTATAGATTCATCTTAAGTTGTATTTAGTCCTTGGTCTTAAATCTAGTTTTACCTTAACCTTAACTTTGTCTTAATATTTTTCTTGGCATGTTTTCAAAGGGGTTAGTGTTACTGTAACATCCTAAAATTTATAATGTTGAATAAAGAAAGTTATGTTTAGTAATTTCACGTTTTAGTTATTTAATGTCGAGTAAGGAACGGGTCTTGGGCTTAGTTATTTTATGAACTCGGCCTGTCTCGACCCGTAGGAAGCCAACCCGAGCCTAACCAAACCCGTAGTATATAAACGAAAGTTCTTGACACTTCCACCATTTTCACCATCTTCCTTCACTTACACCCACCCAAACACTCTCATTTCTAGAGAGAGAAGCTAGAGAGAGAAAGTTCTCAAATCACAAATCCGAGTCCACAATCTTGTTCCTAATCGTTTTTGGTAAGTCCCCCTCGAAAATCATCCGTTTTCATAACCATTTTCGACCTCAAATCGAGCAAAAACTCCCATTTTCGTAACTTGAGTTTTCGGGTCAAAAACCGCCTTGTTTTGGTGTCAAAATACAAGCTTTTGTGTTTAAAAGTACTAGGGATCGATAGCCCTTTCAATCCCGAGCATTTCCATGTCAAAAACTTCGATTTTGGGTCAAAAATCTGGAAAATCTGGAAAACCCGTGGGTTTCTCCGTCGCCCAGCATGAAGGAGTCGAATCAGACTCATTCGATCGAACCAGTCGATCGAATCAGTCCATTCGATCGAATGCGTAGATCGAACAAGTCCAGTCGACCGAATAGGGAAGCAACCGAATGGTCTCCAACTCATTCGATCGAATGAGTTTTGTATTCGATCGAATGAGTGTTGTATTCGATCGAACGTGTTCCTGTTTGATCGAACGTGTTGTATTCGATCGAACGTGTTCCTGTTTGATCGAACGTGTTCCTATTCGATCGAACGTGTTCCTGTTTGATCGAACGTGTTCCTATTCGATCGAACGTGATGTATTCGATCGAACGTGTTCCTATTCGATCGAACGTGTTCCTATTCGATCGAACGTGTTCCTATTCGATCGAATCAAGCCAGAACCAAGCTGTTTCCAAGTTCGCCTAAGGTTTAACTTCGCCTGAAGTGAAGTTCGTTTATAAAATAAATTAAAAACCTAATGGAAAATGTGTTAAGGCAGTTATCGAAAATAAAATTTTTCCAAGCTGACCTGGCAGCTTAACCCCAGCCAGGGGCTCTGCCCCTTGGACCCCGCTAGGGGCTGCCGCCCCTAGAACCCCGCTACCAGGGGCGCTGCCCCCGGACCCCCGTTCGTTGTGGGTCATATAAAGATAGAAACGCAACATAAGTAGTAGTAGCTAATTGATACGTGTAAATATTATACAGTTAGCCGTGCGCAGCTCAAGAGGGGAATAACTATTAACGGAGAGCGTAACAGTATTCAGGTGAGTTTCTAGCCCCATTTATGTGTTATGTTTTCGGGGCTGTGTGCATACTCGATGTGTTGTTAATACATTTATCCTAAGTGATAAGTGTATGCCATATGTGATATATGTGATGGATATGAATGGTTGCTTGTCGGTACGCGAACGATCTTCGGATATTGCGCGTACTGTCAGGTCAAAAATAAAGGTACGAATATTATACATCGAAGATGTATGAACATTACAATTGAATACTTGTCGGGGCGTGAACGATCTTCGGATATTGCACGTATCGACAAGAGGTATGGTTGTTAAATGAATGATGTAAAGAACGCCTAGGGTGTTCTTATGCTATGATGTAATTATTGTATATGTGAAGTAGGTGTATGCAGTTACACGAATGGTATGTGAGTTCTACGTTCGACATAGTAAGTTAGGATGGCAAATCCCTCTAGCTTTTGTCGGACATAGACTCGGCTGGTGATGGCGTAGTTAAGGACTGCGGGCCTTATACGTAAAGTAGATGATAGATGTAAGCGTAGTTAAGGACTGCGGGCCTTATACGTAAAGTAGATGATAGACGTAAACGTAGATAGGGACGGTGGGCCTTATACGCGTTACAGATAATAGACGACAACGTAGTTAAGGACTGCGGACCTTATACGTATTATAGATAGGCATCAGCATAGGAAAGGACTGTGGACCTTATACGTGCTGTAGTTGTATTGTGGAAGCATAGGGGAGGACTGCGGACCTCGTACGTGCTATGGTTTAGGTTGCAACATAGGGGAGGACTGTGGACCTTGTACGTGTTGTGGATGTAGGATGGTATAGGGAAGGACTGCGGACCTTGCACGTACCATAAAGGGTGAACATAGGTAAGGACCGCGGACCTTTTACGTGTTCACGACCTTGAGTACAGGTATAGACGGCGGACTATGAACGTACTCACGGTAGACTGAGGTTAGTGGTTATAAATATGTGTGTATGTATGGTAGTAAGTGTGTGTATGTAGAACAGAAGGGTAACTAGTGAAGTATGGATATGTATCTACGGATATGTATGTATGTGTATATATTGTATGGCGTTCGATTAACTAGAACTCACTCAGCGTAGCTGACTTTTAGTATGCACGCAGGTGAGCTGATTACAGAGTTAGCATGAGGACGACACACGGCATGGATTGAACGGCTGGCATCTGAAGAAAGAAGTAAAGATGTTTTAAATATAAAGTTTTGTGTTATGGTATCAAAGAAAAGGTTTAACGTTTTGTAACAAATGATTGATGTTTTATATTCCGCGAAAAGTTTTTAATAAACTCTGATTGAAGAACTGTGTTTATGAGTAAATCCGACGCTAAAGTAGGGCTACCGGGTTCGGGGCCTTACAAGTTGGTATCAGAGCATAAGTTCGAGAGATTTAAGCATCCTACATGCTTAGACTCGAACAGAAAATGGGATTTAAGTAAGAAAGGAAAGAAGATGCCAGTTCAAGAATGCCATGTGTCGCTCAAGCAAGATCAGTAAAGGTAAAGTGTATGATTAAATGATATATGATAATGAGAAAAGAAAGATATGTGAACGTCAGGGATAGGAATAATTGATTGTTTGATTTGACAAAACTGCTTAAGTAGAACCAGCACAAATAGACTCATAAAGGGAAGTGTATAGGACACGGAAAGTAACGTGATCAGCTAATCACAACTGGCCACTGTTATTACCTGTTAGCCTTACTATCCTTGTACTAAATAGTTCCTTGAGTGATGATGTTTGTGTTTTTCCCTTTTAGAATACGGATGGCTGGAGCTGGAGAATTTGTGGGAACTGGGGGTCGCACAGGACGTCGTGGCAGGCCTCGTCTTGTCCGGCAACCCTCGGTAGAAGAAGCTTCCCACACCGAAGATGAAGGAAGCGCAGCTGGAGGAGACCAGAACAACAATGAAGAAGTTCAACTTAGCCCTGCAGTTCAAGCAGCCATTGTTCAAGCTGTAGTTGCTGCTGTGAAGAACCTGAATCCCGAAGGATCTGCTGGAAGCCGTGAGCGAACTGCTGAAGGGGCAGGGGGTGATGGTAAGGAGGTTGGGGAAGGAGAAAGAGGGGCCTCGAGCGAGGATAAGTCTGTGAAAGTCGATGATAGGAGAAGAGGACAAGGTGGGTGCAGCTATAAGTCCTTCAAAGGATGCGACCCGCCGAAGCTGACTGGGTTGGGAGACGCAATCGCTACTCTCCAATGGATAACCACTATGGACAAGGTTATCCGCATTAGCGAATGCCGTCCCGACCAAGCTGTGGGTTATGCTACTCAGTCATTTGTGGAAGAAGCTATGTATTGGTGGGAAAGTGTGGAGCAGAGAAAGACTAGGGATGAGATCAAGGCGTTGAGATGGGACGATCTGAAAGAGTTGGTGATGAAGAAGTTCTGTGCAGATGCAGAGGTTGAAAGGACGGAGATGAAGTTCCTGAATTTGAAGGCCGGTATGATGACGCATCGTGAGTATACTACTGAATTCAGCCGACTATCTAGATTGGTGCCTGATATGGTTGACACTGAGGTCAAAAGAATCAAATGTTATGTGAGGGGATTGCCACAAAAAGTCCGCATGTTGGTCAGGGCAAATAAACCTGCTACTTTTGACTCTGCTGTTGAACTTGCAGAAGTGGTTTATGCTGACCTGGCTGAGGACGATGTGGTGGTGGGGGAAAAGAAGGAGAAGAAATGGGCTACCTCTGCTAAGCGGTCTGGCGAGATGGTGACAACAACTGATGAGAGGAAGGCCAAGGTTGGGAACAAGGATGCATGTAAGACGTGTGGGCAAGTACACCTGGGAGAATGCAAGACTGGGACAGACAGGTGCTATCGGTGTGGAAAGAGTGGGCATTATTCTCGAGAATGCCCTGATCGTCCAAAGTGCTTCAAATGCGGAAAAGCTGACCACATGGCTAGGGATTGCAAGGAATCAGGGGCGGTAGGTGCGAAAGGATGAAGACTTTGGGAAACTGCAGAGAGGAACACCTGATGAAGGAATAATTGCTCATGCAATGGTTTTATTAAATTACATTTGCTTAAGAACTTGTTTTGTGTTAAGGTCTAAAACTTATGTTTATCTGTGGCGTGTAATTATTTTGAGTTTGGTTAAGAATGATTATTATGTTATGGTGAAATGTTGTTTTAGACAATAATGTTAAAAGTACTAATCGAAACCCTTAGAAGGATGAGATGAGTCTTGGTGCATCGAGGGTCTCATGGACAAGCTACCTTAAATAGCTAAAACACATGACCACCATTCGATGGCTGTAAAGTCGGAAGTAGGAAGGGTAACTCAGAAAGCGAAGGCATTTCTATAAAACGTGTAAATGTAAGAAGTTTTCCTTTTTAGGGAATAAGTTAGGTTTCGGGGACGAAACCTCTTTAAGGAGGGAAGACTTGTAACATCCTAAAATTTATAATGTTGAATAAAGAAAGTTATGTTTAGTAATTTCACGTTTTAGTTATTTAATGTCGAGTAAGGAACGGGTCTTGGGCTTAGTTATTTTATGAACTCGGCCTGTCTCGACCCGTAGGAAGCCAACCCGAGCCTAACCAAACCCGTAGTATATAAACGAAAGTTCTTGACACTTCCACCATTTTCACCATCTTCCTTCACTTACACCCACCCAAACACTCTCATTTCTAGAGAGAGAAGCTAGAGAGAGAAAGTTCTCAAATCACAAATCCGAGTCCACAATCTTGTTCCTAATCGTTTTTGGTAAGTCCCCCTCGAAAATCATCCGTTTTCATAACCATTTTCGACCTCAAATCGAGCAAAAACTCCCATTTTCGTAACTTGAGTTTTCGGGTCAAAAACCGCCTTGTTTTGGTGTCAAAATACAAGCTTTTGTGTTTAAAAGTACTAGGGATCGATAGCCCTTTCAATCCCGAGCATTTCCATGTCAAAAACTTCGATTTTGGGTCAAAAATCTGGAAAATCTGGAAAACCCGTGGGTTTCTCCGTCGCCCAGCATGAAGGAGTCGAATCAGACTCATTCGATCGAACCAGTCGATCGAATCAGTCCATTCGATCGAATGCGTAGATCGAACAAGTCCAGTCGACCGAATAGGGAAGCAACCGAATGGTCTCCAACTCATTCGATCGAATGAGTTTTGTATTCGATCGAATGAGTGTTGTATTCGATCGAACGTGTTCCTGTTTGATCGAACGTGTTGTATTCGATCGAACGTGTTCCTGTTTGATCGAACGTGTTCCTATTCGATCGAACGTGTTCCTGTTTGATCGAACGTGTTCCTATTCGATCGAACGTGATGTATTCGATCGAACGTGTTCCTATTCGATCGAACGTGTTCCTATTCGATCGAACGTGTTCCTATTCGATCGAATCAAGCCAGAACCAAGCTGTTTCCAAGTTCGCCTAAGGTTTAACTTCGCCTGAAGTGAAGTTCGTTTATAAAATAAATTAAAAACCTAATGGAAAATGTGTTAAGGCAGTTATCGAAAATAAAATTTTTCCAAGCTGACCTGGCAGCTTAACCCCAGCCAGGGGCTCTGCCCCTTGGACCCCGCTAGGGGCTGCCGCCCCTAGAACCCCGCTACCAGGGGCGCTGCCCCCGGACCCCCGTTCGTTGTGGGTCATATAAAGATAGAAACGCAACATAAGTAGTAGTAGCTAATTGATACGTGTAAATATTATACAGTTAGCCGTGCGCAGCTCAAGAGGGGAATAACTATTAACGGAGAGCGTAACAGTATTCAGGTGAGTTTCTAGCCCCATTTATGTGTTATGTTTTCGGGGCTGTGTGCATACTCGATGTGTTGTTAATACATTTATCCTAAGTGATAAGTGTATGCCATATGTGATATATGTGATGGATATGAATGGTTGCTTGTCGGTACGCGAACGATCTTCGGATATTGCGCGTACTGTCAGGTCAAAAATAAAGGTACGAATATTATACATCGAAGATGTATGAACATTACAATTGAATACTTGTCGGGGCGTGAACGATCTTCGGATATTGCACGTATCGACAAGAGGTATGGTTGTTAAATGAATGATGTAAAGAACGCCTAGGGTGTTCTTATGCTATGATGTAATTATTGTATATGTGAAGTAGGTGTATGCAGTTACACGAATGGTATGTGAGTTCTACGTTCGACATAGTAAGTTAGGATGGCAAATCCCTCTAGCTTTTGTCGGACATAGACTCGGCTGGTGATGGCGTAGTTAAGGACTGCGGGCCTTATACGTAAAGTAGATGATAGATGTAAGCGTAGTTAAGGACTGCGGGCCTTATACGTAAAGTAGATGATAGACGTAAACGTAGATAGGGACGGTGGGCCTTATACGCGTTACAGATAATAGACGACAACGTAGTTAAGGACTGCGGACCTTATACGTATTATAGATAGGCATCAGCATAGGAAAGGACTGTGGACCTTATACGTGCTGTAGTTGTATTGTGGAAGCATAGGGGAGGACTGCGGACCTCGTACGTGCTATGGTTTAGGTTGCAACATAGGGGAGGACTGTGGACCTTGTACGTGTTGTGGATGTAGGATGGTATAGGGAAGGACTGCGGACCTTGCACGTACCATAAAGGGTGAACATAGGTAAGGACCGCGGACCTTTTACGTGTTCACGACCTTGAGTACAGGTATAGACGGCGGACTATGAACGTACTCACGGTAGACTGAGGTTAGTGGTTATAAATATGTGTGTATGTATGGTAGTAAGTGTGTGTATGTAGAACAGAAGGGTAACTAGTGAAGTATGGATATGTATCTACGGATATGTATGTATGTGTATATATTGTATGGCGTTCGATTAACTAGAACTCACTCAGCGTAGCTGACTTTTAGTATGCACGCAGGTGAGCTGATTACAGAGTTAGCATGAGGACGACACACGGCATGGATTGAACGGCTGGCATCTGAAGAAAGAAGTAAAGATGTTTTAAATATAAAGTTTTGTGTTATGGTATCAAAGAAAAGGTTTAACGTTTTGTAACAAATGATTGATGTTTTATATTCCGCGAAAAGTTTTTAATAAACTCTGATTGAAGAACTGTGTTTATGAGTAAATCCGACGCTAAAGTAGGGCTACCGGGTTCGGGGCCTTACAGTTACTTTTTATCATCTCTCTCTCGTCTTTTGCTAATATAGGTACTTAACAACTCAATACTTTTAACCTTCTTGCTAGCGATGATTTACTACTTTATTGTACTTATGTTTGGTTGTTGCTTTGATTCTCTTAATCATATTTCATGTTATCTGAATTACTATATTGTATAGCCTATAGTCGTATGCATCGAAAGAAGTATTTGTTGGAGGTCTTAATGGGAGAAGCTTCTCCATTCCCTAGGATAGATGCAAAGTTTATCTATGTTTGGGTGTATGAACAAGATGTGTACTTTTGGTGATTGAATGAAATTAATGAGTTGTTTAAATATTGTCACTTTAATAGTGTGTTGTGTTCATGGGCAATCCGTTGCACCCCGACATGTTCCGCCGCCTTTGGTCGGTGTGTGACAAATATAGTGTTATGGAAAGTCATGAATATAAGATCTTGATATAGACATTCCATGTTAACATTCATTAAAGCATTAGTTAAAAGAGTTACAAGCTTACCATCACTCGATAGTCGATATGTACTTGTCTTCCTTGATTATAATCGACCTACCATCTACGAAAAATACAAAACAAAAAAGTTGAAATGACAACAACAGGAGGGATAGAAGTGACATTAATGGTAGAGAACAAGGTAGTATCAACTATCAAGGGTGAAAGAGGTCGGGCTACAAATGTGGATAAAGAACACTTAACGTGGCATGGTTTGTTTTTTTTATAAATGGCTTATTGGGTGAACTCCAAGGCTAATTTACCGTTACATTATTTGTTTAACCGTATTCTTTTTGGATACATTCGTGAGGCTTTCCCTAATTCAATCAAAGGTGTATAATGTGTTCATCTTAATATTATACCTATCTGATAACAAATTAAATTTAAATACTAGTAATTAGTCAAAGACAAACGTAAATAACAATAAGTAATTACTGATTAAGTTGATTGTGACATTCAACGTCAAATTTGGACATAAACGAAACAAATCACACATTGGACAAGCCTTTGATCAATAAATTAGCTATGTGAAGAGTTGATGTATTTGAGTAGCATCATTATTTTCAAGATTGAGATACCAGCTAGGTTATTTTCTTTGATAATTTTACACTAAAGAAACGTGTTATATTAATAGTGATGTTTGTTAGTGGTGCTTGGGTTAAGGAGTTGTGGTAATAGTCCTTGATTAAGCTTTGCTCGTGTTTATCACGATTCATGAGCATAGGTAACCATTCAGATATCATGATAATTTCGTGAGGTTTTTATTAGTTCAATATCGGTTCACCTTATGTTATGTTAAGGTGTTACAAATATAAAGATAACAATGAAAAGCTAGAAGGCCAATCTAATTGCATTTGAATTTATATACTAGTCAAATATATCTCTATATCTAATAGCATTGAATTTTGATACATGTACCTTTAATGTGCAAATATACACTAACAAAACACAAAACAACCATCCAGTTACATATTGAACACCTTCCAATTATCTCAAGACAAAGACAAAGATCTCAACCTACTCTAGATCCGAAGGAATCCATTTACCTCTATCTTTTCTTGTGGATTGACCCAAACTACATGGCAAATAATCTCGCAATGATGTAAAATCCCGAGCATATACGCTTTTTACATTAAAGACATCTTGAAGTCTTGGTCCTATACAAATACAATGGCTTAGAATAGCATAGGCTAAAGATTTACATGCTATTTGGTATTTATAGAAGACGAGATATGCTCTGGTTTGGTTTTTTATAGGAAGCCGATTATCGTTACGGATTTGATAAGGAAAATATTAATAAACTAATCATATCTTTATTTTATATATATAATAAAGTCTAGAAAAATATTAAATATATTCTATAAAAAATTATTATGTAATTATCTTAACTTTTGAAAAAGCCCTTTTCAATTCTTCTCCTTTTTATATCATCACATCACGTTCAGGCTCGATTAATATTAATAATTAATAATATTATTCTTATTCATACTTCCTCGTAACGGGAAACTCACCGTTGATCAAACGTCGGGCACGTAACACCTTGCAACGATCGTAAGTATCTTCTTCTTCTTCTTCTTCTTCTTCTTCTTATTATTACGCAATTGCTTTTTTATTACGCTAGGGTTTCAATTTATTTTTTCTCATTGTTTTTATATTATTATTATTATTAGAAATCGTGTAATAATGTAAAATTGTGAGATTATTAATCAGAAAGTGTTGTGGTCAAAGTCAAACCCTAGCTTTCATGCAAACCTGAGTATAATTCTAGTTATTGTTTTGCTTCATTATTTGTTATTGAAGCAACAGTTCAGTATGTAAAGCTTGATAATACATATAATTGTTGTAGTTTATAGTCAATGTGCTTCTTTAGATTAAGTTATTGTGAGATATTTGCTGTTTAAGTAACATAGGTTTGCCCTAAAATTCACTTCTAATAGGTTTTTTTTTTGTAGAGGTGAAATTAGATTATGCGCGTGTTCTAGAGGTTCGTGTGTTCTAGAGGTTCGTAATATGTTTGGTCTGGCTCTAAGTTCAAGATCTTTGTTGAGAGAATTAGAAAGAATAATATAACTACGCGGAATTTATTGGATATCAACAACACAATCAATGCACGGATAATTAAAGAAGAAGAGAATTATATTGTATTCAATCGTTAGGGATTACTACCAATAAGTACCGATGAATGTTTACATATCTGAAATTAATTAGCCCTAATCTTGAAACATCGTATCCCTTGACAAAGGGTGCAACAGTTTTGATTAAACGATGCAATCTAACCTAATATAACTATATAATATTAATAGTAATAATAATAATAATACAAGTCTATAGATTATATTCTAATTGAATTGACCCTTGTTTGCTGTAACATGGATGACTGATCACTTCCAACTAACCAACTTATTAAGCAGAAAAAAACTGCAGTTTCATTTTGAAAGCGGATTAATAAGGGTGCCCTGTTTCTGCATCTTTCAATATAAGTTTTTTGTTATTTGTTATTGATGCGAATTACAGTGCTGTTTGTGCCTTTCAAGTTTACAATACGTTATTGGTTCTGAAACGAACGGCTTTGCATAAATCTATATACATATTTGACTTTGTTAACTCTTGTACTCTGATTTTGACTTGTCTTTTGTGTCAACTCATGACTTTTTTCTATGTGTTAAAATAGGTTAAATATATGTTTGCTTATGTATCTACAGGAACCATGATTAGGCTGTTTAAAGTCAAGGAAAAACAAAAAGAAGAGGCGGGAAATGCAAATGGAAAGGGGCCCGTAAAGAAACAAAGTGCAGGGGAATTACGTCTTCATAAAGGTTAATCCTTTTATTATTATATGTTGAGCAACAAAGGTTTTGTATATCTATATATTTTATTTCTGTCTTGTTTATTGTTGAGAATCTAGTGATCTTTTTTAACTCACATGTTGTATGTCAGAATTGATAAAGTATATATCTTAGTTGCATGAATATTATAATGTATACATCTGACAATTTACATTTTGTAGACATAAGTGAATTGAACCTACCGAAATCGTGCACAATTTCGTTTCCAAATGGCAAGGATGATCTGATGACTTTTGAAGTCACCATTAAACCCGATGAAGGATATTACATGTACGTTATACCTTCAACTCATTTGTATAATAATGGGTCAAAATGAGTTAAACACTCTGAGATATATAAAACTGGACCCTTTTTATTGTTAATGTAACAGGGGAGGAAAATTTTTGTTCACGTTTAATGTATTTGCTATTTACCCACATGAGGCGCCAAAGGTTAAGTGCAAAACCAAGGTAAAAACCCAAAACACTCTTTTTATTTCATAATTTCAGAAAAATATACTGTATTATTTTTATAATTGATGCAGGTTTATCATCCAAATATTGACTTGGAAGGAAATGTGTGCCTTAACATTTTACGCGAGGACTGGAAACCTGTGCTGAACATAAACACAGTTGTCTATGGATTGTATCATCTTCTTACGGTATGATTCACATATTATTGCAGAAATATAGTTTTTGTAATGTTACTTAACTTGTTAATAATTCTGTATAAAGTTGAATAAAGAAAAAACATAAAGCATTTTGTGTGTAAATATGTGCAGGAACCAAACCATGAAGATCCACTAAATCAGGAGGCTGCTGCTGTTTTAAGGGACAACCCGAAAGCATTTGGATCTAATGTAAAGACAGCAATGGGTGGAGGACGAGTGGGGGAAACTTATTTTGCGCGATGTATCTGATATTTTTTCTGGTGGATGGAGAACTGGATTCTGTTATGTTTTGGGTGTGCTCTAGAATCTTGACTTTTGTTGGTGTCTTTTTATTTTATGTTTTTAATAAAATTGAAATGTGGTGATGATATTTGTGAGGAATTATGTTAAAAGTTAAAATAGTGCTTGGTTGTAAATTAGCCGAGCCAAGCCGAGCCAAGCCGAAAGTTTAAGCTCGGCTTGTTTCTAGCTCCGTCTAAAGCTCGGGTTAGCCTAGCGCATAATTTTTTAAGCTCGAGCTTGGTTCGGGCTTTATTATATAAATATATAGTTATTATATTAAATAAATTTTAGAGTTAAATATACAAATAGTCTTCTGTTTAAAGAAACTGTCATCTTTGCTCTAATTTAAATCACTACCGTTGAAAAGTCTCACGTATTCCTAAAATTCACCTTGCGTTAATAGCAGCACACTTACATGAAGATAATTTGCACAAGGAAGTTAGGAAGGTACCCCTTGTCTCTTGAATTATTATAATACTTCTTGCTTTGGTTTGCTTCCATCAGGACAAGTTTTTCTTACTGAGTATATAACACATCAAAATAAAAGTTATAGTGACCTATGTATGCCTTACCTAAAGAAACATATTCCTACATGAAGACAAATATTGTTCAGTAGTAACTATAAAGTTGCTACCGCTGCAACATTTAATCAACTTTTCACAAAGATACAAGAGTTTTGTTGTTTAACGAATGAAAAGCAGTAGATAGTTGTTCAATAACGAAATATTGATATTTGTTCAGTGGACCAATAAGTTAGTATTGTTCAACTTCAAAAACCGGGTGTTACAGATGAGTAAAACAAGTTGCTAAAAAGTGAAACCATAAGCATTTAATTCCTTAACACTGTGTTTCCGAGTCTCATTTAAGAAGGGGAGGAGAAGAAAAAGAGAGGAAAATATAAAAAAATAAACATGTTCTTGAGTTTTTTTTAAGAAAGGGAGGGGAGGGGAAATGAGGGAAAATGCTAGAAAATATAAACATATTATCATCCTTCCAAATTGGAGAGATTATGAGAGAAAATATTTATGTTTAATTATAACTTTTATCAATTCCTAAATTACCCTTATATCTAACTCCATATAATAGTTTGCTTAAAGGATATAATAGGAAAATGTAACTTTCTTTTCTTTTCTTCTTAACTCGGGAACACCTAAAATGTTTAATTTCCCTTCTTTTCCTTCCCTTTTCATTAAACTCGGGAACACAAAATAAAATCACACATTTTCCTTCCCTTGGCTTTCTTTCCTGTCATAATTCCCCTTCACTCCCCTCCCTTCGTTAAATGAGACTCGGGAACACAGCGTAAACCTAAGGGGGGAGGGGGTGGTTCAATCCTCCTCACACACCACACCCAATTGTGGTGTGCCACATCACCAACCCCAAATCCATCACATTTTGATGAAATTTGGTAGGGGTGATGATGTGGTGTGGTGTGATAGAAATATTCTTGTTTTTTGTTTTTTTTTTCAACTTAAAATGAAATCCCCTCAATCCATTCATTCATCTTAAATAAATATAAATAAACCCAATTCCAATTTCAAAAGAGAAAATTCTCAAAATAGCCCTTTTTTAGAGAGAGAAAGTGCAAAATAGCCATAAATTTCAAGATATTCTCAAAATAGCCCATCTAATTTGGACTGAGCAGACGAGATCTGAAAAATCCTCCGGCCAATAAAATTTAGAAAATTGTCAAAATCCTACGAGATTTTTAAAAATATTGGGGGACCAGTCCATATTTCCTATTAAAAGTTCTTGAAATTAAACAGTCTTGCCAAACGGTCTTTTAATGTTTCCTAACGTGTCCCCACAACTTCCACAAACATAGGAAAATGTGCCTTTAAATTTAGTCTTTCAAGACGCATTTAGGGTGAATTTGTACCAAAAAAATCATAAATTTATAAATATTGAGGGATCCCTCCATATTTTTGAACTAAAATTTATATTCCAAAGTGTTATGGCCAGACGGGTTATATAAGTTTATTATCTCAACCCTATATATTTTAAACTCATAGAAAAATGTGCCATTCAACTTTGTCTTTCAAGACACTAACTTGTAAAATTTGAACGAAAGGGATCATATTTTTAAAAATATTTTGGTACCCGTTCATATTCTTCACAAAATCTTTATATTAAAAAGTTGTCTTGCCAGACGGGTTATATAAGTTTCTTATCTCGACCCTATATATTTTAAACTCATAGGAAAATGTGTCATTTAACTTTGTCTTTCAAGACACTTACTTGAAAATTTTGAACTTAGGGGATCATATTTTTGAAAATATTGTGGTACCCGTCCATTTCTTCACAAATCTTTATACTAAAAAGTTGTCGTCATATGTTGCGGAACTGAACAATGTACTCGTTTCCGAACGTCGAGATTATGTTGCCGTCATAATAGGATCCAAAGAACACGGGACCCATATCCATAACCTCCACTTGATCACCCCTCTTAAACTTCATGATTTGAAGAGTTAGAATTTTATGAAAATATTGAATGAATGAGGATTGATGAAGATAGATATAATGTAAATATGGACGGACAAGTAAGAATATACTAAATACCCGTATCCTTCGTACAAATTTCAAAGATTCGTGTCTTAAAAGACAAATTTTTTGATGCACATTTTTCCATGTTTCAAAATATACAGGGTCAAGATAAGAAACTTAAAAATCCCGTCCGGCAAGACAACTTTTTAATATAAAGATTTGTGAAGAAATGGACGAGTACCACAATATTTTCAAAAATATGATCCCCTAAGTTCAAAATTTTCAAGTAAGTGTCTTGAAAGACAAAGTTGAATGACACATTTTTCTATGAGTTTAAAATATATAGGGTCGAGATAAGAAACTTAAAAATCCCGTCTGGCAAGACAACTTTTTAATATAAAGATTTGTGAAGAAATGGACGGGTACCACAATATTTTCAAAAATATGATCCCATAAGTTCAAAATTTTCAAGTGTCTTGAAAGACAAAGTTAAATGGCACATTTTTCTATGAGTTTAAAATATATAAGGTCGAGATAAGAAACTTATATAATCCGTCTGACAAGGCAACTTTTTAATATAAAGATTTTGTGAAGAATATGAACGGGTACCACAATATTTTTAAAAATATGATACCTTTCGTTCAAATTTTACAAGTAAGTGTCTTGGAAGACAAAGTTGAATGACACATTTTTCTATGAGTTTAAAATATATAGGGTTGAGATAAGAAACTTATATAACCCGTCTGGCCAGAACGCTTTGGAATATAAATTTTAGTTCAAAAATATGGAGGGATCCATCAATATTTATAAATTTATGATCTTATTGGTACAAATTCACCCTAAATGCGTCTTGAAAGACTAAATTTAAAGGCACATTTTCCTATGTTTGTGGAAGTTGTCGGGACACTTTAGGAAACATTAAAAGACCGTCTGGCAAGACTGTTTAATTTCAAGAACTTTTAATAGGAAATATGGACCGGTCCCCCAATATTTTTAAAAATCTCGTCGGATTTTGACACTTGTCTAAATTTTATTGGCCGGAGGATTTTTTCAGATCTCGTCTGCTTAGTCCAAATTAGATGGGCTATTTTGGAAATATCTTGAAATTTATGGCTATTTTGCACTTTCTCTCTCTAAAAAGGGCTATTTTGGGAATTTTCCCATTCCAAAATGCATCAAATCCCGTCAACATATCCACCCCAAACAAACCCAAACCCTAGCCTCCAATTCCCAGAACACGAGCATCTGAACTGCCCTAGATGTGATTCAGACAACACCAAGTTCTGCTACTACAACAACCACAACCTCTCGCAGCCGGCGCTACTGGACCAAAAGGCGGCACGCTTCGTAAGATTCCCGTCGGTGACTCCATTTCTCTCACCATTGTGCAGATCTGGTTCAATTTCAACATCAATCATCATGTAGTCTTTCAATGGCTAATTGAAGAGATGGGTTTTAAGGAGGAGACAAGAAGAAAGAGTACAGGTAACACCCTCCAACGGCTCCATTTCAACGGTCTAATTTCTCGAAATCCTCCCCCTCACCGCGTGATGGCCATCACGCAAAATCCCCCATCACGCGTGATTGGGGCATCGGAGGCGGTGTGCGTGAGGCCATCACGCGTGATGGCTCCTCCTCACGCACCAGCCGGTCCCCCCTAATCATAGCTGGAAAAAAACGAAATTTTATAGTCGCAGCTCTACCAGGCTACCAACTATGTTATTCGAAACTTGTTGGGCTAACAAGAAGGCACAAGTGCAACAACTAGAGCCAGGAGTTTGAGAATGTTGATACGAATGTGTGCACACACAAGGATTAAATGAAGTATTTAAGAAGATATTTGCGGTGGCATGCATTTTGGATAAGATAATATAGTGGAGATTGAGATGGTTTGGGCATGTGAAGATGAGACAAACGACGGTTACAGTAAGAATTGTGGAAACCCTCAGAGTGGAGGCCTGGAGGGAGGAGGATCGTCCTGACATGGGATGAGCACATTAGGCATGATGTGTTCTATTTGCACCTCTCAAAGGATATGCTTAGGGATAGAATTTCTAGAAGACGTTGCATTAGAGTTAGAGACTTTTTTTGGGAGTGCATGGATCCAGTTTTCTCTTGGGGCCTTCGTTTTCTATACTTACCAAAGCATTATGTTATCCGGCCATATAGACCTTTTGAAGGGAGCGTGTAGGTACCTACATAGGCGTTGGTGTTTTTTTCTTGCCTTTTTGTTATTTCATATGTTGTTTTAGAGGTAGTTTACAACTTGTCACTTCCATTAGTGGTATGTTTGTATGTTTGTTTTCTTTGATTCACATTGCTACATTTTATGTTACCTAATTGCTATACCCTATATCGTAGGTAAAAAAAAAGAAATAGGTTTTTGGATCCAAGGGTCTCAAGGTGAATGACCTCTCTATCCGCTTAAATAGACTTATGATTTGTCCTCAACACACCGTCACTTACCCATCGAATAGCTCTGGTATGGGTGGAAAGACTGAAACCCATTAACCATTGTGTCGGGCTATTTAATCGCAATGTAGGCCCTGAAAGCCTCTCAAACGCCAAATAATCAGCCTTAACAAGATTACAACAAAGCAATCTTGTACGGAAATAAGATTGAAGGCAATCACAATCGAATGACGAAAAAATAATCATTAACTAAATATAATAGTAGATTTTTAGTATAGATCAAAGTCAATGATCACAAATCAAGAACAAAGAGAGGAAGTTATATATTGCAAAGAGCTTAAATGCTTCACTCTTGTCATTCTTCGGGAAAAGACTTCATATTCTACAAACATGTATTTAGAAGAATCAACGTTCATGTATCAATGGCTGAGATTTATCTAGGTGCGTAGGTGCCGCTCATCCACTGTCACTAAAATCATACTACCGTTAGACCAAATGTAGTAGAGGAGCTTTCGCTACCACCACGCCACTACCACGTAGGCAGAGAGGTATTCACTAACTGAATCACCAAGGGATCAAACACGCATGATGGTTTGTCTAAAACATAATTATTATTTAATGCGTTTTCTTATAAATAGAAAAGATGAGTTGAGGAAATGTGATTGGTTGGATTGAGCACCTTGTCTTGTTAACCGGCAGGCCCCCCAAGAGGGCTCATGCTTTTTGACGCCTATATGTGAGGGGGTAGTAATAGTTTAGCGGCGTTAAACGGCCTAGGTGAAGGGACTTGGTGCGTGCTCTACAACCGGCCTTAGTGGTGAGGCGATAACATAAAGTCGTTTGAATATATTCCTCACTAATTGTGTTGACATGGCAATCTATGTGTCTAGTCTTGTTCTTGAGAAGACGTAGGCAATCAACATATGTGTAAACCTTCTAGAATAAGTCTTCCCGGCTTCGTATTTATAAAATTTATCGCATTTATATAAATAACAAACTCGTTTAGTTCTGTCATCCAAACTTTTTTATATTACTTTTTTTCGTATAATTTATATTAACGTGGAGCGAAAATAATGTTAGAGAATTTAGGTAAAAGATAGTGCAAACTTTTAATGGACCTAACTCAAAACTAAAAACTCAAAACATTTTCAGCAAATTAATACTTCCCTTGATGAACTCTGATAGTATTATACTATTTCACACATCTTGCTTGTTCATTCATAAAATGTAGGTTCTCAGCCGGATCTACACAGGAGTATCTCGTAACACGAGGGTGCGGAATCCCCTACGTATACGATACGAGTGCTAAGACAATGAACACGTAAATCACACGAATATAAAGAAATACTTGTTGAACGATGATATTGATAAACCAAATCACCAAAACACGTAACACTAAGGTCACGAAATACAGCCGTCAAGAGTTATGTCAAAGTACGCCGAAGTTAGGAATATATAGCACGACAACTTCGCCTAACATGCTAGGCGAAGTTGTCCTAACTTCGCTTCCTTCTCAAGTTCGCTTAAACACAAATACAAACTAACAAGTTCAACACAATCAGAACAGTATGACGATTACAGACACAAATAAACACAAGATAAATGAACTGCTGGCATCATGCACCAACAGACTCCCCCTTAGCAGTAGCTTCATATCTCTAACATCTTTCTCGTGTCTTGTAATCCAAAAATCACGTACCCATCGTCTTCAAGCATGAACTCCCTGTCTCACACAGACAGAGACCACCTTCTGGTACTTCTTTGCTTCGTCTTTCCATGCAGGAATATAGAAAATCTTCTTATCATTGAGTACCTGCAAATCAGCTTGAGACAAATTAACCAAGTGCATCGGATCATACACTCTCAGAATCTCATGCTCGTCTTCATCTTCCATCACTGCTTTAGCAGTTTAGCAATCAACATACCACCACTTGAGATCCTTCAATACATCCTTGGGCATAAGCTTCATAGGAACCTCTTTCAAACACCGAATTGGCTTGTACTTCATTATCATCCAGGGCTTGCCATCAGCCTACATTCCACGTTCATTATCTTCAATCAGCTTCCCCTTTTGAGGCTTCAGAAGCTCAAAATTTTTGTCTTTCACACTCTCCTTCCACGCAATCTTTCCAACCCATCTTGCAAAATCATCATCACTTTTATTTATCAATCTCAAACGAGCCAAATCTTTTACCTCACACTCAGGAAAGGTGTTGAGCGATCTCAATGCCTTATTAAAATACTGAACCCCATCATATCGCTTTATCACAAACAACTTCAACTGTTCATCATATAACCAGCAAATGATACCTTTCTTCGACTCAGCATAACCTTTGATATTGTAGCTTTTCTTGAACATTGTGGGTACCATTGGCTTCTTTGTCTTGAAGAACCACTGAGCACAACCTTCTTTCCATCTTGGCTGCTCTTCCCATTCAGTATCACCCGACTCTTTTTGATCTTGAACCACGTTTTCTTAATTAACACCTGGAATATCGTGCTCAACACTATCATCAACTATCTCTCCTTCCTCTAACTCACTTTCAATCTCTATCTGTTCACCAATTCTCTCAATCTCACTAACCATCAACACATCATCAGCCAATATATCCTCCTCATCTACAACAACCATTGTCTCACCACCTGTACTGCCTGACGGTCCAGCAGACTCCCCCTGAGATGTGGAAGTCCCAAGATTTTGTTCAGTTCTTGGCAACTCACCACCTGCATCTTTCGATGCATTGGGATCATCGTCTCTGTCTTGTCTTTTCTTTTTTCTCAGCTCATCACCTTTGCAACTAGTCTCCCCCTGAAATGCTAAGAACTGCTTCAACTGATCAAACAGCTTACCATGCTCAACAAGCAGTGCAGTCTGAAGTTGATTCTCCGCCACCAGTCGATTAATAGCTTGTGTCTGAATAATGTTTACCCTCGACTGTTCAGCAACCACCCTTTCAAGAGCCGCAATCCTCTCAGAATCAGACAAATTTGTATCAAAATCAAAGTTCATGTGAGAGGTATCCTGAGCATACGGTGGTGGAATTTCCAAGTGTCACACCCCGGCTTAGGGCCTAGGCGTATGACCAATAGTTGGTACCTGTTTTATAAATACATCAGAGTTGCGGTTTATTTTAGCGGAAGACTTTGGTTTGAATATCATATTAATTTATTTGAAAACTTCTCAGATAATAAATACCCGAGTGTTTGATTTATAAATCATATTTTGAATCTTGTTTATAATATTTTAATGATTTAAAATTGAGCCATCATTACCTTGCGAGCATCTAACTCCATGAATGTCTTGCTACCCGTGCTAATTTGTATTTCCTGAAATGTGGGGAAAAATACGTCAGCTATATGCTGGTGAACACGTATGACTCTATAAAATATTTTGACTGACAATTACAATACAATGATAGTTTTCTTTACACTCAGCAGATGCATGGCAACATCTGGGATTTGTACCACTCCCCTACACACACACAATTGTTCCCCCGAGCTATATGTGTATAGCCCCTTCAAGGAGAACTTCGTTATGACTGTTAGCCCGCGGCTTCCTGGCCATTGATTGATAGACTTAACAGTTATGTTTGGATCCAGACACATGTGTACTTGGTCTGAGTTGCTTTTATTTTCTATATTGGATTATAATGTTTTAGAGAACATCAAATCTCATGCAAACATTGACTGACTCGTTAGACAAAGACTCGTTTATCTTATTGAGTATAAAATATGTTTTGACTGATTGAAAAGGTTAACGTATTCACATGGGATTGTCTGTTCTGAATGATTGGTGATCTCGTTTGAAACCTTGACTATGATTGATTGATTGATTGATTGACCTAAAAATAGGTTCATAAAATATCCAGATCGTTACTTGATCCGGCTAAAGACCTTTAGTCTCATTTTGATATCTTTAAACCTTGATTGATCATTTGTTTAAATAACATATTGAGACATATAGTCTTTTATTTATTTACCAAATCATATGCTGAGTTTCTTCTTCATGAAGAAACATCTATAATCTGTATCTTCTTCAAGAAGAAACATTCATTGACTGTTAGTATTGAATGTAAAATCTCATGTTTATTAATCATAAAGAAACAATGTTTTTATTATATTCCTTGTGTATGAAATGCTATGTTTCTTAATCGTTAAGAAACTATATTTTGACTATAACCTTCTGAATGAAAATTATGTGTTTCTTATTTGTAAAGAAACATTACTATAATCTTTTGTATTTTAAAAGCTTATGATCAAGGTTTGGGCTATATCCCCGACTATGGTCTAAGCCATATAATATAATAATAAAATAATGACTTAGGCAGAACCCCTACCTTACATGGGTATTCGGAGTTTGATTACTAAGATTGGTTGAGCAGCACTTCTACTCTCTAACGCGTACTAGAGCTTAAACTGTCAGAACCTTAGAGCTTGGCACGCACTACGATACTTGGCACGCAAATCGAGGCGACATATGGTGGCCGTCGTGTTGTGCACGTACTTTGAGATAGATTGTCGGGTTATCTTCGGGTGGCACGCACTTCGAGGTATCGTCGGTATGTGGCACGGATTACGAGGTAACAATTGTCGGGTCGGCACGGAAACCGAGGTAGAGAGTAATTTCTAGAGAGAGAGAGAAAGGTTGGTGTGAAAGGTTAAGGAGCCGTGAGCCCCCATTTTATAGGCTGATTTGTGACCCGTCTCGGTACGCGAAGGGTCAAGGTAACCCCGTCGCGTATCGCGGCTCCGCAATAGTTACGCCGCCATACTAGAAGCTGCCACATATCCGCTGACTCGTCAAGGTCCATCGCGGTACGCGATGACCTGAGTTCTGGGCTCGTCGCGTAGAGCGATGGGTCCCTGAACTCAATTTTTCACTTTTAGTCCCTTGTCTTTTGTTAGTTTTTCACTTCCGGGTCGAAGTGCAAAGTGCGACATCAAAGCGCCACATTGCACCCATCACCCAACGCCCGAGCCCGTGCCCGTGCCCGTGCCCGTGCCCGTGCGCGTCGGGTGCTTCGCACCCTCCGCTAGGACCACTGGTGCATGCTAGGCATATAAGAATATTATTATGGAAAATCTCTTCCTTATAAAGAGCTTCCATTTCTTTACCACTTTCCATGTGGGATGGATTCCATTTTCCTTATTTATACCTAAGTGGAATGCTTCCACTTTCTTAGATCCTTCCATGTGGGATGGAATTTCCTTATTCCATATCTTTATCATAAGATAACTTTATTTATGGGATATTTTATTTCCTTGTAGGATGATCTTGTTTTCTTTATTTAAATTTTCCCAACATTTATTTTAGGGAATAATTTTGATTCTTCAACTGTAGGTTCCCTAGACGGATCACACGAGATATCTCGGTCTACTCAGGTACGGAATCTCTGCGTAGATCGTTACGAGCGTAGAAAGCAAATCAAACAAACACACACGAATAAACCGAAACACGTTATATATTAATAACTGAACTCACGTGATATGAATCACTGATACAGACTCTCGTCCTCACGTTACAATGAACTCAAACCAGCTTAGATCAACTCGATGAACAACCTCAACACTAAGCCGTAACCTAGTATAAATACACGACAACTTCGCCTGATATGTTCAGGCGAAGTTGTCCATAACTTCGCTTGTTCAACAAGTTCGCCTAGGCGAACTTGTTAACAACTTCGCTTAAATAAAAACATAAATAACATTACAGACTCGATTACAGACACTAGACTATGAACTACTGACATTTATGCACCAACAGACTCCCCCTTGGCAGTAGCTTCATATCTTGATCTTTAAGCACTTGTCTCGTAATCTTCAATCTTGTCTCTTCACGCATGCACTCCTTCTCTAACACAAACTGACACAACTCTTTGATACTTCCTCGCTTCGTCCTTCCAAGCAGGAATATAAAAGATTTTCTTCTCATTAAGCACCTTCAGATCAGCTTGCGATAAGTTTACCAAATGCATCGGATCGTAAACTCTTAGGAGCTCTTGTTCATCCTCGTCTTCCATCACCGCCTCTGCTGTCTCACAATCCACATACCACCACTTTAGGTCTTTAAGCACATCCTTGGGCATTAGCTTCATCGGTACTTCTTTAAAGCACCGGATCGGTTTATACTTCATGACCATCCAAGGTTTCCATCAGCTCTCAAACCTCTATCCTTGTCTTCAACAAGTTTTCCCTTCTGCGGTTTCAACAGCTCAAACTTCTTTTCTTTTATACTCTCTCTCCATACAATTTTCTCAATGACTCTAGCCATATTATCGTCATTTCGATTGATTAACCCCAATCTGGCTAAGTCTTTCACTTCACATTCCGGCAGTGTATTCAACGACCTTAACATTCTTTTAAAGTACTGAACGCCGTCATACCGTTTAATCACAAAGAGCTTCAACTGCTCATCATAGATCCAGCAAATAATCCCTTTCTTCGCTTCGGCATAGCCTTTAATATTGTAACTCTTCTTAAACATTGTAGGGACCGCTGGTTTCTTCGTTTTGACGAACCACTGAGCATAGCCTTCCTTCCACCTAGGCTGCTCTTCCCATTCAGTCTCATCATTTTCCATCT
Source organism: Bidens hawaiensis (assembly GCF_021521415.1). Taxonomy (NCBI): domain Eukaryota; kingdom Viridiplantae; phylum Streptophyta; class Magnoliopsida; order Asterales; family Asteraceae; genus Bidens; species Bidens hawaiensis. The sequence goes on along the minus strand of NW_027491366.1, from coordinate 1,265,647 downwards.
CATTACCCATATCGGCTTTCTCAATATCTGGGATCTTGTGTTCAACATTTTCTTCTACTATTTCACCTTCTTTAACATCTTCTTCAATCACAATCTGAGCTCCAATCTTCTCAATCTCCTCAATAGGCAGCACATCGTCATCAAACATCACATCATCATCTAGCATATCATCATCTAATTCTTTCAAAGCATCAATCACATCATCTTCATCATCAACCATCACCACCTCATCACCACCAACTGCACCTGCAGACTCCCCCTGAGCTGTGGAAGTCCCAAGAGCTTGAGTAGTTCTTGGCAACTCACCACCTGCATCTTTCGATGCATTGGGATCATTGTCTCTATCATTTCTCTTCTTTGTCCTTAACTCGTCGCCTCTACAGCCTGTCTCTCCCTGAGATGCCAAGAACTCCTTCATAGCATCTATAATTCGCCCATGTTCAACCAGGAGGGACGACTGTAGTTGATTCTCTGCTACAAGGCGCTGAATAGCCTGGGTCTGGATAAAGTTTATCCTCGATTGCTCTGCCACGACCCGTTCAAGTGTAGCTATTCTCTCCGAGTCTGAGAGGGTTGCATCGAAATCAAACCTCATGTTAGATGTGTCTTGAGTATACTCAGCAGGGATCTCGAATGTAACCGGGACATCAGAAGCAGTTGTGGACGTAACCGCAGGTGGTATCGTGACCGACAACCCTGCAGTTGCAACGACTGTCGACTCTACAAATTGTGCCACCACCTCTGAAGGAGTAAGCGTTGGAGGTGGTAAAGACACAATCTCCGGAGTCGTCAGCTGGATAGTAGTGATTGATGGGATGCCGACAGCTGATGTAGCCACCACGGGAACTTCCGCGGCGCTTAAACCTGTGACCTGGACAGATGTAGGAACAATCGACATACCTGACAGTGCTGGCGGAGCAAAACGTACAACTCTTGAAGTCTCTCCAGCTCCCATACCTGCACCTGTCCTTTCACGTCTTGATCGTCTAATCAGCTTGTGAATATCCTCTTCTTCTTCTTCTGACTCAGTATCATCAACTGTCCTCTTTCTCTTCCCAATCGTCCTTTCTCATCTCACCAACATCCTTCTCGCCTCATCCATAACATCATCAAGATCTGAGTCAGCCACCGTCGTAGCTGCTCTAGTAACATTCACTTCCCGAACCTGTGTAGCAGAGACCTGCACCTCTTCTTGCGGATCAAACCGGTCCATGTCGAAGAATCCTTGGCCGCCAAATGCAGCATCAAGGTCTACATCCTCCTCAGCCGACACAACAGGCACAGCAGGTACATCTCGAGGTGCTCCTACCTGTCGTGGTTGAGGGTCTCTGAACTCATCCCCACGAGCTGGCACATACCCCGGGTTTATTAAGTACCCAAAGAGTGGAGTATGCCTTGGACGCAGTCCAGGCTTGCTCCTCGCACTGGATGTGCGGCATTGAGCGAAGATACGTTTGCTCACATTCTCCACGTATCGTATTGGACGTCGTTGAGGCAAATTTGGAGCCACATGGTTCAAGATCATCTGGATGAATCTTGGATACATTATGAACCGCTCACGAGCCATCGCCCTCCTCTGTCTGTCGATCTCATAAAAGACCATCTAACTAAAGCTATAACGTTTGTTATAAGTCAGAGCAGTCATTGCTGACTGCATGGTCGCACCCATTCCGTCAGTACCCGCCTTCCTCCCAGACATACACACAATCATGACGTGCATGAGGAAGCGCCACTGATCGAGCAGGAACCCCTTCCATCTCTGGGTATCGCCCAAGGGACCAGAATATCCCATTCGTAGGAATGCTCCATCACGAAACGGAGCCACAAAGTCAGTTGGGTCGTCCCGAGTCTCCTCTCCAAAACGTAACGCCACCCGTATTTGTTCAGACGAGAACTGAACTTCTTGGTTGTTGACGGTTGCTCGCATAACCGGGGGCTCAACACGGCAATCGTATTCCACCGTCTGCCAGAAATCCTCGATATTGGGTAAGGATATCGGCAGAGTCGTCGTGATTGCGTGGAATATCCTCGAGCGAATGAGGAATGTGATGATCTCACGGTAGTCTTCAACTCCGCTCGCTTCCGGGTCTAAGGTAATGTACATATTGTGACCCGGAAAAAATTGCCTCTGGTTATCTCCGTCATCGCCTCCAGCACCTCCAGCACCTGCTACTGCAGCCATATCTGCAACAAACGAACCAAGTTAGATACACGTTAAGGTTTAACACAAGTTCACTTATTACCATGAGCGAAGTTGTGATAACTTCTGTATATGCGAAGTTAACGTTGGTGCGAAGTTGGGCACAACTTCGCTTCAACGTTAAGTTCGTCTAATGACTAATCAGAAAAAGGTCCAGGCGAAGTTAATGTTGGGGCGAACTTGGGCACAACTTCGCTTCAACGTTAAGTTCGCCTTACCACAACATCGCCTCAGGCGAAGTTAATGACAACATCACCTCAGGCGAAGATAAGCATCAGGCGAAGTTACGGATAACTTCGCCGAAACCCTAAGTTCGCCTGAATATGAATCGGCGACAGATAGATTGATTCAAACTCGAAAATCTGAGGTTTTCTGGGTAGTTTGACGATTTAGGACTCTTAAACTCAAGCTTTTAAGGATATGTTGACGATCAGTTTGGTTATTAACACGTAACAACAAGATTTGAAAGTCCGATTTGAAGGTCCGACGGTTCGAGGTTCATAATCGGGTCGAAACGACCACTGATTATCATTGAAGAACAATGATTATACAATGTAATGGCATCACGAACCTTGAAACGTAACGGAAACTGGGAAAAAGAACAAGTAATCGGAATAACGACAAGTTCGCCGGATAATCAAACGATAAGTTCGTCGAGAAATATTCAATAAGTTCGATGAGATTAGAAATTATGAACACTGTTGACCTTAAGAATTCGTTATATAGGGGCGGAGTTAAACAGGCGAAGTTACGGTTAACTTCGCCTAGGCTAAGTTATTCACAAGTTCACCTGTTTAACAACATCGCCTATATTTAAAAGATCAACCCTTATAATTCGAAAATTTTGCAATTTATAATTCGAAAATTTTGCAATTAAGTTCTAAAACTTCCATTTAAGAATTTAAATGAAACGATCAAGTCCAAGTAACCAGATACAAAATTATAAAACTACCTAAGTACAAGAAACTTTTAAAAAATAAAGTATAAGGGATCAAATTTCAGTCTCGATAGGGACTACTACGTTTTAGAAAAGATCCGAACAGGAATCATACTAATTACGTGATTGTCACATAGATCCGTGTTCAGCTGTATTATGACATAAAGAAACAGGTTGTAAGCAGGTAAATAACTTAAGATGGTTTTCATCGTTTCTGTGATACGAGTTAAGTTCAATTAAGCTCAAAAATTAAGTGGGCAACAACTCAGAGATTATGATGCCTCCTATCTATTCTCAAAGCATATTTGGCTTTCCCCAAGTCACCCCGAATTGACCTCGACCCTTAGTGTCTGATTAAGTTTGTAATTACTCTTCATCTCCTTCCCGTTCTCTTTCTTACTCCATGATTAAGAAGTCTTGATATGTTGAACTCTAGAATGTTTCAATAACTCATAAGTTTTTTTTTATGATAAACATTTACATAGACTTCAGAGTAGTAACCAACTGCAAGTCCCGAATCTGGATCACTGCAGTTTCTTGAAACGCTATCTTCACGGGAATCAGAACACTTACGGGCTCGTGTATGACTAGGTAATCGCTTTCCTGCCTATCATTCGGAAAGATATATATGAAGACATGCAAAACTCGTAAGGAGTTTCCACGTAAAATCAAGTAGTTTTAGTTTGTATCACATCTACTTTTACGCACCATAAAAAGTTACCATGACATACAATGACTGTCCTAAAGCCTTTTAAGCCTAATAACTTCACTAGTTAAGCACACAGAATCAGTATATCTATCATTTTCCAAGGTTGGATCAATTTTCTGTTAAACATAGCTAACGAACTTCTTACGAAGTAGTAGACTTGAAAAATAATTTCATTTCCCTTAAAAAAAATTTTAACATTAATCGCCCCGACCAAAACAAAGTCTTCAGGTAAACGGCTATCCCGAAGATCCAATGGATCAGCTGGACCGACCACATACTAGTATGTGTCCTTCTAACTAATTAATATGATCGACTAATTTTAAGCGAAAGAATGAAAACTCATCATAAACCGCCCCGGTCACTTTCAGTCATCTGGTTAATGGCTATCCTCAAAATCTACAAGTAGAAAATGAGGACCAAAATATATCCGAAGACAAGTCCTTCAAACTGAGGTAACCGACATATTTTAAGCGATAGTGACGTTTTTTTTTTTTTTTTTTTTTTTTTTTAAATATAACATGAAAAGCATGGTTACTCGGGATTGATCATCCCATTCAGCTCGATAAGATTTTGAAATCTTGTTTTGTCAAACGCTTTAGTATAAAAATCAGCGAAATTATCAAGCGTATCCACCTTTTCAAGCACAATCAGTTTCTTCTCAGCACAATCCCGTATAAAATGATGACGTATGTCAATATGTTTAGTTTTACTGTGCTTCACGGGATTGTTAGTTACTGAGATAGCAGCTGTGTTATCAATGCAAATAGGTGTAAGTAAGAAATTCAGACCATAGTCGCGCAACTGTTGTTGAATCCAAAGAACCTGGGAGCAGCAGTTGGATGCTGCCATGTATTCTGCTTCACAGGTTGAAATTGCGACCGAAGTCTGTTTCTTGCATTGCCACGACACCAATCTGCCACCAAGAAACTGACATCCTCCAGTTGTTGACTTCCGACTCTGATTGCACCCTCCATAATCAGAATCTGTGTAAGCGACTAGCTCCAAGTCTCCTCCTCTCGGGTACCACAACCCCAGCTTCGGTTTGCCCTTGAGATACCGCAAGATCCTCTTCACACCGTTCATGTGAGATTCCTTTGGGTTTGCCTGAAAACGAGCACAAAGACAAACAGCAAACATTATATCAGGCCTAGAAGCAGTTAAGTACATTAAAGAACCTATAATAGCCCAATACTGAGTTGGGTCCACATCTGCATCACCGTCTGACTCAGCACCCAATTTGTGATTGACGCAGATTGGAGTGTCGAATGGAGTGCTGTCCTCCATCTTGAAGCGTTTGAGCACATCATGGACATACTTGGTCTGATGAATGAACATCCCATCCTTCTTCTGATCAACCTGCAATCCTAAAAAGAAAGTTAGTTCACCCATAGCACTCATTTCAAACCTCTTTTTCATGACGGCCTCAAAATCTTGACACATGGAGACTCTTGTTGCAGCAAAGATGATGTCATCCATGTAGACTTGCACTAGCAGGAAGTCGCTTCCATCTCTCTTGAAGAACAACGTGCTATCTATCTTCCCTCTTTCAAACCCATTTTCAAGAAAGTAATCTGATAAAGTTGAATACCAGGCACGAGGTGCCTGATGTAGTCCATACAATGCCTTGCTTAACTTGTACACGTGATCAGGAAAGTCTGGGTCAGGAAAACCCGGAGGTTGCTCAACATACACTACCTCATCAACTTTCCCATTCAGAAACGCACTCTTCACATCCAACTGAAATACCTTCATCTTCTTATAAGCAGCGAACGCCAAAAACAATCTAATGGCTTCCAACCTTGCGACAGGAGCGAACACTTCATTATAATCAATCCCCTCTTGTTGATTAAAACCTTTAACGACTAGCCTCGCCCTGTTTATTATGATAATCCCTTTCTCATCTCTCTTGCACTTAAACACCCATTTTGTGCCTATCGCATGCACATGCTTCGGTTTTTCAACCAAAGTCCAAACTTCCATTTTCTTGAATTGAGCCAACTCTTCTTGCATAGCTTCGACCCACGAGCTGTCCTTGAGAGCCATTTGATAATTCTTCGGTTCAATCTGGCTGATAAAGCAGGTGTACAAGCATTCGTTGATTATCCCTGTCTCCTTGATGCTTGTGTAAACACAGGTGTGCTCATTCAAGCTACGTCTTGTTTGTACAACGGAGGACACATCACCAATCACATTCTCCAAAGGGTGATCTTTATGAATTCTCGTGGTCGCAACAGAACCGACATGCAAATTGTCTTCCAAGTTAGAAGAGAGCTCGTCAATGGTTGTTTCATGCTGAGAGTGAAATGGATTGAAAAATTCTTCTTCAGTCGAGGTAGCAGGGGTATCGACAACATTTGATGAGTAAGGTTGACATTTATCGATCAGCTGTCTTTGCAATAGGTTTTCTTCCTCATCAAGGATCATCTTCGTAGCAAGTCTCTCTTCTTCTTCAGCAATATCCAAATACGGTATGTTAAAAGACTTAAAAAGTTTAACATAGTCGAAAAACTCAGCAGGTCCGTTGCTTGGTTTTGGCGGTTGGTAACTTGTGATATCGGTGTTACACACCACCTCAACCTTGCTGGTCGATGTATTGAAGACACGTCTGTTGGGAGTCCCAACAACATAACCGACTAAGATTCCTTCATCGGCTACTTCACCAAATTTATAATTTGTCTTCAAAATCGAATAAGGGGACCCGAATGGTTCAAGACCACTCAAGTTGGGCTTTCTCCCATGCATAAGCTCATAACACGTTTTACCAAGTCTTTTAACAGTTAAGACTCTATTCAGAACATAACAGGCTGTAGCAACAGCTTCAGCCCAAAACACCACAGGAAGCTTCGAATCAGCCAGCATAGTTCTGGCTCCTTCAATTAATGTTCTATTCTTCCTTTCAGCCACTCCTTTCTGTTGCGGTGTATACGGAGCGCTGTATTGGTGTTCAATCCCTCTCTGAAGGCAGAAGATCTCCATCTCAAAATTCTTGAACTCCGTTCCATTGTCACTCCTGATGAACTTAACCCTTTTATCCATAACGTTCTCAACTTTGGTAATCAAATTCTTCACCATCTGAGCCATTTCGTCTTTTGATTTCAGGAAATACACCCACGAATATCGTGAGTAGTCATCAGTGATCACCAAGCAATAAGAAGTTCCTCCTAGACTTTTTGCATTCACGCGACCGAAGAGATCCATGTGAAGCAACTCCAGAGTACTGGCAATTGAATTGACTTTCTTGGTGAGATGGGATTTCTTGTGTTGCTTTCCCTTCTTGCACGCTATACATTTATCTTCAAAATTGAAATTCTTCAAGGGAACGCCCAGCACAAGTCCATTCCTGACAATGTGGTTCATCTTCCGAATATGAATGTGCCCCATTCTTCTATGCCACAATTCGGACTCTGATTCACTCGCTTTTGTCATAAGGCATGATTCTGCCGTGGCCATTTCAGTTGATCTCATATCCATAATATATGTATTTCTTTCACGTGGAGCCTTCATCACAATCCACTCCTCTGGTATCTGAAAACCAGGTTTCAACACAATCGCCTCATTCTTTGTAAAATGAACGGTGTACTCCTTATCACAGATCTGCGACACACTCAGCAGATTGTGCTTCAATTCTTCTACAAAGTTAACCTTCTCCAAAGTCATCTTTCCGTTTGACACCGTTCCCATTCCAGTAATCTTGCCACCACTTTCACCGGCAAAGCTCACTCTCCCTCCTTGAACAGGTTTCAAACCGTGTAACAAGTATTTGTTACCCGTCATGTGCCGGGAACAGCCGCTACCTACAACCCAAAGATTGTTGGCAGCCCTGTTCAACTGTTCCTGCACAATAAAGCAAAAGATTAGAATTTAGGGACCCAAGACCAATTGGTCTTGGATCTATACATCCCAAACTTTGGCTTTCCAAAGTTAGTATCTCTAAAATTCCTGTAAGTCCTATTAGGAAACCTCCTTGAAGATTGATTGTGAGGCCTACCAAACCTTTGTGAATTGAAAGAATTATAACTTGTGGTTTGGTTATTAGCAGTGTAAAACTGAGATTTGTTTCTATGAAAACCTGAATTAGTCACATTTTTGAATTTTAAGTGGTTTTCATTTTTAGCAGCATGATAATTACTATTAGGTTTATTCTCAGCTTTAGTAGGCCTTACACCTCTGAATCGCTGCTTCAGAGGGCAATTTGCAACAAGATGTCCTAATTGATTACATCTAAAACAACACCTATGCTCAACTTTTTTATCAACCGGTGTTTTAGATGTCGAGGCTTTAATACCGCCCGTTCGTCTCACATATGGTGGGACGTACGGGTTTAGTGGAGTACTCTTTTTATTCGTCTTATCTTTCTCTCCACCATTGGGTAATATCACCTCCTCTTTTGCCTTACCAGACTCGGATGACTTATCCGAATCTGATGAGACTGGACTTGGATCAGAAATTTTAACACTTGAAACAGGCGAACTTGTTTCGCCTCCACTAACATTTGGTTCTTTACAAGTTACTTTAACTGGTACTGTCTGAGCAACCTCAAAATCAACAGATTTCTGAACACTAGGGTTAAAAGTGTAATTGTGATTATAAGGTGGTGGAACCTCATGATAACCGATTCCTCCTCTCTTAGCAGAGGAACCTTGATCACTAACAAGGTGATCAAGAATAGCAGAAGAATTTCTGAACTGCTCTAGTTTTCTATTCAGTTCCACCACTTTTCCCTGGTGATCAGCAATCTGTTTTTCTCTATCAGCAATTAGTTTGGTTTTTTCTTCCAAAACTTCATAACTTAAATCAATCACTTCAATTTTTTCAGCAAGTTTTGTTTTTAAACTTTTAACATCTTTTTCACAAGCTTTTATTTTGACTTTATAGCTATTTTCTCTTGCTTTTGTAAAATGATGATCTTCTTTTAAGGTTTTAAATTCAGCATCCAACCTAACATACTGATCGGTTATTGTTGCTAATTGCTCAGACAAGTTTTCACATTTAGAGCATGTAAGTTTAGAACATACCTCGGAGAGCTGGTCATTAACGTCTGCCATAAGAGCTTTTTCCTCTCCGGTAACCTTCTCACTTTCTTCAGTTTCTACCTTTGCCAAATTTGCCTGCTCAAAAGTTTCTTTAGAAAGCAGGTTCCAGTTGTATTCACCATCTTCTCTGGACATCATGGCACTATAATCTTTTCTACCCTCACTTTGCTGTGGAGACCTACCCTGACTTCGTTCCACACGCTCATTCCTGCATTCTTTTGCAAAGTGACCGTTTTGCTGACAATTGTAGCATCTCACCTTCGTCTTGTCAAACCCTGGCTTTCCACCGACAAACTTTCTTCCGGTCTTCCTCATAAACCGCTTCACTCTTCTTACGATCATGGCCATCTGCCATTGCAGATCCATTTCCTCCAGATCATCAGCATCAATCTGGTCATAATCTTCATCCAACATAGCTGGATCAACAACCTTCCCTTGAATGTAGTTCTCATAGGAAGCAATAAAAGAAGCATAGAGACCAAACTGCTCTTCAGCAGACTTGACACTCATAGGCATCTTGGAGTAGTTGTTGCTGGGAATACTTGGAGAGCAACTACTCTTGCTTACCTGGGGTTGAGAACCACTCGATCCAGCTGCTACATAGCAAACATCCCCATTTGTGTTAACTGACACATGCCCCTCATGTGATGAGTTGGGGCCCGACTCTCCCTTTGTGTAATAGGCAGCAGATTCAGTCTTCGATCCTGAGCTAGTGTTGACTTTAGCTCCATACATACCTGGATCTTGAACCTGATCCATAGGTGTCTCTTTTCTGACCATGTTAAGCTCAAAGGTTCTGAGCTTGTTGACTGCCATTTCAAGATCATATGTGGGAAAGTCCTTGTCTTCCCTCATCAGCACAGTGTACATCTCCCATTTTGGTGGGAGAGCATCTAGAAGCTTCTCAACTATTTCTTCTTCTCGGTAGGAAATTGAATAGTTGCTCAATTCAGTCATCAGATGGTAATATCGAGTGATAATATCATCTAAGGATTCATTCTTCAAATACTTGAAGACTGAGAACTGGGTTTTGAGCAATTTTATCTTTGAAGCACGGATTCCTACATTCCCTTCAAATCTGTTCTCAAGAGCTTACCAAAGCTCTCTTGCTGACGTATACTTTCTGAACGTATGAAGGATCTCTTAAGGAAGAGCCATAGTAATAGCAGCATGAGCCTTGCTCTCGGCCTCATACATCTTTTTCTCTTCTTCTTCCATTTTACTATACGTTTTAATTTGATCACGACCTTCATACTCCATAACTGGTGGAATATAACCATCCCGGATGCATACCCACATCTTCGCATCCTGGTATTTGACGTATTGTATGAACCGATCCTTCAATGCAACGAAATCGGTTCCCTTCAGCAATCTTGGGGCCTTGGTAGCTGACCCTGCTTCAACTTCCATCTTTACTAACTCAGAGATGTTGATCGACGACATCTTTCCCGAAAAGTAAGAAACCTGAAAAATTAAGAAATTTTTTTTTTATATTAAAGTACTGTAGGCGAAGTTACGGATAACTTCGCTTGAAGTAGGCGAAGTTGTAGAGAACTTCGCTGAAGAACTTCGCTGATAACACTGCAGATTAACTTCGCTGATTCTTAACTTCGCTTGAGGTAAGCGAACTTAAGAGGTAGGCGAAGTTGTAGAGAACTTCGCTTGAGTTAGGCGAACTTAAGAAGGTAGGCGAAGTTGTGGATAACTTCGCTTAACCTTATATCTTCGCCGAAACCCTACGCACAGTGACGACAACTTCGCCTGATGAACACGGAAGATTTGCAGATCTGTAAATCGGATTTTAACGAGGTTTTTGACGGTGTAAAGGCTTGAACACGATGGTAGGAGGTAAGAATGATCAAAAACACAGAAAACACGTCCCGCGAATAGTCGAAACGGGACGATTTCTACACCCGCGTGAATATCCCGAACCACACAATCGAGCAAATGCTCTGATACCGATTGTAGGTTCCCTGAACGGATCACACGAGATATCTCGGTCTACTCAGGTGCGGAATCCCTGCGTAGATCGTTACGAGCGTAGAAAGTAAATCAAACAAACACACACGAATAAACCGAAACACGTTATATATTAATAACTGAACTCACGTGATATGAATCACTGATACAGACTCTCGTCCTCACGTTACAATGAACTCAAACCAGCTTAGATCAACTCGATGAACAACCTCAACACTAAGCCGTAACCTAGTATAAATACACGACAACTTCGCCTGATATGTTCAGGCGAAGTTGTCCATAACTTCGCTTGTTCAACAAGTTCGCCTAGGCGAACTTGTTAACAACTTCGCTTAAACAAAAACATAAATAACATTACAGACTCGATTACATACACTAGACTATGAACTACTGACATTTATGCACCAACATCAACTTTACTTAGTTGTCAAATTTGGATCGAAATTTTGGGGATGTTACACCAAGCTTACAAGAATAGTAGATGTAGATTGAGTAGTAACTGGGGTGACATAGCGACAGATAACCCAGCAGTCGCTACCAGCATGGACTCAACAAATCTAGCAACCACCTCTGATGGTGTAAGAGTAGGAAGTGGTAAAGAAACAATCTCTGGTGTTGAAACTTGGATCGTAGATGGAGCGACACTAGATGGTGAAGATACGGGCACCAAAGGTACACCCGAGGTCACCGGCAATGGAGCAGCCGAAGAAGCAGGTAACATAGACATACCAGATAGCGATGATGGAGAAAAATGAGCAACCCTTGATGTAAGGCCCCGTTACCGGTAGCCCTACTTTCATGTTGGATTTACTCATAAACACAGTTCTAAATATCAGAGTTAATTAAAATATTCGCGGAATATAAAAGCTTTCATAAAACATTTCATAACAAAACACGTCATGTCTTAAAACATCATTTTGTCTTTCAAAATAAACGAAACATTAAACTTAAACGTCTTGAGTCTTCCGATGCCAGCCTCTTATTCAGTGCCACGTGTCTCCTCAAGCGAGCTGCCTCATCCTACTCACCTGCGTGCAAACTAAAAGTCAGCTACGCTGAGTGAGTTCTAGTTAATCATACACTATACAATACACATAAACTTATATTCTTTCGTTCATACTTTCATACTTACATACTTTCTTTTGTATTAACTTACTTTCATATCTTACGTTATAAAGAGCATTACGCCCTACATTCCTCGAGTATTATTAGGGCTCGGTACCTGTTGGTGCATTTTGTGACCGTCGCTATGCAATTCTGACCAGCAGAACGCCACAGGCGAAGTTAGAACAACTTCGCCATAGGCGAAGTTATAACAACTTGGCCATAGGCGAAGTTAGCACAACTTCTGCCATAGGCGAAGTTATATCAACTTCGCCATAGGCGAAGTTGTAACAACTTCGCCTACAGGCCCAAGCCCGTGAAGTTTATAAATATATATATGTGTGTCGTGTTTAGGGTTAAGTATCCAGTAATTCAGAGAGTTCTGTGTTACAGTTTGAGTGTCGAGAGAGAACAAACAGAGAGAGAGTGTCATTAGGGACGACCCGAGGTAGAGCTCACCTCGGGTCGGACGTGTTTCTGTTTATGTTACGGTATGTAACGTGTTTGTTTAATTATTATTATAAAGAATCTGCATATTTGTTTATCCCGTTCTTGTATTTGTTCGTGTATTTGTTCGTGTACGTGTTTGTGTTCTTCATCTTTACACCAATAAACGAGTCTAGGAGGATTCCGCACTCCTAGACCTCGTGCGGATCTCGTATCGATCGGCGACGCCCCGGGGGGACTTAAAATTGGTATCAGAGCCTTAGGCTCTTATGCTATGGTTCGAGATCAGCGTTTTGGTGATTCTGGCACATTTCTGTGCGTTTCTGGCTGAACAGCGCCGCAGGCGAAGTTATTATTCATCAGGCGAAGTTGCCGTCACTGTTCGGAGGGTTTCAGCGAAGATATAAGGTCTGGCGAAGTTATGGACAGGCGAAGTTATAGCTAGGCGAAGTTATGAACAGGCGAAGTTGACTTTAGGCGAAGTTAAAAAAAAAAAATGAGTATTTGGAGTTTTCGTCTGTATGGCCAGGTGTACACGATTATTGTGAGACCGGAGATGTTGTTCCGTCAACGAGTGAAACTTGTTATCTCTGGGTCTTACGTGTGAACAAATACGTGTCAACTCTGGATATGGAGTTGAGTTTGTGAATGGGATATTGATTGAAACTGGATATTGACACATATTTGGGTGTTTGTGGACAATGAAATTGTTGTTGTTCGAGGTTGACCAACTGAAGAAAGACAAATTGAACTGAAGGTTTTTGTCATTACTGGATTGCGGTCAGAGCATATTATTTATGTTATTTTCAAGGCGTTCGAGAATTGGATCCTGAAACGTGATGCTTATTTATTAGAGTGAAAATTCTGGAACAAGTTGGATTTAATCGGGAACTAAAGTGTTTATGTTCTTGATCGTTATCCCTGGTGATTGAAGATGCATCGGATTAATTAATGGTCATGTGTTAGATTCTGTCAAGGTGGTTTTGTGATGAAATTGATCACTTGATGTTGAGTAGTTGAAGATTAAACCTTATCGTATGCCGACGAGTTGGTGAAGTTGTGGAGGAAGCCCAACTTCACGTGTTGGTGAAGTCAGATGGACTCACGTGATTGGTTGAGATGATCTATTGGCACGAGGATGCATGCATTTCAAAGACTTCAATCGTTTTAGTCGGAGAAGCTTACAGTGAAGGGGAGATCTGATATGGAAGACGCTGGGTGATTGGTAGATTTGTGAAGCTACATGACAGTTCAGACACGGCTGGTTGAAGGGCAAACAGAAGATCATCAGTTAAGAGGGAGTCTGTTGGTGCATGTTTTTGTAACAGATGATCTTTCATGTTTGTTAGAATTGAGAGCAACGGTCAAAGGGGAGTCTGTTGGTGCATTTTGCGACCGTCGCTATGCAATTCTGACCAGCGGAACGCCACAGGCGAAGTTAGAACAACTTCGCCATAGGCGAAGTTAGCACAACTTCTGCCATAGGCGAAGTTATATCAACTTCGCCATAGGCGAAGTTGTAACAACTTCGCCTACAGGCCCAAGCCCGTGAAGTTTATATATATATATGTGTGTCGTGTTTAGGGTTAAGTATCCAGTAATTCAGAGAGTTGTGTGTTACAGTTTGAGTGTCGAGAGAGAACAAACAGAGAGAGAGTGTCGTTAGGGACGACCCGAGGTAGAGCTCACCTCGGGTCGGGCGTGTTTCTGTTTATGTTACGGTATGTAACGTGTTTGTTTAATTATTATTATAAAGAATCTGCAGATTTGTTTATCCCGTTCTTGTATTTGTTCGTATATTTGTTCGTGTACGTGTTTGTGTTCTTCATCTTTACACCAATAAACGAGTCTAGGAGGATTCCGCACTCCTAGACCTCGTGCGGATCTCGTATCGGTCGGCGACGCCCCGGGGGGGACTTACAGTACCCTCCTTCCTCGAGTATTATTAGGGCTTGGTACCCTCTTTCCTCGAGTATTATTAGGGCTCGGTACCCTTTTTCCTCGAATATTAGTAGGGTTCGGTTCCCTAGTTCTCGAATATTAGTAGGGTTCGATTCCCTCTTCGCTACCATAAAACCATACATCATAACTCGAGTATTATTAGGGCCCGGTACCCTCTTCGTAACCATACAACCATCCTTTCCTTCTTTTATTAACTTTATCACATTCATACACATAAGCATACATATCATACTTACCTTATACTTAGCGTTACAACCTGACAGTACGTGCAATATCCGAAGATCGTTCGCGTACCGTCAAGCCATCATTCATACATATCACATCATTCATATAAGGCATACACTTATCTCTTAGGATAAGCGTATTAACAAACATATCGAGTATGCACACAGCCCCGAAAACATAACACATAATTGGGGCTAGAAACTCACCTGAACACGGTTACGTTCACCGTTAATCGTAATCCCTTTCTTCAGTTGTGCACGGCTGACTGTATAACAAGTATACGTATCAATTAACTATCACTACTCATATCATCTTTCTAGTATTAACTACTACCCACAACGAACAGGGGTCCAGGGGCAGCGCCCCTGGCAGCGGGGTCTAGGGGCGGCAGCCCCTAGCAGGGTTCAAGGGGCAGAGCCCCTGGCTGGGGTCGAGCTGTCTTAACACATTTTCCATTAGGTTTTTAATTTATTTTCTAAGCGAACTTAACTTTAGGTGAAGTTAAACCTTAAGCGAACTTAGCTTTAGGCGAAGTTATCAGTTAGGCGAACTTGGCCTGAGGCGAAGTTATCAATTAAGCGAACTTGGCCTTAGGCGAAGTTACCAATTAGGCGAACTTGGCCTTAGGCGAAGTTACCAGTTAGGCGAACTTGGCCGTAGGCGAAGTTAAGCATTGAAGGCGAAGTTATGCTTTGAAGGCGAAGTTAAGCTTTTGCAGGCGAAGTTGTTCAGGTCAGCTACGGGTTTGGTTTTTATCAAGCATTTTGGCGATTTTAATACCCTTGTTACGATTCGACATCACCCCCTACGTTCCCTAACCGTTTTCGTTCGTATATATATCCCATATATACTATAAAGCTTGGACCTTTAAGGTAAAAACGTTCAATACTACATAAACTTTAAAGGTCAAGAACATACCTTTTATACGTTCGGTGTGGTCGCGGTTTGCTTGGTTATCTCGTATATTGAAGATCTAATAATGGTCGTCTTGATTCTTGGTCTCGGATGTCTCTCTCTCTCTCGGCCGAATATGGTGTAGTGTATGTGTGTGTTTTTTAGCGTGTAGAGATTATGATGGAAATGAAATGAGGGTTTAGGGTTTTAGGTTGGTTTAGGGGATATTTATATCCCTTAAAGCCCATGGACCTAAGGCCCATTCTCATTTAACCCATCTTAATTAATCTAAGTCCATGATCCGTTCTTTACTCGACATTAATTAATTAATAACGCGAAATCACTAAACGTAACTTTCTTTATTTAACATTATAAATTTTAGGATGTTACATTTGAACTTTCACCAACTTTTGCCTTCTTTGATCTTCGTACCAACCGATACAAGTCCTCCTCAAAATCTATTCACTATCATATGAGTCTTTCTTTTGTTTGCCATGGATTCTTTCTTGTCTGGCAAGAACTCGTTGTGCTTCAACAACATCATCAGTGGAGGAATCAGACAAATTCTCCTCAGAATCCCCCACAGAGGCAATAGACGGACCACATTCACACCAGAAACTACAACAATAGAAGCTTGAAGTTCAGCAGGATCTACCGTACCCATATCAAAGAAACCATGCCCTCCAAAAGCAACTTCAAGATCAACCTGTTCTGCAGGAGCTGCAACTGGATCAACCACGGGTGCTTGTTGTACCACGGGTGGTGGTTGTATCACAGGAGGAGGTTGAGGAATATCAACTTGTTGCGGAGCCGGATCAATGAACTCATCCTTTGGTGGTGCAACACAAGCAGGGTTTACCAGATACCCAAACAATGCAGTGTGCCTTGGACAAAGTTCAGGCTTGCTACGAGCACTAGATGATCTACACTGTGCAAAGATTCTCTTGTTTACACTTTCAACATAGGAAATAGGACGACATTGTGGCAGATTAGGAGCAACATGATTGAGAATAATCTGTAAGAACCTTGGGTACATTAAGAACCGTTCCCGTGCCAATGCTCTTCGTTGACGATCGATCTCGTAAAATACCATCTGACTGAAACTATAAGGCTTATTGTAAGTCAGTGCAGCCATTGCAGATTGCATCGTCGCACCCATACCATCTGTACCAGCCTTGTGACCAGACATGCACACAATCATCACGTGAATCAAAAACCTCCACTGATCCAATAGAAACCCTTTACGCTTTTGAGAATCGTCCAACGGACCTGAATAACCCATACAAAGAAACGCACCATTTCTAAAAGTAGCTGTAAACTCAGTAGGGTCCTCAGTCGTCTCAACCCCAAACTGTAAAGCTTCCCTGATCTGATTCTCCGAGAACTGTACCACTTGATTCACAGTAGCATGCATCACTGGAGGTTCAACCCGAAAGTCATATTCAACTGTCCTCCAGAAGTCTTCTATATTCGGTAGAGATATCGGCAAAGTAGTTGTAATGGCATGAAAGATGCGTGAGCGAATGAGAAACGAAATGATCTCACGAAAGTCATCAGTTCCACGACCATCCGAATCCAGGGTGATATACATGTTGTGACCTGGGAAAAACTGTCTCTTATCATCTCCGCCTTCATCACCACCAGTGCCACCGACACCTGCCACAGCAGCCATATCTGCAAAACAAACAGGCTAAGTTAGATCTCTGAAGCTACAGTTCTTAACTTCGCTGTTCTACCAGTAGCGAAGTTAAGATGTGGCAAAATTGTTAACTTTTCAGGACACGGGACAGAGGTTGAAGTGAAGAGTGTAACAAGGTTACAATACCAAAGCAAAGGTGACACCACTAGAAACCAAAGTTTATGCAGCGAAGTTGTGACATTCGCGAAGTTGCTGTTAACTTCGCCATAACCCTAACTTCGCCATCCCCAACTTCGCCACATAAACGGCGTATCATAAACACCCAGTTAGGGTGAAGAATGGCCGATCAGAGAGTAATAATAAGAAAAGAGTAGTGCGATTAAGATTTCAAGTAACATATTATCATAAAAAACAATCTTAACTCGATTTGAAAAGATGGGTTAAGGGTTTTAAGCGAAAATCAAATCAAAACTGCCATTGTTGAAAATATTAATAAACGAGTAACACAAATTATGCATCGAGTGAACTCAAGAGACCTTAAACGCAGATGAAAAACAGATTTGGAAGATGTCGATTCAAAGGTAAGTTCGCCGAGGGTTTATTGTTTAAAAGTTTGACCATATTTGACCAATCTTTCAAGTTATATAGTTTAGGAAAACCCCAAGGGCGAAGTTAAGTCAACTTCGCCATTTAGTCAACTTTGTCATGTAGTCAACTTCGCCCATTTAGTCAACTTCGCCCATAGTGGAGTTAAATTAAATTAAAAATAAACGATCAAAAACAAGTAACCAAAGAGTTTAAAGAAGAGAAACCATAAAAAAAATTTCATAACAGATAGAAAGTAAATAAACGAGATTAAATTTCAGTCTTTCAGAAACCCAGCATGTTTTATTAGAAAAGATCCGAACAGAAATCATACTGATTAACAGGCTGTCACGCAGATCCATGTTCAGCGTTATTATGACATAGAGAAACAGGTTGTAGGTAGGTATATGACTTAGTATGGTTTTCATTGTGTCTGTGATACGGATTAAGTTCAGTTAAGCTCAAAATTTAGATGGACATCACTTGAGAAATTGTAATGCCTCCTATCTATTCTCAAAGCGTATTTGGCTTTCCCAGATCACCCCGATTTGACTTCGACCCATAATGTCTGATCAATCATTATGTACGAGACGTCTCTTCAATACTTTCAAATTGCTGTCACAAGACTCAATTGATGCCATGTCTTTGATACTTGAAAACAAATAATCTTCGTAAGACTTAACGATAATAAGAGATTTTTTTTAACTATAACGAATGTCTGCAAGTCCCGAATCTGGATCACTACAGAAAACTAACACAATCTTCGTGGGGGATCAAGACACTCACAGGCTCGTGTATGACTGGGTAATCACTTTTCTGCCTATCATTCAGAGAGATATATGTGGAGACATGCACATTTCAAAATGACTCTCCACAGTAAATCGAGTAGTTTTAGTTTGTATCACTTCCACTTTTACGCATCATAGAAAGCTACCATACCATACAATGGCTGTTCTAGAGTCTTTTAGGCCTAATAACTTCACTGGTTAGGCACACAAGATCAATTTATCTATCACTTTCCAAGGTTGGATCAATTTTCACTTTTAACACCAATATTGAAACTTCTTGCGAAGTTATAGACTGAAAAAGTATATCATTTCCCAAAAAAAAAAAAATTAATTCAGACTCCCCAATCAATTCAAAGTCTTCAGGTAAACGGCTATCCCGAAGATCCAGTGGATCAGCAGGACCAACCACATATAAATATGTGTCCCTCCGACTAAGTATGATCGACTAATTTTCAGCGAAAGAACAAAACTCATCATAACCGCCCCGGTCGCTTTCAGTTCATAGGTTAAAGGCTATCCTTATAGTCTACAAGTAGATGTAAGGACCAAACATATTCAGGAATATGTCCTTCAAACTTAAGCTACCGACACAATTTTCAGCGATAGTGATGTTTTTTTTTTGTTTTTAAGAAATAAAACTAAAAACAAGGTTACTCGGGATTGATCATCCCATTAAGCTCAACAAGGTTTTGAAAACGGGATCGGTCAAACGCTTTTGTAAAAAGATCGGAAAAATTATCCAGTGAATCAACCTTTTCAAGCACAATTAATTTCTTCTCAGCACAATCCCATATAAAATGATGATGAATGTCAATATGTTTAGCTTTATTGTGTTTAAAGGGATTGTTAGTTACTGAGATAGCAGCAGTGATATCAATGCAAATAGGAGTTTGAGTGAAATTCAGACCATAATCGCGCATTTGTTGTTGTATCCGTAAAACCTGGGAGCAGTAGTTCGATGCTGCCATGTATTCTGCTTCGCATGTGGATATGGCTACTGAGGTCTGCTTCTTGCACTGCCACGACACCAATCTTCCGCCAAGAAACTGACACCCACCGGTTGTTGACTTTCTGTTCTGATTACATCCTCCATAATCAGAGTCAGTGTATGCTACCAGATCTAGTTCACCTCCTTTAGAGTACCAGAGACCCAACTTAGGCTTTCCTTTAAGGTATCGCATGATAAACATTGGTTTTCAAAGTTGAAGTTCTTTATAGGAACCCCAAGTACCAGCCCATTCTTGACAATATAGTTCATCTTTCTAAGATGAATGTGACCCATTCTTCGATGCCACAGCTCTGACTCAGACTCAGTAGCTTTTGACAGGAGACATGACTCTTCCATCGCCATCTCGGTTGACCGCATGTCCATTACATATGTGTTCTTTTCTCTTGGAGCCTTCATCACATTCCAGGTTTCAGGAATCTTGAAACCGGGATAAAGCACGAGAGCTTCATCCTTGGTAAAATGCACCGAGTATCCTTTGTCACATATCTGAGAGACACTCAAGATATTGTGCTTCAACTCCTCCACGAAATTCACCTTCTCCAACTTTATTCTTCCATTTGTAACCATACTGATTCCAGTAATTTTTCCTCCACTTTCTCCAGCAAAACTAACTCTTCCTCCTTGAACAGTTTTCCAATCACGTAACAATCTCTTGTTACCTGTCATGTGCCGGGAACAGCCACCGTCGACAACCCACATGTTGTTCACAGCCCTGTTCGACTGTTCCTGCACAATTAAAGAAACAAATTAAAAAGGAGGGACTCAAGACCTGTTGGTCTTGGGTTGATCAAATCGATTAAACGGGAACCAACTCCTTGGAAGCCCAAAGTTCTGTTGAGTGAAGTTTCTATTAGAGCTGAATGGAGGATATCTAGAAAATTGGTTATGAGGCCAATTAAACATTCTTGGGTTTCTAGAGTGATGGGAAGGTGCAATTGATGAGTATTGTAGAGAAACTGACAAAGGAGGGGTATCTCAACGTAAAACAGTTACGTGAATAGTCTAACGGAACAATTTTAACACTCGTGTGATAATCCCGAACCACACAATCAAAAGCAAAAGCTCTGATACCAATTGTAGGTTCCCAGCCGGATCTACACATGAGTATCTCGTAACACAGGGTGCGGAATCCCCTACGTATACGATACGAGTGCTAAGACAATGAACACGTAAATCACACGAATATAAAGATATACTTGTTGAACGATGATATTGATAAACCAAATCACCAAAACACGTAACACTAAGGTCACGAAATACAGCCGTCAAGAGTTATGTCAAAGTACGCCGAAGTTAGGAATATATAGCACGAAAACTTCGCCTAACATGCTAGGCGAAGTTGTCCTAACTTCGCTTCCTTCTCAAGTTTGCTTAAACACAAATACAAACTAACAAGTTCAACACAATCAGAACAGTATGACGATTACAGACACAAATAAACACAAGATAAATGAACTACTGGCATCATGCAGCAACATAAAATCGTTCTTCAATTAAAAAAAAAAGGATTTGTTCTCGTAAATTACATAAGTCAAAACAATTAAAAATCAACATTATTTTAGATCCCATGTTCTGTAAAGAGTACAAGACTATAATGTCATGAATTCATGATTACGAATCAAACACGTCAACATGCTTGTATGGCCCTTTAATGCTTGGGATGAAGTCAAAAAGAATGGTCGCGAACAATTATATTTCTATTTTCTGTTATCAAATTTCTAGTAAACAATTGGTGCGTAAATTATAGAGAATAACTGATATATTGTAGTTTTTGATAAAAACAATTGTTCGTTAAACACGAGATACAAAACCT
Organism: Bidens hawaiensis; assembly: GCF_021521415.1. Classification (NCBI taxonomy): domain Eukaryota; kingdom Viridiplantae; phylum Streptophyta; class Magnoliopsida; order Asterales; family Asteraceae; genus Bidens; species Bidens hawaiensis. The sequence continues at coordinate 1,244,322 of NW_027491366.1, read as the reverse complement.
AAGATAGGCTTGTGAACTCACACTACTTAATGCCTAATAGTAATGTCGTCCAATACAAACTTGAACGAATAAAGGATTTTGGCTACCAATAACGATTTGGAATATCATTCTAGTCAAATAAATCATTGTTGGCCTTGGAAAAATATTGCTAAAGTGCAAATGAAGCTTCATGGAATGCATGGGTGGAGTAGGTAACCGTAAAAATACACCTTTTTGGGTAGCGGAAAGAATTCTATTCTTAACAATACAGTCATTCGGAATTGGGTTACGAAACCACCCCCAACAGCCTCTCAGACCAACTGTAACTCCAATACTAATTATGTTTGGTCAGCTGGCTCTCGGGTGCATCAGACGGTTGGAATTTGGAAATGAAAGGGTGATGAAACAATTTATCGTTAGATCCCTTCGTGCAAGTATTAAAGGCAACTTCTTTGGTTAAAAAACACGTAGCTAGCAAACTTGTGAATCATATATCTTGTTTACAAGTATAATCCAAAATATATGATTTAACTTTCCTTAATTTATTACACTTTTAGTTTCTTAATTGTATCACATGCATGCAAAAATACATAGATGCTATATTTATCCAATTAAAATGGAAAACTTTTTAATATAATAAATATGAGTAATTGTTGATTACTAGTCATACTACTGGTTGATGGCCTCTAAACCTACCTATTGGCACCTAGCTAGGTTTGCCCACATAAGTTTGATGCGGGTTTAAGTCCTGCAAACTGAGTAATAGGAGAGAATTTGAGAGTATATTTCGTAGGACATGATGTGCTTGTCGTTAGAAATCATACTTACAAATTACAATATCATTCGGTACCAGAATAACATAAGCAATAGTATCATAAGATATATTGTTACTTTAATAATATAGTTTTCATAATATATATAAATCATATAAATAATAAAATGAAAAAGATAGGAAATGAGAAAAGGAAAGAAAAGAATGTGTGTTATCTAGTTTGGTTTTATTTTCATATCTTCAAGCATAACACTGTTTTCTAGAGTTTCGGGTTACTGAGAGAAGAGTAGAGATTTGAAAGGAACTGAGAAATTTTGGTGTTTTAGAGTTTTTTTTAATGGAGAGAAAGGAAGAGAGGAAGAGGGAGAGGGGAAGATTTGTAGTGCATATTGCTTTCCTTCTGAATCGGAAAGATATGGAGAGAAAGAAAGTGATAGCACCACGTTCAAAATTGCCATTCTATTTTTACCCTTATCATCAAGATGGCAGGTATTTCTCCCGCAACCCCCCATGTCTTCAACCACCTTCCCTCATCATATCTTTCACATTCACAATTCGACGGGCATCCGTAAGTAGAGAATTGAAGACGTGTTTGTTAATTTCTCGACTGAGTAATCGTTGAGGTAACACCAACACTCAAATTGATTTTAATTTGTTGTTAATATGTATAATAGTAATTGTAATTTGATGTTAAGTTTGCTGTTTTGTAACCCTAATGCAAATCATGCTAGTTATGTTAGGTGCAAAAAATGTCCTGCAGGTTGATAGTTATACATATAGAGGCATGCAACTACTTTTTTCTTCACCATTTGAGTGGAAATATCCAAAAAACTCCGCCTCGCTGTCTTTTACTGGGTTTGTTCGCTGGTTTTAGGGAACTTTCATCAGATGGTGGGGGAGTGCAAGAAGAAAATTGGAGGAAGTCGAGTGAATGGGGAAGTTAAGTGAAGTTGTAGGAATGCTGATATGGGAAAAATGGGAACACCTGCTCCTCGATTTTGGGGAATTGGGAGTTGGGGGGGGGGGGGAGGTTCGATACAATAACATCATTTTTACCATATGTTTTGGTATGTAAAGTTGACATATGACCAACCAATCATAATCTTTCTCTACTCACGCACACTTAGAGCATCCACAACGGGCTACTCATCCCGAGGTTCGGATGGCGTGGCCAGGCAGCAGACAGGGGAACCACGGACTTTACCATTGTGGCCATCAAGTCCGCTGAAGCAGTTCGGGACTGCAACCGGCTCTACCGACGAAGATATGGGGGCCATTCTATATTCCATTAAATAAAATAGAAGTAAAAAAGAGGAAGGAAAGATGAATCGAAAATTGCATCAGCATGATGTGAGGATCTTTAAAGTTCACATGTATAAGTATATAACCCAATTACGAACCCTAATTTTTTAACCGGCAAGAACAAAACCTTTAGGGCAAAATTGGAGAATGAAATTCGAAGATCTTCAAATTAAAAACAAATGTGTTGTAAGAATTCAAAAACGATGTTGTTGAACATCAAATAATGGAGGAGATCTGGATTGGATTGAAGAGGCGTTGGTGATAGTGAACATTGACTCTTTGCTATGCCTTTTATCTAACTTTTTTCTTCATTTTATTATATCTTATATTCTATTACTAGTTTTAGAGCCCGCGTAACACACGAGATTATCTTAATTATGAGATTACAAATGAAGAAAATAATTACATAAAACATATGAAAAAATGTATTACATTTATGCTTATATCTATACTATGTGTATATAATTGATTTTATATATATCACAAAATGATTTTTTTTAAATGAATTTAATAAAATATGCACGTGCAAAAACGTACCTGAGAACGCTCCTTTTATTGAAACTTTCATTGTCAGTATCATATATGTATACTTGAAAGAATTCAGGAAGAAGACTTTTCATACAATAGTCATATAATAGTAGTTCTGACTAGGACTGTTCAAGGGGTAAGACCCTACCCTTTTACTTAATACCCTACCCGGACCCTTTACCATTTTAGGAAGAAACGTGGATCGGATACCCTACCCTCTAACCAATAAAAGGGTCGGGTATAAATAAGGGTTTCAAGGATCCTATCCTTTACCCTTTGAGGCAGTAATCACATCTCTTTTTTCTGCATTTATTAGTTACATGTCTCATAAATGACTTTAATATATAAATCCTAGAACAATTATACTTTCATTTAATAACATAGTAAAGTCTAACTCGAAAGTTTATCAATCATTTGAACTTATGCAACACATTCACAAATTACTTGTAGAGAACAATTCAGCGATTTTCATATATATGTTTCCATTCAGTAGTATGTCCCTTTATTTTTATTTTTCTTAGTAGTTGGAAATTTATGATGAATCATATATGAAATACAAACCTCTCATAAATTTCATATTAATCGTGAATCTGATGTATATCTATCTAGTAAACGGGTCAAGGGTTTGAAAAAGGATCGGACCCTTGAAACCATTTTACCCTTTAAGGTGAAATTTAAATACCCTTTACCCGACCCATATTATTTATTCGGGTCTAATTAAGGGTTTTAAGCATCGGGTAACCGGGTTTCAAGGGTCCGACCCTTATCTTGCTCACCCCTAGTTCTGACCACTCAGCCTAAATACTGAATAAGTGTTATATTTATTAATGTATTTATAACTTTTACAACCCATAGAAGGAAAGGAGAACATTAAATTATAACGACAAATGTTTTTCAAAAACTATGTTTTTCTAAGCTAAACCACGAAAAAGATTTTAATAAGTTTTACAACATAAAAAATAACATGTTAAACCATTAAGTTTTGTGAATATTTTGCTTTATTTGAGCATAGTTTTGCATGATATGTTTCCCATACAACGCTCTGATCACCATTAAAGAAAAAGTTAATGTTGACAAAAATGTTTTAAATATTATACAAGTTAGAAGCATTGATAGATTTTTTGATACAAGTTAACTACATTTTGGTCAAAATTTGTTATGGACGACCATCTATTATTATTATTAGTATTGTAAACTATCATATAAATTTATAAATTATAAATATGTGCTTTAAATCCATCAATTTATTTTTTTTATTAATTTAGTAAATATATACCCATCACTTTTACTCCTTATGCCCACCTGCCTTTCCTGTTGTTACCCCGAGAGTCTCCTTTGCTACTTGGATAATGTTTGTCGCCATAGCTTCCCATATATGAGTTGAGTCTTCATTTAGTCTAGCTCGCGTGTGCAGTATGAGTTTATCCCTAAACAGTAGTAGATTTTCATCCTTCAAGCTTCCCCATTGAATTCTAGGTGTACCTTTCTTCTCTCGAACAGTCAGCTTATTTCTGAAGCCTATATCTGTCATTAGCAGTCGATGTTGAGCCACAACTATCTCCCCAGGTATGACTTTGCAGTCTTTCCACCAACGTCGGTCTCCTTGTCTCATCAAAAGGTAGTCAATTTGCATCTCACGTCCGCCACTGCTAAAAGTGATCAAATGAGATCTTTTTTCTTAAAATAAGAATTTAAATACCCAGGTCATGTGCCACCGCAAACTCTAGGAGCTCTGTTCCGGTCTCATTCCTATCACCAAAACCAAAACCAAAACCCCCATGTACGACTTGAAAACCATCGTTAGCCCTACCAATGTGTCCATCAAAATCACCTCCTATACAAATCCTCTCGCCCATAGGTATGCCCCCTACCACTGCGTCTAGACAATCCCAGAATTCTCTCTTCTCCTGATCCCCTAAGCCTACATGGGGCGCGTAGGCGCAGACTACTGCCACTACTTCCTCTCCTAGTACTAATCTCAATACCATAATTCTGTCATTATGTCTTATCACCTCCACCACACTAGTGTGTAGTTCCTTAGCCACTAGAAACCTCACTCCATTCCTAGCTCCATCAGAACCCGAGTACCACAACTTATACCCATTACACTCAACCCCTCTATGCCCTTTCCACTTAGTCTCCTGGAGACACGCTATCTGAACCCTACGTCTTTTAAGCACATCTACCAATTCTAGCAACTTACTATTTAGTGTTCCTACATTCCAAGAAGCCAAACGCAATATATACTCCATATCTTTACCCGTTCCTACACCCCTCGATTCAGGACATGGTCTCAAATAATAGTCATGGTTCCTACGCTCTATGATTGCAACTAATCACACAAACACAAGCAATATGGCACTCGATAATAATAATAATAACAATAATAATAATAATAATAATGGGTAATAATAATAATAATAATAATAATAATAATAAAATTAATGGGTTGTAATAATAATAATAATAATAATAATAATAATAATAATAATAATGGGTAATAATAATAATAACAAAATTAATGGGTAGTAATAATCACTACAAAAAAGATCGTTATATGGGACTGAAAAATTAGTCTCTGATACTATCAAATCAGTCCCAAATGGTTATAGGAGACTGATTTTATCAGTCCCGGGTCAGTCCCCTATTCCTAGTCTTAGATACTGGTTTTAGTGATTGAAAATCAGTCCCCATTATATAACACCAACAAGGACTAATGGTTAGTCTCTGATATATAAAACTTCAGTCTCCTATTTTTCTCTTGGTATCACATCATTTCAGTCCCTAATATTTTGTTAGTGACTAAAAATCAGTCTTGAATAGTATGATAATTAAATCCCTAATGTGTTACTTTAGGGAATAGTCCTCTAAACATGTTTATATTGTCCCTAATACGTTTCGTTTGGTTCAACATTCCATATAAGATTAGTCTCCAATAAGATATTTTAAATACTGAAAACTAGTCCCTGATACAATTCATTTTATTTTTTTTTGATATGCTTCCTTTAGAGACTGAAAATCAGCCTCCTAAACTGGTCCTAATATGCTTTTTCAATGACCATATTTTAGTCTCTAATATTATGTTTCAATTCCAATATTTTTCCTTAAATACTGATAGTTATAAACAATAGAATAGCATTCATAAATTTGTTTCTTGCTTTCCCAAAATCTCAATATATTCAAGCATCATTATCGTAACAATAACTGAAGAGGTATGTACCCGCCTCAACACCAAGCAAGGCGGGTCAACCCACAAGATAAAGACATTATGAAGGCACAAAGCCAAAACCCAGGCGCATCGCGCATACAAAACATGCTCAGGCATCATATGCTCGCGCATCACATATGCGCGCGGCGTATATCGCATGCTCTTGCACATCACATATGCTCGCGCGTCACATATGCGCGTGGCGCACCAGCGCGCGGCGCATATCACACGCTCGTGCATATCACACCTGCGCATGAAATATCTGCGCGTGAGAATAAAAAGAAGACTTCGCGCATTCTCAGGATGGGCGCATATCACACGTACACATAATCAACCTCGTCCTTATCCAAATCAGGATCAGGGCAACCTTGATTGTGCACGTCAGACACTCTTCTAGAAGGCATCTTTTTAAGGAGTAAGAATATGCTGATGTTGACAGCTGCCAAATGAAAGGTCGACAACTCAGCATGACACATGTGCTACCACATGATTACAACCAACGAGAAAGCGCCAGGTGTCCCAGAGGACACGTGGCGCAGTGCGATTGGAGGAGGCCAACGAGGCTGAGCCCAGCCAGTGGAAACCCTAGCACTATAAATACAGCATCAACTCCACTTTGATGAGACATTCATTCACACTCAATCATTGACAGTTACAAGCAGTGATATCACATTCAATCATATTGAATTATATTCACTCACAGTCAGTTACAGAAAACACACAGTCACACAATCAAGAGTATTCAGCGATTCGGCAATACTCTTGAGATTTCACTGACTCTCACTTTATTATCTTCTCCACAAAGATACTGATTCTCATGCCGGAGGGTTACCCCAAAGAGGACCCCTCTGTCCCTTTCTGAGGGGTAAGTAACGGCGCTGTTCATTTTGTAGGTGGAAGAACACGGATTCAAAGGAACCATAGGTGAAACAGTTTAATCATACCCGAGGAAAGTAGATCTGCTACCAGTGAGTAAATCCACGTTTCTTCATTGGCGCCATCCACTGTTACAAACGGCAATCAGATCTCATCCAGATCTACAAAAAAAAAATCAATCACCATGGTTTCTGGAGTTCGTAACGTTGATCAAGCTCTGGAGGATATTGAACGTGAGGGTGTTAACGACGGACAGCAGGTTCTGAGGGTTCCGCGTGATTCTACGCGTACCACCAGCAACCGTCCCTTCGTCACAACCCCTCACGGCCAGACTGAAACTCCTCCAGACGATCACACGTTACAAAATATGGCCGGCGCGAAGCTGAAAGGACCAATGGGTCCAGAAGATGAAGCAAATGATCCGAATGAATGGCTCATAAACGAGCAGCGGCGTCTGATTGAAAAGTACAACGACATGGTCAAGCAGAAGAAGCTAGCCGACCAAGCACAAAGGCAAGCTTTTGATAAGCAGACTACAAAGAGGCCGCGCGCGCCGGAAGAGGGACATTCTGTTCACACTGCACACACTGAGTTCAGTGATGAAGAAGTGCATAGCATGAGGAAGACACGGGATACTCATGCAGGAGGCTCACAGCTTCGCGCGCCTGTGAACATGGCGCCTGGAGCCAGAGCAGATCTGGATCTGCACATGCCGTACAGCCCACCGATCAGAGGGCAAGTGGACGTAACCACGCCCTATAGACCAGCCATCCTGGTAAAACACTCAAAGTTTACTGCGCGCATCGCGCAGGCTCCCATCCAGCACAAGACAAAGATGCCAAGTGGTCTGGGCAAGTATGATGGCACAACAGATCCAGATGACTTTTTGCAAGGTTTCTATAACACGGGAAACCTAGAGAGCTGGACGATGCCAACATGGTGTCATATGTTTGCTCGCTGCCTCACAGGCGCAGCGCGGGTATGGTTCGAGAGCTTGCCGACAGGGCAAATTGATGGGTTCGAGGAACTATTAGAAAAGTTCCAAGCCCACTTCGTACAGCAGCGCAGGCACACGCGCGATCCTGATGACATCATGCACTGCATACGCAGGAATGATGAAACGATTGAAGATTACATCACTCGTTTCAATCAGGAATCCCTGGCAATCGGGGGCATAACTGAGCAGCTCCTGCGCGTGGCCTTTATACAAGGCGCGCGCAGTGACCAACTCCGCCGGGCTCTTGTAAGCAAAGATGGTATGCCCACCACGTGGGCCAAGTTAATGGAGGCATCGCGAGTTTTCGCGAGAAATGAGAAACAGATTGCCCAAGATAGGGCAAGAGAAAGAGCGCATCAGGCAGAATCACCGCGCAGCAAAGATAAGAGGGCCAAACAGAACTCTGTATGGTCCAGGTTGCAGCCAACAAGTTTTTCTTCCGCGGAAAAACAAGCGCAACCAACCTCACCACAGCCCCAAAAAGAAGTTCGTAATCGCGGGGAGGGTGACAAGAGGGAGGGCGGCAGAGATCCTAGCAGACCTTTGCCAAGAATATGGACGCCCCTCACTAAAACACCTTCACAGGTGTTAAGTACTGAGAATGTCCAATTCAAGCCCCCCAAACAACTACACTACAAGGGACCGCAAAACAGTGGCAAATATTGTGAATTTCACAGGTCCCCGGGCCACAACACCGACGCATGCCATCATTTAAAGGATGCGATCGAGAAGGATGTAAAGTCGGGCAGGCTGGCTCACTTGGTAAAAAACCAAAGAATAGAAGATGAGCAACCGGAGGGAGCCTCTGCCAGCAAGAAGTACAAAAGAATCTGTGTGGCTGAGGGGGGACGACAAGGGCAGACGTCAAGAAAGAGAAGCGCGCAAATACACGGAGATTGGCGCGAGCAGCAAGTCATCTTCCCAAGAATCAGGGGAGGCCCTTCAATAAGCAGTCCTCTCGTCATTACCACACACATTGCTCATTACGAAGTGTCAAAGGTCCTGGTGGACACTGGAAGCGAATCTGACATTATGTATGAGCAGTGTTTCAGAAAGTTAGACCCGGCAGACCAAGCGCGGCTCGAAATTGTGAACGCACCAATCTGTGGTGTCTCAAATGAAATCATACATCCCCTAGGCCAGATTCAGTTTGAACTAACTATGGGGGATGATGAGCACAAGCGAGCCGAAGTTGTCAACTTCTTGGTCTTGCCCACCACGTCATGCCACAATATGATCCTGGGTAGGGGAACGATTGCCCAATTTAATGCTGTACCGTCGCCAGCGCACGGCGCATTGGGGATCCCTACACCAACAGGCGTAGCATTTGTTTACCGCGATCATTTGTGCGCAGTGACAAGCACGCCGCGGGAAGGGAGAATGAAACTTACAATGGCTGACAATGCGCCAGAGAAGTGGATTTTAAACCCAAAATTCCCAGATCAAACGGTCACAATTGGCGCTACCATTTCAGACGAAACGAGATTGAGAATGAAAAAGTTGCTTACAAAATACACGTCGGTTTTCGCGTGGCAACACTCCGATATGACGGGGGTCCCGCGAGACTTGGCGCAACATTCTCTTAACACGTTTAAGTCGGTGGAGCCAATTGCACAGAAAAAGAGAATCATGGGGGATGAAAAGGCGAAGGCCATGAATGAGCAAGTGGAGGACCTGTTGCGCGCAAACATCATCCGCCCAATTCGATACCAGACATGGGTAGCCAATCCTGTGATGGTAAAGAAAAGCAACGGGTCATGGAGAATGTGTATTGACTTCAAGGACCTCAACAAAGCATGTCCGAAAGATTGTTACCCCCTCCCAAACATCGACGCAAAGGTGGACTCCGTGGCGCCATTCAAGCTCAAATGTTTCCTGGATGCCTACAAAGGCTATCACCAGATTCAAATGGCACCACAGGATAAAGACAAGACGGCCTTCAGAACCGACAAGGGTGTTTTTTGTTACACAAAAATGCCCTTTGGTTTAAAGAATGCGGGCGCAACCTATCAGAGACTTATGGATTCAGTTTTCAGTGAACAAATCGGAAGAAATCTAGAAGTCTACGTCGATGATTTGGTGATCAAGAGCAGGGAGGAGAGACAAATGCTCAAAGACATCGAGGAAACTCTTCAGCGCCTAACGGAGGTTAACATGAAGCTCAACCCGAGCAAATGTACTTTCGGCGCAGAAGAGGGGAAATTTCTTGGTGTAATGGTCACTAAGGATGGTTTCAAGGTGAACCCTGAAAAGGTGGAAGCCATCCTTGACATGCCTTCACCATCCACCATGAAAGAGGTTCAGAAGCTGAATGGTAGATTGGTGTCAATCAACAGGTTCCTAGCGAACCACGCCAGCAAATCTACTCCATTCGTTAACACCTTGAGGAACTGTTTGAAGAAGAGCCAATTCAAGTGGACGCCTGAGGCTGAGCAAGCTTTCACTGAGATAAAAGAATGTCTCATTAAATTGCCAGCGCTCACAGCTCCACTTCCTGGCGAGACCCTTACATTGTACCTGTCAGCTGGAGACCGCGCGATCGGCGCAGTATTATTGGTGGATCGCAAGGGGATACAAACGCCGATATACTATGTGAGTCGGGTGCTCACAGACCCTGAGACGCGCTATTCCATAATGGAAAAGTTAGTTTTGTCACTAACACACGCGTCGCGCAAGCTCCATAGATACTTCAATGGTCATCCTATTGAAGTTCTGACTGGTTACAACATCCAGCAAGTCTTGCGACGCCCCGCGCTCTCCGGAAGGCTGACAAAGTGGGCGCTGGAATTAGGTGAACACACGATCACTTATAAGCCCCGTCCAGCGATAAAGGGTCAAGTTTTGGCGGATTTCATCACGGAAATCCCAGACGGAAAGATTGAAGAAGCTCAGCGCGAGGTAGATCCTCCGCGAGCAAATGATGAAGAAGATGTTTGGAGGCTATTCACTGATGGAGCCTCCAACAGCGAAGGGTCCGGCGCAGGCCTCAAACTGATGGACCCTGATAATCGTGAATATACTTATGCTATCAGGTTGGACTTCAAGAGTACCAACAATGAGGCTGAGTATGAAGCCCTGCTGGCTGGTCTGCGCATCGCGCGCAAGTTTGGGGTTAAAAGACTAGAGGCGCATGTTGATTCTTACTTGGTAGCTGCTCAGGTCAACGGCCTATATGACGCCAAGGAGAACACAATGCCTCTGTATCTAGAGCAGGCAAAAAAGCTCGTTGAGCAGTTTGACTTCTTCAGAATCATACACATCTCGCGCAGCGAAAACAAGTCCGCTGACGCGTTGAGTAAAATGGCATCAACTAATTTTGATCACTTTGGCAAAGATGTCAGGGTGGAGGTAATGAGCAGCCCGTCAGTGCAAACGCAATCGGTCCTTGTAATTCATACAACCCCTTCATCCTGGATAACTCCAATAACAGAATTCCTGATGAAGGGGAAGTTACCGGACGATCGCGCACAGGCGAGAAAGATAAGACACAAGGCACAGAACTATGAATTACTTGATGGTACATTATATCGGGGCTCTTATCTTGGACCGCTCATGAAGTGCCTGGATGCTGAAGAAGCAACCTATGTGATTAGGGAGATTCATGAAGGAATCTGTGGAATTCACGCTGGCCCGCGCATGGTGGTTGCCTAGGCGATGAGCTCAGGCTACTATTGGCCAGGCATGTACTTGGATGCGCTAAAAGAAATCCAAAAATGCAAGGCATGTCAGAGCTACGCGCCAAACACCATGCGTCCAAAGAACAACTTGATTCCAGTCACCTCCGCATGGCCTTTCCACAAATGGGCCATTGATATTGTAGGGCCCCTGCCGCAAGCGCAAGGGCGAGTGAAATTTTTGGTAGTGGCGATAGACTATTTCACAAAATGGGTTGAGGCCAAGCCACTAGCAAAAATCACAGCTGAGGCGATGAAGCAATTTATCTGGAGCCACATCATTTGCCGTTTTGGCCTTCCCATGGAAATTGTGAGCGACAATGGCAAACAATTCACTGACAGGAAGATATCAAGCTGGCTCAGAGAATTGCACATCAACCAAATCTTCACATCCGTCTACCACCCTCAGGGGAATGGTCAAGTGGAGCGCGCGAATCAAAGTTTGCTAAATGGGCTGAAGAAAAGGTTGGAGGGAGAATCCCATTCTTGGGTCGAAGAGTTACCTAATGTCCTGTGGGCGCACAGGACATTAAGCAAAACTAGCAATGGCGAATCCCCGTTCAGCCTAACCTATGGGACAGAGGCTATGATCCCAGCAGAAATTGGATGCCCATCCCATAGGGTACTCATGATGAGCAAAACTGATAACGAGCGCGAAAGAAGATTGGACCTTAACTTGCTTGAAGGGCGCAGAGAAGCGGCTATCATTAATGAAGCCAGATACAAGAAAAAGCTGGAAAAATATTATAATCAGCGCGTTAAAGAATGCCACTTCAAGAAAAATGATTTTGTCCTTCGAAACAATGAAGCTAGTCGCGCAATACCCCCAGGAAAAATGTCCCCCAATTGGGAGGGACCTTATCAAATTTCAGAAGATTTGGGGAAAGGCGCGTACGCTTTAAAAGATTTGAATGGAAAAAAGATACCGCGCTCGTGGAACGCGGCACAACTTAGAAAATGCTTCATGTAAAAGTTCAAATTTGTAATCAAGGCTTTTAAGCCATCATGAATGATGATTCGCGCTATCTTTCAATATTTGTCGCGCTATCTTTCAATATTTGTTCTATTACCTTTGCATACATGTTTCACACTTCCTTTATTAAATTGGAACAATATGACAACACTATATTGACTTCAAAACAAAATAAAGCGAAGTAAAACATACATGCGCGAGCCTTAGCTCAAACGCGTTAACGAGTCTTAACTCTAAAACGTCAGGGCCTTAGCCCAAACTTACGAGCCTTAGCTCAAACACGTTAATGAGTCTTAACTCTAAAAACGTCAGGGCCTTAGCCCAAAACAAAGAGCCTTAGCTCAAAACACTCACAAACATCCATCTTACATCCCGCGCAGCCTGATCATAAAAATCCTTAAACACAACTAAGGCAAAGTACATGCCATATCATGTTAAGGTCTCGGGTCGAGGCCGCGCGCGGAATCATAGTGGATATCTGAGAAACACAAGCTGACATGTAATGGCTAAACTCATACTTCCATACCGCGCGACAACGACGCGCGAAAAAGAAAATAACGAAAAGTTAGCGCGCATGTCAACATGAGCAAGATACTACGAGAACCACAAACAAAATAGAACAGAGGGTAAGTGAATAATTTCCATACAACCTTGTTCTTATTTTAACGTGCAAGCATATCTTATATCTATACAACCAAACATGAAGAGATGAATGGAAATGCGCAAGATATGAAAAGGAGAGAACAAGTTTCATTCCATTGGATCGAAATTTACAAGTATGATGAGTTACAAATTACAAGTATAAAAAATAAATATACAAAATTTGATGAAGGGCTTCTCAAGTCTCCACGTCGACGTCAGCCGCTTCATCACCCTCATCATCTCCCGCAGCATCTGGCGCGGTCTGCTCCTCATCCCCGAACTGACCATAGTCAAGTTCTTCCTCCTCATTGGAGTCTTCGATCACAACGGTGTCACGAGCAGATTCTTTCGCCGCGCCACAGCCGCTGGCAGGGGCAACATCCCCCGCGCCACCATCATCGCCACCAGCCCTCTCGCAATCATCAAGCAACTTCTTTAGTGCGCCGAGGTCGGGCTGGTCAGCAAGCGCAGCTATCTGTAAATCATTAGAAAAGTAATGAGTACAAAACACTTAGAAAAGTTAGTAAAGTAAAACTCATTAAGATCAAGGTACCTGCATAAGGATGGGGATGGGAGTATTCATATACTTTTCCCCCACCGCGGCCATGTCCGCGCAGGCCGCATCGCTCTTGTAAGGGTACTCGGATGGGTTCTTCCTCAACATGCCATACTCATACCCATCCGTAAACCCTTCAGCTCGGCCCACCAAACGCGCGGCGGCATTGCAGTCCATCACAAGGGCTTGAAACTCGGCGGAATATTTCATCGCCAAAGCGCAGCGAGCCATGCCCTGTGACACCAGCCATTGGCGATCCTGCGCGAGGCCAGCAACAGACGTCTCGAGGGCAGGAACCTGAGAGTTTAATAACTCAACAGTTTCCTTAGCCTTTTTTAGTTCCTCCTTATCAGACGCTGCTGCCGCCAAAATTTTTTCTTTCTCCGCCTGCGCAGCACCAAGTGCTTCCTGGCTAGACGCCGCCGTGGCCAAGGCCTCATCTCTATCGGCCTGCGCGGCCGCCAAATCCCTTTTCAGGCGCGCAACCTCGCTCTCCAGTGATGATTTCTCAGTGATACTCTGGATGATAGCTTGGTCACGCGCCTCGGCCTGCTGTTCCAAGACACGCACTCTGCGCGCGTACTTGGCAACTTCGGCCTCCGCCAACTGCTGCTTCTCCCGCGCAGCTTGGAGCTCATGCCCGCGCTTGATGTATGCGGTGTTGGCACTTGCTCTGTTTTCACTGAGCTCCGCCTGGAGTTTCTCAGCTCGCGCGCGAGCATCAGACAGGTTCCAGGCGGCCACCTTAGCCTCTCGTTGGGCTTCCACAAGAGCGTCGCGTACTTTAACATAATCACGACGAAGCTCTTGGGAAGCAGCGAAGAAAGCCGACCCAGCGAAAACATGGTCGTTCAGCAAGTCCGCGCGGGTGCGCTCCTCCTGATACCTCCTTTCAGTAGGAGGCACGGCATGAGCCCAGAAGTCCTCGCATACGCCCATGGATTGAAAGGAACTCTCTTCATTAATCTTCCATCTCGGGCGGTAAACGTGGACACCTTCCTGCAAAACACAAGAAAAGTTCTAAGTCATAAAACATACTTATATGGAGATACGCGCAGCGGACCAACAAATCAATACATACCTGCGGGGATGAAGCAGGAAAGTCAGCGCCAGCCCCACCAGAGGTCTGCGCTGCGAACACTTGCGGCATCGCAGGGCTGGCGCGGTCTCCCAAGGAGTCTTCAACTTGAACCCCCTCGTCCTCCTCGTCTTCTTCAACAGGCCTCTTCTCCTGCGACCTGGAAGGCTCCAAACCAGCCTCGCGGGGAGGGCTGCGTGCAGGAGGAGGCGAGGGAGGTCTCGACGCCGCCAGTTCGGCGCGCAATACGGTTTCCTGCTCCTTGGTAATCCCAATAAGGGGAGACTCAGCACTAGCAGGAGCAGGACCAGAACCAGCGGCGCCGGAAGTGCCGCCAGGAGTATCACCAGCAACTGTTGCGCCAGCTACAACTCCTATGAACAAATAAACAAGGAAAAATTGTTTATGACTGACTCCAAAGGGAAAAATTCAGAAGACATATGTGCAAAACTTACCTTGGCGCAATTCTGTTCGCGCATCGAACATCGCCATAAAATCCATTCTACCCTTTTCAGAGGGTAGAACAGGGGACTTCGATGGAGTCCCCGGCGCAGCCGTGGCACCTTGTGGCGCCTGCGGCTGATCTGTTACCGTCGCTGCCTCTGCAAACATTTAAAGGAGCAAAGGTTTAATAACAATTCGGCCAGATGAAGATAAATAAAGTATACCTGTTGCAGGCGCGGCACTGCTTCTCTCTTCAGCCGCGCGAAAGGAGGAGGCGACGCCACCATACCTCAAGTGGACAGGAGGTCTGCCCACTCTCACAGGCAGAGAAGCTAAAGAAACCTTTGTGGTAAACACCTGGGTTTCCTTAGGTCCCTTCGTTTGAGCATGGGGATGAGCGACAGGGGTGTCCTCTTTCTTCTGTTTCTTACTGGCCCCTGCGCCAGATTTCCCCTTAGCTTTGCGCTTTAGTAGAGGCGCCTCCTCTTCCTCCTCCTCCTCTTCCGCGAGCTCTAGCTCGTAGTTTTCAAGCGCATCTACAAAAACAAGCGACAGAACTGTTAATAAACTTGGGTATTCTAAAGGAATGAGCAGGAGTGCGAAGGCTTACCAGGCGCGTCACCGTCAAAGTCAAAATCCAGATCCACTGGGATGAACATGTCATCAAAGCGATCCGGGAAACCAACCTCCCCAACGCCAAGTTCGACGGAGCCGCCCTCCACATGTTCATCATAAGCGGCAAGGATGTAATCCTTGGTGACTGCGCAAAGACAAGTTAAATGATATCAGCAAAAGAACGATGTTCGCGCAAAAAAAAAAAAAAAAAAAAAAAAAAAAAAAAAAAAAAAAAAAAAAAAAAAAAAACTTACACAACCCGTCGACTTGGATAACGGGCTCAAGCGCGCTGTCGGCCCAGAGCCTGCTCATGCCGACCCCAACCAGCGCCTCCTCGCAAATTTTCTTCGCGGGGGATGGTTCGGCGGTCAGTTTCTTAACCCATGCGCCAGTTGGGTTCTTGAGGACATCCTCATCCGCAGGCGCAGAAGTGATAGAGCGCATGGTCATACGGATGGGGATCACACCGGCCTTAATGTAAAAAAACCTCTCAGACCAGTCATGAAGGCTCTTGAATGAAACAGTGGAGCACTTCACCTTCTGACTGCGAGGAATAAAAGAGATCCAATTGTCTTGGATCTTGGCCTTATAAAAATATTGAAAGCGCCGAGGAGTGGGTTCCTCGCGCTGGGATTTGCACATGAACTCAAAGTGAGTCACGCGCACGAGTCCAAACGGATGGACTTGGGATATGTGAATCCCATAGAACTTCAACAGTGCACCCACAAACCTTGTCATCGGGAGACGAAGGTTGCAGTGGGTGCAAAAGTGGCTATATAGGGATATATAGCCGGCAGGCGGGTCAGCCGCCGTTTGCCCGGACCTAGGCAACATGCAGCCAAACAGGGTGGGAAAGCCCTGAGAGGTGATCAGGTTGTCGAGATCTGCCTGCTTCAATTTGCAGGGGATTTCATTCCACCTTTTGGTGGCCTTGGTCCTCCCTACTTCCTCCGATGTGGTCTCAACAACCTTCTTCCCCTTCCCCTTTTGCTTCAATGTCGACATCACCACAGATTTCACACGGCGTCTTCGAGAGGCAACGGAGGTGATTGAAGGGCTAGACGAGTATGAACTATCAGACATACAACTGTAATAGCCGATAATCGAGGATTCGAATCGATGTAAACACTCAAATCAGAATGTGAAAGCAGAAATTTGAATTTTAGCAACAATGAAGATGAAGATAAAAATTTCCTAAGGGCCTGCTTTTATAGGCCCAGGAGAGAGAAATGTGGCAGCTGATCGGATTTCACGCGCCCCCACTCGCAGGGGCAAGCCAACGAAGGCGCGACACGTGTCCCTAACAGCTGTGTGAGGGGACAAAAAGATGTAACCGACCTGCCACGGAACAGAGACGCGCCCCCACTCCCAGGTACTAACCAATGCGAGTGCGACACGTGTTCAAGACAGCTGTGTGAGGGGACGTGAAAGGCAACTGTAGCACCTCGAGCACACGAAACGTCTGACACGTTTACGGCGCACGTCATCACCAACCAACCACGTGTTTGGACCTTTCGTTTTCAACCAAATGGATAGAACTTCGCGCGACGATGGAAACAACCAAGAAAACGACAAAACCCCCTATAAAAGGATAATTCAGTGAGTCTAATATCTATCTTACCACGCTCGCGCAAGATAAGACACACATTAGACTGGGGGGGCTTGAAGAGGTATGTACCCGCCTCAACACCAAGCAAGGCGGGTCAACCCACAAGATAAAGACATTATGAAGGCACAAAGCCAAAACCCAGGCGCATCGCGCATACAAAACATGCTCAGGCATCATATGCTCGCGCATCACATATGCGCGCGGCGCATATCGCATGCTCTTGCACATCACATATGCTCGCGCGTCACATATGCGCGTGGCGCACCAGCGCGCGGCGCATATCACACGCCCGTGCATATCACACCTGCGCATGAAATATCTGCGCGTGAGAATAAAAAGAAGACTTCGCGCATTCTCAGGATGGGCGCATATCACACGTACACATAATCAACCTCGTCCTTATCCAAATCAGGATCAGGGCAACCTTGATTGTGCACGTCAGACACTCTTCTAGAAGGCATCTTTTTAAGGAGTAAGAATATGCTGATGTTGACAGCTGCCAAATGAAAGGTCGACAACTCAGCATGACACATGTGCTACCACATGATTACAACCAACGAGAAAGCGCCAGGTGTCCCAGAGGACACGTGGCGCAGTGCGATTGGAGGAGGCCAACGAGGCTGAGCCCAGCCAGTGGAAACCCTAGCACTATAAATACAGCATCAACTCCACTTTGATGAGACATTCATTCACACTCAATCATTGACAGTTACAAGCAGTGATATCACATTCAATCATATTGAATTATATTCACTCACAGTCAGTTACAGAAAACACACAGTCACACAATCAAGAGTATTCAGCGATTCGGCAATACTCTTGAGATTTCACTGACTCTCACTTTATTATCTTCTCCACAAAGATACTGATTCTCACGCCGGAGGGTTACCCCAAAGAGGACCCCTCTGTCCCTTTCTGAGGGGTAAGTAACGGCGCTGTTCATTTTGTAGGTGGAAGAACACGGATTCAAAGGAACCATAGGTGAAACAGTTTAATCATACCCGAGGAAAGTAGATCTGCTACCAGTGAGTAAATCCACGTTTCTTCAATAACCAATCAAAGTAATAGCAATAAGTTAATACTGAACATCTTAACTAATGGCTTAGATTGTCTAGTCACTGTAGCTTCATTACTCAAGTTCATGAAGGTTGTTTTGCATCTACTTGTATCCAAGCTTGTCCATCTCTACCTCAAGCTTTATCTACAGGTGGCCATCGCATGGTTTACTATAGTAAAAGGATTACCTGACAACAAAATGAACAATAAAAAAATACGTTTAAATAACGGACGTGTTTAGATAATAGATATTTAAAAACCATCATTAATCTTGCAGGTCCTAACAACAAAAAACATTTAAAAATTTAAGTAATTCTCAAGAAAATGCTCTTTTAGTAAAAGATTAAAATGTAGGACGAGTAATCGACTTTGGTAGAAAAGAATTTGAGATAATTAAATGGTATAATATCTTACTCGATTTTTGGTTGCGTTGAACATCTGAAGCAAGAAAATTTTAGGATCCCTTTGACCAGCAACGCCTCAAAATAGGAAATAAAATAGTAATCAGTTATCCAAGACTATGCATCAAGTAAGTAACAAAATGGGCAGATTAGGCAGTTTTGTTAACAGATAACAGGTCAGTTTTGTAAGATTCTAAAAAGTACAAACCGTATAGAGCCTTTTTAATGTTGAAACAGACTTACCAATGAAACGCAAAACATACAACAATAATTTTAATTGTGTTAACTTGAAATGTTAAAATTGCAAATATTTTGATGTGCAAGTCCATGTCTATATTATGAAACTTAGTGTCCAGACAAGAAAGGTATCATATTGTGAATTCCTAATTTAAGGGTGTAAACAAGTCAGGCTCGAGCTCTTTTAGGCATGAGCTCGACTCGTTTAGAACTATATTTCTAAAGCTACAACTCAGCTCATGAGTTTGTCAAGCTAAAGTTCAACTCCATCTCAGTTCTTTGCTATTTATTAATTTGCATATATATTTACAATTATAATTTTATATATAATATAAATTAACTAGTTATTTTTGTTGTGTGTATATACAAGTTATATTACAGATATAGTAAATAAAGATTATATATATATATATATAGGATTGATTTCTTTTGAGAAACGCTTTGAGCTTTAAGAACTCGAAAGAACTCAAAGTAACAATTTTTTTTAAAATTTTTTTTAAATATGTGTAATACGTAAGTGTAAGTAATGTATAAAAAATTACCGTAATTTTTTACAAACCGAATCGACTTATTACACATGTGTAACTAACATTTAAACTTGTGTAATTATCAAAAATACTTATTCTCTCACTTGATTCATTTTTAATCAAATTTAATCTCAGCCACATATTCAAACTCATTTAATTAAATGTGTGGTCTAAAATTGAGTTCTTAAAGTTCTTAAAACTCGTCAAGTTTTCAAAATATCCCTCCCATATATATATATATATATATATATATATATATATATATATATATATATATATATATATATATATATGTAAAGCTCATTTAGGATCGTGAGTTGACTCTAGCTAGATATGTGAAGCTTAGGCTAGAGCTCGTATATTGAATATGCCTTAATAAAAGCTCGAGCTTGTTTAAGCTTGGCTCGATTCAAACTTTCAACAAGCCGATCTCGAGCCTCGAGTTGTTTAATGCACACACAAGTGATATTATTGTTGATTTAATAAGACCTACAGTTCATTGTAGCATCCAGTAGCATAATATGCATCACTCTGCACCAGATATAATTAAAACTAAAATGATTTATTGAAATAACTAAAATTGTTATATAGCATTGCAAATAGTAGATGTACTTACATTTAGTAAGTGAATAGTCTAGTGTATTTATCGCCATAATGATTTGTACAGACCTGAAAAACATTGTATGTTTATTAAAACATACTCAATAATGGAATAACTGAGTGATGTCAAACTATTATACGACTCAGCGTGATTAACTTTCTAGCTATAAACACTAAAAAAGAACATGATTTGCAAGATAGCTACCAGCCTACAAATCTTAAGAATCCCTGTACAATATCCTTAACAAATTCAATATGTAAACTTCTTACAACATAACATGACTAATATAATAGTTTCAAAGAAGTGATACCTGACCATACCTTAATTTGGCTCCACCACTCAACAAAGGATGATGTTCCGTACACAACTGTTGCAGCAATCGGGAACTTCATGCCCTAAGTTTCCTTTTCTTTTAAAAACTCAAATTAGTAGGATGAGTAGTAAAAACTGAAATGATAACTCACAATTCACTATATGTTGTAGAGAACAGAGAGAATACATAGGAACCACATTCGTTCTAGAACATATGGTTACAGTTTCGTCGGGGTGAAATAAAGAGTGAGATTGCTAGCGAATGAAGAAAAAGGAAAAACAAAAAAATAGAGACATATAGATTGATTATCCATGGCATTTCGAGAGGGAAGAAAAAGGAATTGGGGGAGTTGAAAATGAAAGTGGGCCTTTTCTTTTTCTTTTGCTTGTGATTGAAAATTTTAAGAGGGAAGTTGGGAAAATGCCAAAAGAGAAATTATATTTTAAGTAATGCGCACAAAGTTGTCATTAAAAGCATCTAAATGATTTACAACAGCGTGGCATTTAAGTAGGCAGTATGGTGTGCCCCAATTTTTTTTTATAACAAACTCAATCTTACTAAAAACAAATTTTTGGTTCTTATGGTTTGATAAAATAGTATGCACGACTTTCCAAACTCTGTTTAGAAGGTCCACGACATTCGAGCTAAGAAACCAAAATGCAAAGGGGATAAATACGTGTTGATTCTCGAAACAGGTTTTCTCGTGTTTAACAACTTGGCACTATTTTTTTTCTTTTTTGCGGTATCGGGCTACAATACCGCCCTCGGGCGATAAGTGGGTGGGTGGGTGGGGGGCATAGATTTGTTGCCGTGGTGTGCTTTTTTGGGATAATATTATTATGTTAATATGTGTAATATATATATATATATATAGGATCAGTATTATGAGAGAACTTTTTTGAAATTGAGAACTTTGAGAACCATTTTGGACCACAAAAAACACAAAAATAAAAAAAACATAAAAATGAAAAAAGTAAAAAAACCAAAATTCTTATTTTAACATCCGGTTTCATTAAAAAAAACTCGGTTTAGCAAATTATATACACATATGTATAATATATACATATATGTACATTTACATGATTTTTTTATACACGTTAAGATAAATGATATTGTACATATGTGTATATTACATAACTATAGATTAAATAAAATTATACATATGTGTATAATACAACGTTTTTTTTGTTTTTTTTATTTTTTTTATTTTTTTAATGAAACCGGACAGAAATATAAGAATTTTGGTTTTTTTACTTTTTAAAAATTTTTGTTATTTTTTGTTTATGATTTTTTAAATATTTTTTAAATGTGTTTTTAGTGGTCCAAAATGGTTCTCAAAGTTCTCAATTTGCAAAGGGTTATCCTAAGATCCTTACCATATATATATATATATATATTATGTATGTATATGATGAGTCAATATTGGACTATAACACCATTACACCCTTAATATGAAAATTCATTCTTTGTTAACGTCAAATACTCCCCTCCAACTTTATAGCCCTCCACTACACATAGTCTAACGTACATAACAAACCATATACACTCATGATTAACTATGTGTCGGTATGTTTGACTATAATTCACTACTAATGACCATTTATTTGACGTCCACTCATTGTTTATAGCAAAAATGAAAATCATTGACCTTGATTTAACATCGTTAACCATAAATGTCCATAACTGCACACATCTCTAATATATCATCATTAACCTTAGTTTAATTAACTCTATACAAAAAAAGTATTTGAAACTAAATATCAATCCCTAATACGGTATTACGGTCTCTTGCACCAATTATGACGATTGATTTTCAGTGGTTAATATTTTTATTCGAAATGATAAAATATTCTTCGTTTTTTGAGTCTCAATATTAGTTGCAAATTATTTCATCGAGTAAAACTCTTCAGAGATTGAATATTAGTTGCAAACTATATTTTATAATAGAATTTTGAAAATGGTTTTAAGTCTCGTATTATTTCATTAAAATGATGAAATTCGTACAAAATTTTCCGAGACTGAAAATTAGTCTTGGATCCTTTGATATATAAAAGACGCTCAAGACTAAATATCAGTCCTTAATATGAACCATTTTCGGGCTATTAAGACATATTTTCAGTCTCCAATATGTTTCATTCATATTAGTGACTTAAGATCAGTCACCCACACAGTTGCATCATTTTCCATTACAATATGAACGTATTTGAGACTGAAATTCAGTCACCATTTAGCTTCCATCTAAAACCTTAAATTTCCGAGCCATATCTGTGACTGAAATCCAGTCTCTAATAAGGTGGCTGAGTATTAAAGACTAATTATCAATCACAAACACGAGTCACATAAACATCAGTCTCCAATATTATTAGTAACTAATAAGTTAGTCCCTAATATTATATATTCGAGACTGATATATCAGTCTCTGATATTTTAGTCCCTAATGATCTCTTTTTTTGTAGTGAATAATAATAATAATAATAATAATAATAATAATAATAACAATAACAACGAGTAGGTAAAGAGAGAAAGAATCTGTGGTATTGCGGAGAGCCGGAGTTTGCTGCCGGAGAGGATGTCGGATCTGTAAACCCACGTATCTAATCAGGCAATCCACTAAAACAAATTGGAGAGTCGCCGGAGGTTCAACTGCCACTCGCCGGAAAACTCCAACTACCACCGGACACCCAGATAATACTGCCGGATCTGGGTGTTTGTTAAACTGAGATTGAAGAACACCGTGGTGTTATGGTGTGTTCCGTAATGTCAGTGGAATATTCTGTAAAAGTTTGGTCGGATCAACAAAAATTGGCCCTTGAAACCTTTTTACTATTTATCAATGCTTCTAACTTGTACAAAATTTAAAACATTTTTGTCAACATTACTATTTAAAACCAACTGAAAGCCGCCGGAGGTGCAATTGACTATAGAGAGGAGGAGGGGTAGAGGACGACCTAAATTGACTTGGGATGAGAAGATTAGGCGTGATTTGATAGACCTAAACCTCTCCAAGAACATGGTTGGAGATAAGAATTCTTGGAAAAGTAGGATTAAATTTAAAGATTATTAGGGACAAAGGAGCACCTTATGGCTTCTATTTACCTTATTTTGATCACACATCATATAGTATTATTATTATTATTTTATTATTACCATTTTTGTTATTACTATTATTATTATTATTATTATTATTATTATTACTACTACTACTATTTCATTTACTTTATATTGCCTCATACATATGTATTTCAGAGCTGAGGGTCTCTCTAGAAGCCACCTCTTTATCCCGTTGGATAGAGGTACGGTGTGCCTATATCCCACCCTCCCCAGACCCTACTTATAGCTTTGCTGTTGGTGGGACTTCACTGAGTATGATTGATTGATTGATTAGAAGCATTGATAGGCCTAGGGGTGGCATGTGGTAAGTGTTCACTAACTTTTCTTAAAATTTAATAGTCGAGAGAAAAATAGCCAATTTACCAAATCCCAAACCTTTTGATTTTTTCCAAAAATGTCCTTGAAAATAAATTTGAAACCCAAATCATGTTTAAAATTATAACTTTCATCTATTTGACATTTCAAGTCAACACTTTGAAGTCGTAACAAATTTGACTATAAATCTATTTGCATTCTTAAACTTTTAAAAAAATATTAGATTTCTCATTTTTGGCCCATAACAAATTTTGACCAAAATGTAGTTAACTTATACCAAACAATCTATTTAATTTTTTTTACTGTAAAAACCAAATTTAAGTTCCACAAAACCCGTAACAAGCCTTAATAAAAAAACCAAGAAATTAAATATGATACACTTTGTTATATATAAAAGTGATGGGTATATATTTACTAAATTAATCAAAAAAATAAATTGATAGATTTAAAGCACATATTTATAATTTATAAATTTATATGATAGTTTACAATAATAATAATAATAATAGATAAATGGATTGATCTTTACAAAATGGATCAACTTTTAATCATAGATTTATGATTTAATAATTTAAAAAATTACTTTATAAAATGAAAGCATGTTCGGGTTTTGTTATATATATTCTTTTCAATATTTGGCAAACATGGTTTGTTGTTAATTTTTGGATTTCACATAGTATTTTGGAATATATAGTAAAATAATATGTTAATATTTACTTTTATAAAATTATAAAAATGTATAAATATAATATAAATAAAATGTAAAAGGAAAGTTAATATGGACATGCATGAGTCAATTAAGATTTTTGGAGGGAAAAAAGTTGTGAGATTTAACCATAAACTAACACGTATCACAATTATTTTACTTTATTAGAATACTAGGTTAGTATCTTGTGTGATACACGGGTTGGATAAATTATATTTTGATTATAATAAATTAATATCAAGATTTGTAAAGTCGAATAAATTATAAGTTACAAAAGAAAAAAAATCATGATATAGTTATATAAAAAATATAAAAAAAAAATTAAATATTGATTTTGCATGCCTAGCTAGTGATACCTGAATTATATAAGAAAATAATATCATTAATCAAATATTTGATTCATAAATAATATAAAGAAAACAAATGTATTAACATGTTCGGGATACATCACTGTCCTAAAGAAACTTGTTCCTATTGAAAAAGTTTGTAGTGGTGTGTCTGCTTATGCTAGTAACATTAAATTATACAATTTTGATTTACAAACAAAATATGATAAACTACCAAAAAGATGATCAGATGATTATGATAAATGAAAAACCCAATATATTCTTAACAAAAAAGTTACTCATGCTAAACTATGAAATACATATGATTATCCATAAATGAATACATCTTTTAATTTACTTATATACTCTTTACAAGAAATAATGTACGTTAACTTTGCAGATAAGTTAGTTACACAAATAAGAAGTAATACGTAGATTTGTAACACCGTTTCGTTTATGATATAAAAAAGAAAAATGATTGCACAGTTCATCATTTATATCAACAAAGTAGACATGTTCTACATATGCATCATTATCGGTTCTCAAAATTAGTCATAAGCGTAAGAATTACATCGAAATTATTAAGTTTGAAAGTCTCATCAACTTTTTCCCCAATGTGAAAATTACATTGGAACCCTATGGGTTCAAAGATCTATTAATATGAGCAAATTTGACATAATCATTAATAAAAACACATATATAGTGATAGAAATTAGAAAAATACTATTTAACAAATTCAATAGTATTGTAAAAAAAATTAAGACGTTAACCTAGATTATCATATATCAACCAAAATCAAACAAATAAACAAATCATAAACCTTAGAGGTTTATTATCGAGTTTTGGAGAAATCATGAAGTATTTACAGATAAATCGACGTAACTGAGATTTGACATATGGAATAGCTTGAGATTATGTGATTGATTTCTGATTCTCCAGATAAGATTTCAAACTGCAATTTTTTATGTCTGATATGATTTAGGGAGAAAGTCAATTACGGCATATATGATTTAGGGAGGCACGAAAAGTTAGCATGAGTGATAAATTATATGGAAATTAATATAATTTTTTTTATAACAAAGGGTTAGTTCCATCTACCAATTTTAATGATTGAAAGTAAAAACTTGCAAAATGACGCATATATAGACATATATACTCTCTTTCACAACATTTGATTATATTTTATGTATGATGTATAAGTGTTTATGTGATTCTCAAAATTTTCTACTTCAAAATTAGTTTTGAACTGGACACTTGTATATATAATATGATTAATTATAAAGATTACTGTCATGTTGATAAGATAAAACCGAGCACTGATTCTTTAAGCTAAGTCCTTTAATCTTGTTTTTTAAATAATAATGATTAATGGAAGAATAATATGCGCTTATGTGAGTCATGTCCGGTGAAGGTACATCAATTCTTAAAGTCTCAAAAATTACAATAATATTACATTACAATGCTAACCCATTATTATTAGTTATTGTTATTACTTACTAAATAATTAGCTCATAATATGAGAGACATATTTAAAGAAAGTGTCAATTACAAAACCATTTACCACTTGTGATTATCCTTTATTTAATAATTGAACAAAAACTTGCCAAGTTGCATGAGCATGATACAATTAGGTGCCAAGTGGCACAAATGAGTTTTTATTTATTATAATAGTAGATGTAGATTACTCTTCATTTTCGGCCAAGTAAATATAAAGCCACCATTTCCATTAATAAACATAAATAATTAATATATATTAATATTATATAAATAATTTATTTCATATAAATTAATTAGAGAATTGGGTGATGATATGACAGTTTGTAGAGGTTTGTTGATATGGAATAAATTGTGGGTTTTTGTGAAATGTTTAGAATCTGATGTGAAGGTGATTTGACGGTTTAAAAATGTTTGTTATTATAGATGCTCTTAAAAGTACAATTTCTCTCACCTTTCACCTCTTTTCTACTCACACTCACAATGTTGTTTTGTGATGTTTTTATAAAATAACTAATATCCTCCTCTTCTTCCCATCATATACATTCTCTCATCCAGATCACCTGCTCTCTATTTAAAAACACCTTCAAAAGCCTCTATTCTGGATATTTTGTGTTCCCTCATATACATTCGATCTCACATATCTATATATTTTGTATATACAATTTTCCACCTAAAATGCCTATAACTTTTTTTTTTTGGTGGGGAGGGGGGGGGGGGGGGTTGGTTTAGAGGGGACGAAACACCAAAAAAAAATCCAAACTAAAGATAAAAGGAAATTACAAAACATGGCCTTGGGTATCCGGAACATTTCCCCAAGGACAACACAACCCAAAAAAAATTGTCTATAACTTTGCACTTGCAAGTCTTTGAAACAACCGCCTCGCTTTTAAATGATCAAACATTATACCATTAAACCATTTGGCCATGAGTAGATATATCTCCATGTGATGCTCCTAAAATTGACAAGGGATGAGCAAATAGTACCGGGTATCGTCGGTATCGATTCAGTACAAACTATTTGAGGTTTTGGGGTCGGTACGATACTATACGATTCGGTTTGGTACCAATATTTACCAAATTTCTGTATTATGGTACTTGTAACGAATCGAGCATTTTCGGTATAAGTGTTTGAGAAATTCGGGATCGATACAAGTATGATATCGAGCTCCTCATCCCTAAACTTTACTACACCAATTGCATTGAGCCTCACTTAATAGGTTGTGGACTTCAACAGAAATCAACATTTTACATTTATTGAGATCATTTCTCTTTACCTTATAAATACTATATTGTCGTTATTTATCCATCATGTTTTACACTTTTACCTATGGTTATGAATCTAAAATCTTTTCATAAACATGTTTATACATAATACAATATAGATCAAGGTAAGGTATATATGACTCATAGTCAAAAATAATACATCTCAAAGCCACCACATATTTGCGAAATAATAACATGTCCACATCAATTTCACCATGACTCCTTGTATAATCAAAGTAGACAATAATAATAAATTATGGTCAAAATGTCAAGATCTTACAATATAAAGGTATATGTCATATATGCACATGTGTCATGTGTGTGTTTTAAACCCATGGTAACGTGTTTTTATTCTGGTATATGATACACGGCTAAGATGCATGACATATGACACACAGTCACGTAGATATTGAGTTTTCCTGAGAAGCTTTGACGTTCACTGATACATGAAAATAGAGCAAGTATATGATACATTTCGTGTAACAAACATGCTTGAATCATTAATAATGAGAAAATAGAAAATAGGATGTATGTGGATGAACGTATATACGTGACTACGAAGTAGCTCGTCTCATGGAAATCAGAAAGATTCTTTATATAAGAAACATTATTAGAGGTATAAAACACAAACACAGATATTTTGTGGCATTCATAATAGTTAAACTTTTAAACGACTTGTGGTTAGCAACAATCGCGGGTTATATAAGGCATGTAGCAGGGGGACAACAACACATCGTAACTATATGATTTCTGCATATGGTCCCCGAACTCAATAAATCTCAAATCCAATTCATATGGCCCCTTTAACTCATCAAAAAAATTAAAGTATTTAACTGTATGCAATAAATTTGTTTATAAGAACTGAACATCAATATCTCAGAAAGATAAAATCACCAAAATAGAGCAGTGACTTATACCGGCTATCGTGCTAATGAGTACCCGATTTGACTACCCACATAACAGGCGCGGGTATACTGATTCGGGTTTGCTTCCCGCTAGATAAGTTTTTTTCTTAAGTTTTTGTTGTTAATTTTCCAAATTTGATTATTTTTTCTTAATTGCTATTTATTATTTAATAATTCATTTCAAAGTTGTTATTGTCAGACAAAGTGTCCTTCGTACGATGACTCCATTCGTGTTACAGCTCTGATGCACGTGCTCTTGTCGAAAATGGGACCCACCTCACGTATGAAGCTTGTGATGTGTCTGTGGTGGTCCCCAAGACAACCGCACTCAGTTTTAACCCATTCCTTTGTCCACACGCGATGCTGTTCAGTTCAACCATAACATGTCCAGTCAGCACCTTCCTCAGTAAGGATATCCTTTATTGTTTTTGCACTAAAAAGTCCTTACAGAATCACCAAGTTTACAATGTAAAGGAATACGTTATGTAGAGAGTTATAGAGACATGAGTATGAACCATATGACAATGAAAATGTGATATAGCCTTTAAAGCTAACAGAGGAGTTCA
The DNA here is from genome assembly GCF_021521415.1 of Bidens hawaiensis. Lineage (NCBI taxonomy): Eukaryota > Viridiplantae > Streptophyta > Magnoliopsida > Asterales > Asteraceae > Bidens > Bidens hawaiensis. The sequence continues at coordinate 1,215,245 of NW_027491366.1, read as the reverse complement.
TCGTAGCCGGTTTGTAATAGATGTTTTTTTTATAAACATCTATGTAGAGGAATATGTCAATAAATGTTTTTTTAATAATGCCTAAATTATGTGTAAATGTATTGTTAAACATAGCATGAAATACTTGTGTATTATGACATTATCCCTATAGTCTATATGGCTTGTATTTTTTATTTTAATTAGGATGGTTTATATAACCCTATAAAGTAGTTTAGTTTTTTTACATATAGTAACCAAGACTTAGGATGTATTCTTACTGGGGATGGTTCATGTACACAATGATTTTAATACGAGAACGTAAAAAATAATACCAATATACCAAAAATAAGAATGTATGAAACAATACTAATATACATAAGCAATATTTTATAATAATAAAGAAAAAAAACCCTAATAATATATTAATAATAAAAAAAGAATCAAAATTAGCAACAAAATAATAACAACAAAGACTTATAACAACGTAAGAAAAAAAAAACTAATAATAACAATAAAATGTAAATCAACAAATACTAACGTCTCATAATTGAAAATCAGGAAATACGAACAAAAAATAACAACAAACACTTATAAAACTGAACCTAATAGTAACAACAAACTGATCCTCACTGTTTTCATATTAAAAATGATTTGTATTTTATCCTGAAAGTATGATTACATTTACATATTTTCAATAACCAATCTCATTAAACCATACAAGCCTACCAAATTCAGCATTAACCACTCCAAATGTAATTTGATAAAACACGAGGCCAACTTAAAAACCAAGACATAAACTAGGGTCACAAATGCAATAACCAAAAGTTCATTATTGACAACTTAATATAGACGGAGACCGATCTCATTTCGACCAATTGGATCCAAAACAAACCCCACCCCTCGTGAATCCACAATAATAATAATAAAAAAAAAGTACCACACGCAAAAGTAAACAGCGAACTCGCCGGAGCAATTATATAATATTATAATGACCGGCGGTACTTCAACCGGACGGCTTCCGTCGTGGAAGGAGAGAGACAACAACAAGCGACGGGAACGGCGGCGACGAGCCATCGCCGCCAAGATCTACACCGGACTCCGGTCTCAGGGTAATTATAGATTACCTAAACACTGTGATAATAACGAGGTTTTGAAAGCACTCTGTGCTGAAGCTGGTTGGGTTGTTGAAGAAGATGGTACCACTTATCCTAAGGTTAATTATTTTTATGTTTTTATTTTATTATTTTATTTTTCCAAATTGGGGTTTCTGCTGGATCTGTTACTATACTTCAAATTAGGCTAAGAAATGTTTATTTGAAGAATCTAATCTTGGGCTAGGGGTGTGCAAGAAAACAAAAAAACCGAACCTAAACAAAAACTGACGGTTTGGTTTGGTTCTATGTTTTTGTAAAAACGGAACTAACGGTTCAGTTTTGATTTTGCGTGTAAGAAAAACCGAAAAAACCAAACCGGGCCAAATTTCTGGATTTTAATTTTTTTAGTTTTTATTGTAAGTAATTTATAAGATTTTAATAAATATGTAACTCAAATACTTTTGGTCCAATGTATAATAGTTTATTAGTTATCAATTTACAAAATTATTTAGACCTAAATTTATTATTTAGGCAAACTTTCTTTTCGGCCTAAAATTTTCAAGTTTAGGTGGCAAAAACAGAAACCAAAACCAAAACCGAATGGTTTCAAAACTCCAAAAACCGAAGTTTTGGTTTTAACCCAAAACAGCACCGAACCGCACCACGCACACCCCTAATCTAATCATCATCATCATCATCGTACTCAGTATATCCCACCAATAGCAAAGCTATGGTAGGGTTACCCCATAGGGATAGAGAGGCTGTTTCCGGTGAGACCCCGGCTCGATAGTAGTTTTGCATCAAGCCTTGGACATAAGGCACATAGCACTTAATCATCGGCTGATCGGTGCATGTACCCTTGTCTTTCGGCTATCAACGCCACCACATGATGCCTGATTAACCTTCCGCTACTTTTAACGTTATTTTCACTGAGTTTAGTAAAATAACGTCAAAATTAGTGCAATTTCACTTTTGCCCATCCGAGGGTTCACACATATATACATTATATGCGCGCACCGCAAGCAGGGCTGATCGGTGCATGTACCCTTGTCTTTCGGCTATCAACGCACACCCCTAATCTAATCTTATTAATAAAACGCCTAATTAAATTATGATATTATGTTTTCTTACAGGGATGTAAGCCACCTCCAAATGAAATACCAGTTATATCAGCTAACAGAAGTACTTGTTCGTCAATCCAGCCTAGCCCAATGTCATCGGCTTTCCCAAGCCCGGCCCCTTCATACCACGCTAGCCCGACATCATCCTCGTTCCCGAACCCGACCCGTTGCGAAAACCCAAACCCGCCCACCCATTCGTCGTACATTCTTCCTTACCTGTGTAACTTGTCTTCGTTACCGCCTTTGCGAATTTCAAATAGTGCCCCTGTAACCCCGCCTATATCGTCACCGACTGCTCGCGGAACCAAGCGAAAGCCCAATTGGGAAATGCTATCAACGAGTGCGTTGCAGTCTTTTCGACACCCGGTTTTTGCAGCCTCTGCCCCGTCTAGCCCGACTCGTCGTCACCGTATCCCGCCTGCGACGATTCCCGAATGTGATGAGTCGGATGCTTCTACGGTGGACTCGGGGCGGTGGGTCAGTTTCCAAACCATGGCTGCATCAGCTGCGCCCGCTTCACCGACGTTTAACCTTGTGAAACCCGCCAGCCAGCAACCGTTTTTCCAAAACGGGTTGGTGGTGCAAAACGGGCCGGGTTCTGAATTTGAGTTTGAAAGCAGTACGCTGAAAGCGTGGGAAGGCGAGAGGATACATGAAGTTTGTGCAGATGATTTGGAGCTCACACTCGGGAGTGGGAAAGCTGCTAGCTGACCCGAGTTTCCATTCTCGAATGAGGCGTTTATTGTTTTATGATCAAGATCAAGATCAAGATCAAGAGAACATTTGACATTGTTCAGAGATTCAAGAATTGATTGGGTGATTGTATTCATGGTTATTATTAGAAATCAGAAGCAAATCTTTGTTGGTTGTAGAATACTCATCGGAAGTTAAGATTAAGATTGTCTAGTATTTATGTTTTGTAACATACGATGATGACTAGTTTTAAAGACTCGTGTGATAACACTTGCTGTGTTTTGTTTTTGTTATACTATGACGTAAGTATATATAGGTCATGATAGTTACATTGAAAGTAGAAACAACAGAAGAAAATTTATAATTTTAAAAAAATTAACTTATTTGTTGAATGTGATTGCCTTCTGAAAATCAAATAATTTGTTGATAACTCTCAGAATCACCATTTGTTTGCGTATCAGCAATTAACATTCAAATGTAATGTATGGAGTTTAGATGCATATAAACACTATATTATAGTGTTACACTCGTCACAGAGACACAGACTGACCAAGGCGGCTCATTTTCGACCAACTAATGAATCCTTTAGTAGGAACAAGTTGGCTAGGATATATGTGGATCAGATGATAACTTGTCATGGTGTATCGTTATCCATTTTGTGTGGTCGAGATAGCCGTTTCACATCTCGATTTTGGCAGAGTTTCCAGCAGCCAACGGGAACTTGATTATATCTCAATACCGCTTACCATCCTCACCGATGGACTAAGCCAACGGACTATTCAAACTCTTGAAGATATAAGGTGGCAATGACATTGTTCATTTAGACCACAAAGTGTTTAGATTACCGTTAGTAAACGGCCAATTTGTTTTACAGTTAATTTAAACTTACTTCAAGCATATGCTTAATATGTTGACTGTATATAAAAAACACCTTTTCGTTGACGTATTCATTTTTAAGCGTTTCTCATGTGGCCATAAGGATGGATAGTTGGACAAGGGTTTCAACTAAAGAAAAGTGGATGTTAAACGAACATAGACTCCTAGACACACTTGAACCTTGCGGTAGGATTTTTTTTTCTTTTTATTTTTAATAGTATAATGGCTTTTGTAAAATTTAAAACCAGACATGTTATATGGATTTTATATCGGTACTATGTACTTAAAAGGAATGTTTGGTTAAGGTTTATACAAATCAAGTTGTAATTCTAAAAGTATCAAGTTTTTTTATTTAAAATTCCTTAGGGTATAACTAACATGCACCAATATAGTCTTGCACGCCCGTTCATTGGTCGATATGTGGTAGTGAGTGACAATTTATGTATACACATACACACATAAAAACTTGTATGCATTGGTGATACTTTATCGATGATACCTAATATATTTATAATCAATTTGCCACACCCTAGTTTCCTCACGCATGATTGGTTGGATATACACCGTTCATACTTAATACTTATAACATAACCTCTTTTAAACACAACAGAAGACTGGATAAAAGTCTTATAGTTAAATTAAAACATGTATGAAAGTTAAATAAATCAGAGTTAAAATTTACTAATAATTATGTCTATAAGATATTTTCATTTCAATAAACAACTACATAATTGGTTATTAACGTTTGGTGATTTCTTGATTAGTGTTTTTTTTTTCATGTTAAAATCTGGCTTTGGGCTTAACTGCTTAAGTAGAGTGCTGTTGGATGTAGCTTGGGCTTAGGATGCTGGATATGAAGCTTGGGCTATAGCCTATAGATGTGTGTGTGATGGGCCGAAGCTTAGAAGTTTTGTTGGGCTTAATATCTAATAAAAAGAGATTCGAGAGGGGGTTCTGTTCAACGATTCAAGTATTTATTCTTTCTTAACTTTCCCTGAGTCATCTTAATCGATATATTTGTCTACGTCTCGGGTTGCTTAAACGAATACTCTATTCTTTACATTGATGGTTTACTTCTTAGTTGCGGTTTTATTATTAGTTTCCGGATATGTGGATTATATTGTTCTTGTATTCTTTGAATGTAAACATTTTGGTTTGGGAACAGTAAGTGAAGATTTACGTTTATTGACATATTTTTTCGTCACACCAGCTCCATGACGCCCCTAACAATCTGTCTTCTTTCCTCTGCTACTAGCAGTCACATAATCTCCTGAAATGCATGCTATAACAAATTATGTTGGTGAGTCTACATTCAAACTTTACAGAACAATTTTTTTGATAAAAAAATGACATTTATAATTCATTAAGAAGGCAGTATTAATAGTTAAAAAATCAACCTTAAAAGTAATCTACATGGCTTCACATGTGAAAAATAATAATGGCAGATTATTAGTTGGGTCATGTTTGTTTTGTTTATTAACTGGTCAAGTTTGTCAGTAATCATCCTGTTTTATTGGAGTCTGTTTCTAATGGATTGGTTGAGGGCTTGAGCCCCACAGTTGTGGATTCCTTAAATCATAATAATTATAAGTACTTACCTTTCTTTATTTGAAATCCTAACCCTTTATTAACTATCATAACAGTTTGTTAAACTACATAGATGTTGTCGATTCTAAAATCCCGTCCAGATTGCCTTACTAGAAATTTTTTTCTTTTTCTTTTTTTTTTCTTTTTCTTTTTTTTTGAACGGCAAATTAGGATCACTCACGGACCACTGGAGTATCATCGTGTCACCAGCATAACCACGCGATCATATCCATCTCCACTAAGCAATAATGCCTAACCACCAATTCAGGAGGAAACCCAATAAATCTTGGAAAAACCCCCTTGTGAGATTCGAACTCAGGACCTTATGGTCCCTAAGCCTTATCCCGTCCAGATTGCCTTACTAGAAAATATTTATAGTTATTTTCCTTCAATTAGTCTAGTTAGTTAATATTATGATGAGGTCACGTATGACTTATTTCGGATTCCTGATTTGGCAATTCACGTGGACTAGAATACTAGATGTGGTGGCACTTCACTTGAAAAAAAGTAAAAGCCCAACAATCAATAAAAAGTAAAGGCCCATATGAACAATATTAGGCCTAACAAAGAGTAACATTTTTTTATGGGTGTTCAACGGATCGGATAACTAACTATTCGGTTTATTCAGTTTGGATTGTTGGGATTTGAAAATTTTTGTACCCTACCCAAAATCTGATCTGATATGAATTAGGGGTGTTTCTATTTGATCCGAATTGATGCCGGATGAATTCGGACCAGATACGAATAACCCGAAATAAACCATATAATAAACATTCAAACAAATGTCTAAGAGCATTTTTAGCCCATCCCCCATCCTCATCTCTATAATTACACAACAAAACACTATATTTCTCTCTTATGTTCAATTAAAAAATATGTTTTATATCTTTATCATTACAGTTTTCTTTCTCATCTACTCACAACTAATTCAACAAATATTAAAAATAAAGGACAATCAAATTTTCCGAAATTTACAAAAAAATCATTACATTTTCTCTCTCAAATCTATAATTTACACTCACAACCACTCGAAACTACACACTATAATTTACACTCTCCTCACATAAATTTGGTTAGGAATACTCTAACCGTCCCCCATCCCCATATTTATAATTACACTACAAAACACTACATTTATCTCTACTTTTCAATTAAGTAATACTTTTTTTATACTTTTATCATTACAGTTTTTTCTCTCTTCTACTCACACCCAATTCAACATATATTAAAATTTAAATAGGGGCAAACAAAATTTCCCCCAATTTATGTGAGAACCGAACCCCGGTGCGGAAGCGTGAATAGTCGTTATTAAACAGCAGTGTGGAGCTCGGATCTAGGGTTAGGATCGAATCTCACTCGTATTCACTCTTGAAAGATGTCTGGACGGATGAGGTGTATTGAAAAGAGCCTGATTTGATTAACAATCAACAATAAAGTAGGATGAACAATTGTAATCAAAACACAAAAGATAGAAATGGTAGTATGATAATATTAGCCGAATGATTCTCATTAAGATGAAACACTCATACACACATTCATACATATAATCGATTAAGAAATATCAGTCGCCACCAGGAGAGCTCATCCTGGAGGCGGAGACTCTCTCAAAGGGATAAAACCCTAAATCTCACACATACACAATACAGTCACTCATACTAGACAAATGAATAAAAACATCTATTTATACTAGTCTAGCATGACTTGGTCTTCAGCCATCCACCCTTGGTTGAGACCAAATAATATATTTTTCACCCACATATAAATTCGATGGGTCGGTCTAAAATATAAGTCCCAACAATTTACAAAAAATCACTACTTTTCTCTCTCCATCATAGTTTACACTCACAACTCACCCTATAATTTGCGAACTCCCAACACATTATTTTAGAGGATATGATGAGAATGCTTTAATTAACTTAAAATACAAAACCAGAAAAGTAAAATAAAATTTACATAAAGAAATGACAAACTTCAAACAAAAGTCTAATTAAATCCTTGATCCATCATAATTATAGAAATTAAAAACAATACACGAATAAAGTCAAACTCCAAAATAATTAAAACACCTGTTATTTATTCGGATTATTCAGATATCCGAATAATCCGAACTATCTGAATTTATTTGAAATCCCTATTCGAATCGATCCGAATTAGTTATTTGGAAATTCGGAGCTACCGATTCGAATATCCGAATAAGCGACCGTGTCGGATTATTCAAGTTTCGGTTTCGGTTAGGCTTTCGGTTTTTGTTTTTTGGATTTCGGATTTCCTGAACATCCTTAGTTTTATGTACCATATTAAATTTAATTGCATAAAAAGTAGGGGCAGTTTCATATGTACCCTTACAAATACTGAAAATGTCATATATACCCATTCAAAACTAAAAATATCGTATATGCCCTCTTACAAAGTTATTAACATTATATATATATATATATATATATATATATATACAATTCATCAAAAAAATTAAATAATGACACTATTGCTCTAGTTTGATTAGATGCGATAAAATGTTTTACAGTGTAGACTATTCGATGCGGCAAATCTTCGAATGACTTGCAATTTTGAAGAAGTGACGAGAGATGATTTGGTTGTCGTGAAATGTGAGAAACATCAATTAAAATTAAAATATAACAAAAGGTATAAACAAACTATGTAATAGAAAGGTATAGAATGTCTATTCGTGAAAATGGGCATATATAAAAGTTATTTTTTTAAATAACGGTAAAATGGTTATTTATTAAATTATTATTGATTAATAGAGGTATATATGATACTTTAATTGTGTTTATAAGAGAATTTATGATATTTTGGTTACTTTGTTAGGGTATACATGATATTTTAAGTTTTGCTTGGTATACATGATATTTGTAATGTTTGTAAGGGTATATATGAAATTAATCCTAAAAAGTAATCAGTGACTTAGGTGCTGTTTGTTTTTTAAGACAAAAATTGTCTGCAATCTGATTTCATCTGATTTAATGTCTGCAACTGAATATGTGGTCTGAAGGTCTGCAATCTGAAAATATAAGACTGTTTGTTTTATAAACTGGATTTCGTCTGCATAAGCAGAAAATTAGTAACCTACCATATATATTAAAGTAGATAAAAGTCATTTAACGTTTGTAGACTGCTAAAATAATTGGTAGTGGTGTATGAACTATGGAAGTGAGTGGTGGTAAACGATTGTGGTAGGGATGAACGGTGGGTGGTGGTGATGGACGGTTGTGGTGGTGGGTGGTGGACCGTCATGGTGGCCGACAATAGGTGGTGGTGGATGGTTATGGCTGGTGGTGGTGGCGGGGGTGGTGGCGGCAGACGGTGGGCGGTGGCGGGTGGTGATGGATGGTGGTGGCGACGGACAATGGGTGGTGGTAGATGGTGGTGGTAGTGGACGGTGGTTGTGGCTGACAGGGGTGGTGGTGGTTCTGGACGGTGGTGGTGGTGGTGATGGACGGTGGTGGTGGCGGACGGTGGGTGGTGGTGGCGGCGGACGGTGGATGGTGGTGGTGGTGGGTGGTGGTGGCGGCGGACGGTGGTGGTGGGTGGTGGTGGCGGCGGACGGTGGATGGTGGTGGTGGTGGTGGCGGATGGTGGGTGGTGGTGGTGTTGGACATTGGGTGTTGGTACTTGGTATGATGTTAAGAAGTGTGAACATGTGTGAAGATGGTGAAAAAAGCTTATTTTTTAAGACTATAAAAGCAATTTTCAGATCTTTTTTTTAAAACAAACAGTTTTCAAGAGCTTATGTCTGCGCGCTCGCAGACATAGGCTCCTTGCAGATCTTATAAGCAAAAACAAACACAACCTCAGTGTAGCTTTGTAGATAATATATAAGCTCAACATGTATTTAACATCAATGATAGCTAGGGGTGAGCTGAAAACCGAATTAACCAAACCAAAACCGAATAACCAAAAAATTGAACCGAAGTATTAACTGACGGTTAATTTTTTAGTCATTTGAAAAACCGATTTTTGGATTTAGGTTCGGTTAACCATTTTGAAAAAACCGAACCAAACCGATTAATCAAACCTATATTTTCTACGTGTTTTTTTAAAATGTTATGACCGGAAACAAAACACCAAAAGAATATACCATTGACGGTGTTAAAGATTATGAAGATGATGAAGATTGAGTCTAAACTTTGAAAATGAATAAGATAATGAATAAAGATTCGGGCCAAACTTTTAGCGTCTTTTTATTAAGAACTTTGTTAAATTTTAAATTATGCTACTCAAACAACTTTGTATTTGTTTGGTTCCACGTAACACGTTCCTATTTTTGTATTTTGATTTCAATATATATGTTGTACTCTAGTTTTTAGAATTCTTTTTTTTTTGGTAATGTCTACCCACAATAAAAAAAACTGAAAATAACTGAAACTGAAACGAAAATAACCGAAATCTGAACAACCAAAAACCGATCGTTTGGTATTCTAAAATAACCGATAGCTTCGGTTTCAGTTTAAGTTTCACCCAATAACTGAATCGAATCAAACTATGCTCACCTCTAATGTAGCTGTTAAAACAATGTTTGGAAAGGATTGGGATCAGCAAGATTGGTGGACAATCACATCATATCCCTGTTATTCAGCAAAGCAAATATCCGGTTTCCATTTCTCAATATTCACAGCCATCTATATAGTTTTTTCCTTTTTTGGGTTCATAGAAGCTGTGTATAAATTGGTGATTGTTTCCTCATTGTAAAACATAACTTTTGAATAACAATTCTCAATCAATTCTCTCTGAATATCATGGTATCAGAGCAGGATTGCTCATCATATACCCGTTAATTTCCAGCCTCGTCTCTGATAAATCCAAAACCGAGTCATCATGTCCGGAGACGGCAACTCAGGCTCGGATTTATCACTACAGCTTGCCAGTTTGTTACAAAATAGCCTCAATACCCAGCCTCAAAATCCAAAGCTTTCTGATAACCTCCAAATCAACCTCAAGCTCAACAGCCAGAACTACGGGCTATGGACCCGGATGATCCGAGTCGCTATAGGCGGAAGATCAAAAACTCTGTTATCACATCTGACCTCAGATCCACCTGATCAAAGCGATGAAAAATATGATAAATGGGAACAAGAAGACCTAATCGTTTTTTCATGGCTCATCCAAAACATTGAACCAGTACTCCCAGGCAACCTAACCGAGTACCCCACCGCAAAAACTTTGCGGGACGCTCTGGTGGTTACCTACAACAGTGGAAGAGACAAGATGCAAACCTTCAACCTTCATGTGAAGGCGAACGATATCAAGCAAAATAACAGTTCTCTTGAAGATTTCTGGATCGCGTTACAGGGGGTATGGGGAGAAATCGATAGAATCGATCCAAACCCCATGAAATGCCCAGAAGATATAAAAACATACTCAAAAATCAGGTCAGAACAAAAACTCTTTCAATTCTTAAACGCCCTAGACCGGAGATATGAACATATTAAAAGGGAAATACTCCGGTTGGAACCTCTTCCGTCGGCAGAAGCAGCATACGCCGCTGTTCGTAAGGAAGCTGCTCACCAGAATATTCTAGGAGCAACTAACGAAACACACGGCATTGCGGCGGGGTTGGTTGCCACCGAAACAGAAGGGTTAGGGCTCATAACCAAAGGGAACCGCCGGGGTGAAGGGAAGAGAACCGGACCGTCAGGTAAGGACAACAAAACCCACTTAAAATGTGACCATTGCGGTATGTCTAGACATACCAAAGATCAATGTTTTCGGATTGTCGGTTACCCGGAGTGGTGGTCCGACGGTCACAAGAAGCTCGCCAAAAACTCCGGATCAGAAAAAAGCAAGAGCCTCACCGCCGGTAACAAAGAAACTGTAGCTACTGGTTCTGGTGCTGATAAAGGAGCTGATCAGAAAATCACCACTGGTTTTGGTGGGATGGCGGCAGCTGCTCAAAGAGAAAGTGGGGAGGATATGTTTTCGATGTGCACAGGTACAAGGGATAAGAGAGAAGGTGTCTCAAAACCCTTCACTTATCCCTCACATAATTACATTTCCACCCTTAAAAAATCAAGTTCCACCGAAAACACAACCTTCATTTCTTTTATAGAGAAAAGTTTTAGAAATTGCAAAAAAGAACATAACATTAATGGTTATGCAAACATGGCTCAAAATTATAATATGATACCCGAACAATCATGGATATTTGATTGTGGAGCCACGGACACCATGACTTATGATTCAACAGATTTTGTCACATCGACAAACCCTACAAAATCATTTATAAACACGGCAAATGGGGAAAAAATGAGTGTCCAAAGCGGGGGAACTATTGAGATTTTACCAACACTTAAGCTCTCTAATTGTCTTTATGTTCCTGCCTTATCACATAAGCTCCTTTCGATAAGCCATGTAACAAAGGAGTTGAATTGCTCGGTTCTCATGCAACCCACATTTTGTATCCTACAGGATATCAGGACGGGAGCGATCATTGGGCGTGGCACTGAAAGACAAGGGCTGTATTACGTGGATGAAGTGACTCAAAGTGGTACTGTAATGCTTTCCCATGGAACAGCTGAGCGTGAAGCCTGGCTATGGCATAGGAGATTGGGTCATCCATCCACTAGTTATTTACATGCCTTATTTCCTAAGTTATTTCCTTCAAATTGTAAGTCACATTGCGAAACTTGCGTATTAGCCAAGAGTCATCGAAAAACATTTAAACCAAATAATACAAGGGCCGACTTACCCTTTTCATTGATTCATTCAGATGTATGGGGTCCTGCCCCAATTATTGGGGGACAGAACTTTCGTTTTTTTGTGATATTTGTGGATGATTGCACACGCATGACCTGGGTGTATTTGTTAAAAAATAAATCCGAAGTTCTTGATAAATTTATCATCTTTTACACCATGGTCCAAACCCAGTTTAAAAAAAATATTCAGATCTTTAGATCTGATAACGGAGGAGAATTTGTTAACTCTGAGATGAAATTATTTTTTCAAACAAAAGGGATCATCCATCAAACCACTTGTCCCTATACTCCAGAACAAAATGGGGTTGCGGAGAGAAAAAACCGCATCCTACTAGAAATAACTCGGGCTCTTTTGATAGAATCCCAAACTCCAAAATTTTTTTGGCCCGACGCCCTTGCCACCGCTGCATATCTTATTAACCGACTTCCAACTCAAATTTTAAAAACAAAAACTCCATTGCAAGTCCTTACAGAATACACCAAACCTCCTTCCATTCTTACTCTTGAACCCCGAATCTTTGGGTGCACTGTCTTTGTTCACATACCAAAATCCAACAGAGATAAACTTGATCCGTGTGCTGAGAAATGTGTCTTTGTTGGATATGGAATAAACCAAAAAGGATATCGATGCTACAATCCAAAAACCCAACACATGTTCACCACTATGAACTGTGATTTCCTTGAAACCAAGTACTATTTTGCCACCCAAAACAGTGGTCAGGGGGAGAGAGAATGTCTAGACACACTGAGATGGTTGAGGTATACTACATATGAGGAAGGAAAGAGTCAAAGTGCCACACAGCCTGGAGAAAGTATCAGTGCCCCCCAAGGAGCGTCTCCCAACCCGATACCCGAGGTAAGTACTCACTCTTCTATGGAAACCACTAATGATGCACCGAGACAGGGGGAGAATGAAGCACCGAGACAGGGGGAGAATGAACAAGAGGAGGTGGTTGCTCAAGAAGATGTATTAGTAGAGCAAATTGAACAGGTGCAAGAACCAGAAAATCTTCCCACACAAGAAGACACGACTGCTAGATATGTACTACCACCAAGAGCAAATAGAGATGTTCCACCAAAAAGGTATTCTCCTGAAAAGAAGCCCAGAGAATGTAGATATCCGATGGCTAACATAGCCAAAGGAAAGCTATCTCAGGAAGCGAAGGCATTTACTTCATCTCTATACTCTGAGGAAATCCCTACTAATGTAGTACAAGCCTTGAAATCAAAACAGTGGAAATATGCAATGGAAGAAGAAATGAAAGCTCTAATAAAAAATAATACATGGGAAAAATGTGTTTTGCCTTCGGGAAAGAAAACTGTTGGGTGCAGATGGATCTTCACAATTAAATACAAGCCGGATGGATCAATCGAAAGATACAAAGCAAGATTAGTAGCTAAAGGCTATACACAAACATATGGAATAGATTATTCTGAAACTTTTTCTCCTGTTGCAAAGATCAATACAATCAGGGTTCTTTTCTCCATTGCAGCAAATAAAGGATGGCCCCTACACCAATTTGATGTAAAAAATGCTTTTTTTACACGGGGAACTGAAGGAAGAAGTCTATATGGAAGCTCCACATGGTTTCTCCGATCAGTTTGGAGAAAAGGAAGTATGTCTTCTCAAGAAATCCCTTTATGGATTAAAACAGTCTCCCAGAGCGTGGTTTGGTAGGTTCACCTTAGCTATGAAGAATTATGGATTCGTGCAAAGTAACTCAGACCACACTTTGTTTCTCAAACGTAGAGGTAACCTCATAACATGCCTTATAATCTACGTTGATGACATGATCATTTCGGGAAATGATGAAGAGGAAATAACGAAGCTGAAGAAGAACTTGTTCACAGAATTTGAAATGAAAGACCTAGGGAGACTTAAATACTTCCTTGGTATTGAAGTTCTAAGATCCAAACAAGGGATCTTCATGCACCAGAAAAAGTATGTCCTCGATTTACTAGCAGAAATTGGTATGGTCGACTGTAAACCAACAGACACTCCAATGATTGTAAATCAAAAGCTCTACATGGAGGAAAAAGCAGACTTAGCCGATAAAGAAAGATACCAACGAATGGTAGGAAAACTGATATACCTCTCACACACCCGACCTGATATAGCATACGCTGTGGGGGTGGTAAGTCAGTTTATGCATCAACCTCAAAAGATTCACATGGAAGCAGTCTTGAGAATTATAAAATACCTCAAGGGAACGGCAGGGCATGGAGTCTTATTCAAACCAAATGGGCATCTAGAAACTCAGTTATATACAGATGCAGATTGGGCAGGAGATAAAGGCGACCGAAAATCCACGTCAGGTTACTTTACTCTAGTCGGTGGAAATCTTGTTACATGGAGAAGCAAGAAACAAAAAGTGGTGGCCCTTTCAAGTGCAGAAGCTGAATTTCGAGGAATTGCTAGAGGGGTAACTGAAATTTTGTGGATACGAAGACTTCTAACAGAAATAGGATATCCACCACAAGAAACTAGCAAGGTCATGAGTGATAATAAAGCTGCTATTCAGATTTCAGAGAATCCAGTACAACATGATCGAACAAAACACATAGAAGTAGATCGACACTTCATCAAAGAAAAGCTAGAAGCTGAAGTTATCATACTTCCATTTGTTCGGTCAGAAGACCAACTTGCTGATATTCTAACCAAAGCTGTTAATGAAGGTGTCCTACGCAAGTGTCTGAGCAAGTTGAATTTTGGAAATCCCACTATTCAACTTGAGGGGGAGTGTTAAAACAATGTTTGGAAAGGATTGGGATCAACAAGATTGGTGGACAATCACATCATATCCCTGTTATTCAGCAAAGCAAATATCCGGTTTCCATTTCTCAATATTCACAGCCATCTATATAGTTTTTTCCTTTTTTGGGTTCATAGAAGCTGTGTATAAATTGGTGATTGTTTCCTCATTGTAAAACATAACTTTTGAATAAAAATTCTCAATCAATTCTCTCTGAATATCAGTAGCTATAGTAGAGGCTTTCACTAAGGTGGTGGTAGTAATAATATTAACAATAATAGCGATAATAGTAAATATTGGTTAATGGTGATAATAATAATAGTAATAATACTAAATTCAAAATATAAACCACAAATAATTATGATAACTGTAATAGCATTTAAAATAACAAACATAATACAAATAAATAATAATAATAATAATAGAAAA